>NC_071994.2:33156785-33469464 GCF_028885655.2 Pongo abelii | reverse complement strand
ATTAAATTTTAAACAGGCCATTCAATTATATACACTGTGTTGAATATGACAAAACAATTTTCTTTAGTGTAGTGTATGCAGCTCTGGACAAATGATTGCTCTTTACATGTATAGTAGGTAGAATTTGCATCAAGCTCCCAAAATAATTTGCCTGGCCTGTAATAAGATACACATTTCAAGAGTTCTGAAGAATTTGGTTAAAATATATTGCACATAACTTTACTGTATGTCCCATCCCCCATCCCATACCAGACTTCATTTTAACTATACAAATATATTGATAAAAATTGTGTTTTTATGAGATATATTTATTTTGGTAAAATCTAATTCAAGCTATAGATTTTGTCTTACGGATTGCTATAAAGGAGAAAGAGGGAATTCCCATGCTTCTTTAATTTGTTAAGGGTAACTACAAATACAATTTATTTACTTTCATTCTAAAAAATAACTTGCATCATTAAAAATAACCAAAACATTGAATATCTTACCCAGGAACCACTAACTTCTGTCCATTGTGAATTCGGTATGAACATCGATAATCGTCAGGAAGCTTGCAGCCAATCTGCGCTTCCACAGCATCGAGGTCTTCCTCTCGAGCACCCTCTATAAGGGCACAAAAAAGAGTGAATTGCGAAGAAACAGCCTTAAATCTAAGAAGAAATGCAATCTATCTGCTAACTAATGAAACAATCTTGGAGTGAGTGAATTCTGTCCAAAATATATGGCTGAAATAGAAGGAAATGGATTGAAAACTAATTTGAAGCACTGAGAAAGCAAATTTCTTAGTTTCCTCCCAACAGGGAAAACACTGGCACTTAGTAAAACATGGAAAGTGGGCACCAATGAGATTCACAATAATGTTTTCACATTATAACACAAACCTCTAAATTTCCTAAATCTAAAATAATTCATACTGCTTTATTTAAAATAAAAAAAAAAAAACAACAAAACCCCTGGAAGTTCTCTAAACTGATGTTATTTAAGAGTTTTAACATTGACTCTCAGTGGGAAATATAGGACATAAGGTATGGTTCATGTGTGAGGAGGCCATTAACTTGAACTCTATTTTGTATATTTGTAAACTTGCCACATATTCTAGCTTTGAGAAGTGGGAAATAATCACAAATACCAAGAGATGAGATCGACATTCAGTAGCAGCCCACCAGGTTGTTGGACCAAACCTCTTGCTGAATAGTGAAATCAAAAAATTGGCTTGAAGACTTTCGAAGAGTCACAACGGTAGGGGACAGGGGTTCAGGAGAAGAGGGAGACTGAGAGGTGAGCCAGGCATCGGAAGCCACCTTGCCTTTAGACAAGAATTGCTGTCAATTCTGAAAGCACATATGAGGTTGAGTGGCCAAGAAGCTGAGCAAAGCTTTAGGCAGTACCACAGGGCTAGAGGGCAAAACAAACAGAGTTCAGGGTCCACAAAGGAGAGAGGGACCTGGTAAAACCCAAGGTTTTTGGGCTAGGATCCTGACTGACATCCTAGGAAAAAGGATGAACTGAAAATAAGACTAGTCCTCACAAAGACGCCCAGCTTTCAATCATATCAATCCCTGATTGCGTTACAGTGATCTGCCCATTGACTAGCTGCTAGCCAAAAGCAAAAGTAATCTCTAGAAGAAAATAACATTACCCCAAAATTCAAATTATGTCTAGCAATAAATTAAAAACTACTAGGCCTATACAAAGACAAGATCTGACTAAAGAAAGAGGAAAAAATAGAAAATAGAACCAAATCCATAATACATTGTTATTGGAGTTAGTAAACATGGACTTAAAAATAACCACAACTGATATATTCAATGAATTAAATGAAAAGATGGAGCATTTCAGCAGAGAACTAGAAACTATAAAAATGAATCAAATGGAAATCTTAGAGCTGAAAAATGCAAAAACTAAAATAAGAATACACTGAAAGGGTTTAACAGCAAATCATAGTTTTAAAGCTAAAGAGGGAATTATAAACTGGAAGCCAGGTCAGAAGACAAAAAAGGATGGAAAAACACAAAAAGAGCCTAAGACACATATGGGAGGACATGGCAGAAAGGTCTATGATACATGCACTAGAATCCCAGAGGGAGAGGAAAAGCAGAATGAGGTAGAAGCAGTATTTGGAGATAACAGCAGAGAATTTTCCAAAATTGATGAAAATGCCAAACGATAATTCAGAAGCACCATAAACCCTATGGAGAAAAATTACAAAGAAAAGTTATCTAGATACATCTTGGAAAACTGCTAAAATCGAAGACAAAGATAAATTTTAAAAGCAGTGTGGTGGGTGCAGTGAGGGTATAATTACCTTCAAAAGAGAAACAATAAGACTGACAGCTAAATTCTCTACAGAAACAATAGAAGTTAGCTGGACTCAGTGGCTCATGCATGTAATCCCAGCACTTTGGGAGGCTGAGGTGGGAGGGTGGCTTGAGGCCAGGAGTTCAAGACCAGCCTGGGCAACATAGTAAGACCCCATCTATAAAAAAAAAAAACTTAAAAATTAGCTAGGGATGGTGTCGCACCTGTAGTCCCAGCTACTCGGGAGACTGAGCAGGAAGGATTGTTTGAGCCCAGGAGTTGGAGGCTGCAATGGGCTATGATTGTGCCACTGCACTCCAGCCTGGGCAACAAAGCAAGACCCTGTCTTTAAAAAGAAAAGAAACAATAGAAGTCAGAAGAATGATATCTTCAAACTGATGAAGAAAAATCACTGCTGACCAAAACCCTACAACCAGTGAATATATCTTCCACAATGAAGATGAAATAAATACATTTTTAGATAAACGAAAGAAAAATTCAGCAGCAGCAGTTAGAAGAAATACCAAAAGGAATTCCTCAGGTGGAAGGAAAGTGATCCCAGATGGAAGTATGAAGACACAGGAAGGAATAAAGGACAACCAGAAAAGATAAATATGAAGGTAAGTCTAAAAGAATATTGAATATGTAAAATAAGAATGTTTTCAGGGAAATTAAATATGTTAAAAAACAAAATCACAAAAACAATAAATCAAAAGGCAGGCGGGAGGTGATTGGAGTTAAAGCATTCTAAAGTTCTTTCATTGTCCAGGAAGTGGAAAAAGTACTGATTTACATTAGACTTTAAAAAGTCAAAGATGCAATGTTTTAATCTCTAATATAATCACTAAAAAAAGAAAGGAGAAGGGAATGGAATAAAACATAATTAAGAAGATTACAAAAATGGAACGGTGAACAGGTAGGACAAATAGAAAAACAGAAACATGGTATTCCTCAACTCAAACACATCAGTAAATCTATTAAATATGAATAGACTAAATAATCTAATGAAAAGACAAACTGACAGATCAGATAAAAAACAAAAAATTATATACGAGACACATCTTAAAGTAAATACAGAAAACAAAGCTAGAGTAGCTCTACTAAAATCACATGAAATGAGACTTTAAGGCAAACAACTTTATTAGCGCTAATGGAGGCCTTTTCGTAATAACAAAAAGGTTAAATTCACTACACAGATGTTACAATTCTAATTTTATGTACCTAATAAGAGCTTTAAAATATATTTTTAAATGACAACTAAAATGGGGAAACGATTATCTACAATCACAGTGGCTGTAGTTTTCTCCTGCTGTAATATTAGCAGCTTAAAGCACTTATTATTTCACAGTTTCTGTAGGTCAGGAGTAGATATGACTCAACTGGATCCTCTGCTCAGGCCCCGCAAGGCTGAAAGTATGGCATCAACTGGGGCTGCTATCTCATCTTATGCATCGTATGCTTAGGAGCCTCTTCCAAGCTCACTGGTTGTTGGCAGAATTCAATTCCTTAGGACTGAGGCCCTCAGCTCCTGGAGGCCACCCACCATTCTCTACCATGTGGCCCTCTCCATAATATGCCAGTTTGCTTATTCAAAGTCAACAGGAGAGGCACATTGAATCTGACTTCTGGAAGGGCCCAGTCCCTTTTAAAGGCTCATCTGATTAAGTGGGGCCCAGTCAGGATAATTTGCTTTTTGATTAATAATTAACTCAAATTCAACTAATCTGGGACCTTAATTACATAGGCAAAATCCCTTCACCTTTTTCATATAATATGCTCTAATGGAAGAAAATCAGTTATTTTCACAGTACCACCTACACTCAAGGAGAGATCATTATACCAGGCATGTACACCAGTGGGTGGGAATTTTGGGACTATCTCAGAATTCTGCCTACCACAGCAATAGATTTTATCATACTTCTCTCAATAACTAACAGAACAGGCAGACAAAATAAACAATTCAGTAAGAGTGTAGAAGATTTGAACAAGATTAACAAATTTTACCTAATTATATATACAGTATTGAACTCCATAACTGCAGAAAATACATTGTTTTTAAGTATACACAAAACATTGACCAAAATAGATCATATACCGGACCACAGAATAAGTCCTAACAAATTTTAAATGACTGAACTCACATAAAGTATATCCTGTGATCACAGTGGAATTAAAATATAAATTATATTTAAAAGATTACTTTAAAAGTCCAAAATATTTAGAAATTAAGTAATACACTTCTGTATCATTCATGGGTTAAAGAAGAAATCAAAGAAATCAGAAAATACTTTGAACTGCATGGTAATAAAAACACAGTGTATTAAAACTTATGGGACAAACTAATGTGCTTAGTGGGAAATTTAGAGCTCTAAATTCATTTAAAAAAATAAGAAAGCCTGAAAATCTATGATCCAAGCAATGATCCCAAGTCAGGAAAAAAAAAAAAAAATCACAGTAAATTCAAAGAGAAGACATCAAAGAAATTAATGAAATAAAAAACAAACATACAGTAAAGGATTGGCAAAGGCAAAAGCCAGCTCTTTGAAAAGATTAATAAAATTAATTCACCCCATCTAGCAAGATTGATGAAGAAAAACAGCAAAAGTATAAATAATTAATATTAGAAATGGAAAAGGTGGTATCACCACAGATCCAACAAGCACTAAAAAGATAAGAGGATATTATGAAAAACTTTATGTCAATAGATTTGAAAATAGATGAAGTGGACAATTTCCTAGAAAACAACTTATCAAAATTGACATAAGAATAAATAGAAAATCAAAATAGTCCTATATCTAATAAAGGAATTGAATCCATAATTTAAAACTTTCCTACAATGAAAACTCCAGAATTGAATGGCTTCACTGGTGCATTCTACTAATCATTTAAGCAAAAAATAAGACCAAGCTTACATAAACTCTTCCAGGGAACAGAAAAAGAGGCAACACTTCCCGACTCGTTTTATAAGGCCAGCATCATCTTGATACCAACACCTGACAAGAACATTGCAAGAAAGGAAAATTACAGGCCAAACTCTCATGAACATAGATGTAAAAATCCCAATAAAATACTAGCAGATTATATCCAGTACATATAAAAAAGATAATATATTACAATCAAAGTAGGATTATTCCAGAAATACAAAGTTGGTTTAGCATTCAGAAAAGCAATTAATGCATTTCACTGCATTAACAGAGTAAGGAGAAAAATCATGAGAATCATAATGCAGACAAGGCATTTGATAGAAATTCAATTATCCATTTAAAAAACAAAAACAAAAACCCTCTTCCCAAACTAGGATCAGAGGGACTATCTTCAATCTGATAAAGAATATCTACAAAAAAAAAAAAAACCTGACAGCAAACATCTTATTTAAAGGTGAAATGCTTAAAGCTTTCCCTCTGCAATCAGAAAGATAAGGATGCCCGCTATCCCATCATTACTCCTCTCCAACACTGTACTGAAGGCCCTCACCAGTGCAGTAAGGCAAGAAAAAGAAATACATGATATATGAGGCTTGGAAAGATAGAAATACAACTGTCATTATTCTACATCCTTAGGGAAATGCAAATTAAAACCACCACTACACACCTGCCAAAAAGGCTAAAATAAAAAGAACGACAACATTAAAGTGCTGGTAAGAATGTAAACTGGTAGAACTACTTTCAAAAATAAACACCATCTTTTGAAGTTTAACATAAGCAACTCTATAACCCAGCAAACTCAATGCCAGATATTTACCCAGTAGAAATATACTCATATAGACATCAACAATGTATATAAAAATTTACAGCATTATTTGTAATAGCCAGAAATAGAAATAACCCAAATATCCATTAACAGTAGAAGGAATAGCTTACTCAGATAATGGAGTACTATACTGCAGCCAAAATGAACAAACTCTGTTACACTCAAAAAGATTGAATCTCACAAACAAAGTAGAAATAATCCATACAAAATACTTAATCATACAACTTACATAAAGTTCAAAAAAGAAAACTACTCAATAGCATTAACAATCAGAATAGTGGTTGCCTCTGTGAAAGAGGGAAGGACTATGAGGAGGGCTTCTAGGTACAGATAATATTCTACTTCTTGATCTGGAGGGTGTTACAATGGACATGTTTACCTTGTGATAATTCAATGAGTTGTGCACTTACAATTTGTGCCTATTTCTGTATGCTACTTAAAACCATTAGTGAGAGCATGTACCCCTGGATATAATGTGATGAGAAGGGCACTTCACGTCTGCAGTTATCTTTGTAAAAAAAAACATAACTCCAGCTCCAGTCTAATCATCAGTAAAATATCAAGACGAAGCTGATTTGAGGAACTGCAATTACTTTTGCACTAACCTAATACAAAATACCTGACAAGTACTCTCTCAAAACTGTCAAGGTGCTGGGTGCGGTGGCTCCCATCTGTAATCTCAGCACTTTGGGAGGCCTACATGGGCAGATCACTTGTGGTCAAGAGTTCAAGACCAGCCTGGCCAACATGGTGAAACCCTGTCTCTACTAAAAATACAAAAATTAGCCAGGTGTGGTGGTTCGTGACTGTAGTCCCAGCTACTTGGGAGACGGAGGCAGGAGAATCGCTGGAACCTGGGAGGCAGAGGTTGCAGTGAGCCAAGATCATGCCACTGTACTCCATCCTGAGTGACCATCTCAAAACAAAAACAAAAACAAACAAACAAACAAAAAATTGTCAAGGTCATAAAAGACAAAGAAACTGCCACAGATCAGAGTACACCAAGAAGACATGACAACTAAATGCAGTGTGGTATTCTGGACTGGATCCTGGAACAGAAAAAGGACAATAATGGAAAATCGGGGGAAATTCAAGTGAAGTCTGGAGTTTAGTTAATAGTAATGTGCCAATGAAGATGTTTTAGTTTTCATAAATGTCCCACAGTGGGATATATAAGGGTAAAGGGTGAGGGGTGTATAGAACTCTCTGAACTCTCTTTGCAATTTTTCTGTAAATCTCAAAGTACTCCAAAATAAAAAGTTCATTTTAAAAAAAGAGAAATTTTAGTATAAAAGAAACAAAGCTGAATGGCAACCTGAACTACTGGATGAGGAAAGAAACTAATATTTGTATGGTATGTGCCTCATGTTAGACACTTAACATGTAACATTAAGAAACTAAGAATTTCTTGAAGAAGAGAAAGAGACAAAAATAGACATGGCAAAAAGAAAACTAAAAGGAAATGTATGTTTACAATACAGTAAAATCAAGGTTGAAAGAGGTATCCAACTATAATAGAATTTGGGAGGCAGAAAGACCAGAATTAATCTTTGCTCTACTACTTTGACGTAGTTTGTATAAGTGTCCCCTCCCAAATCTAATGTTGAACTGTAATCCCCAATATTGGAGGGGGGCCTGGTGGGAGGTGATTGGATCATGGGGTGGATTTTTTCTCATGAATGGTTTAGCATCCTTCCCTTGGTGCTGTCCTCAAGATAGTGAGTGACTTCTCATGAGATCTGGCTATTTAAAAGTGTGCCGTACCTCCCCCTCTTCCTATTGATCTTGCTTTTGCCATGTGACACGCCTGCTCATACTTTGCTTTCCCCATGAGTAAAAGCTCCCTGAGGCCTCCCCAGAAGCAGATGCCACCATGCTTCTTGTATAGCCTGCAGAATCGTGAACCGATTAAACCTCTTGTCTTATAAATTACCCAGATTCAGACATTTCTTTATAGCAATGCAAGAATGGACTGATACACACTGACTGCATGATTTCTAGCAAGCTATTTCACCTCTTTAATCCTGTTTCTTCATCCTCAAGAGGGGGATAATACCACCTACCTTAGAGAATTACAGTGAGGATTAATAAAGTGCTTTACTCATACTCAGTAAATATTTATTTACTTTCTTTCTCCTTAACCTACTCATAGAAGGAAACAGTGAAAAAGTTACCAGGAGCCAAGAAGCCTAGATTAGAGTTGTATCTTGGTCACTAGTTTGATAACCTTGCATGAGTCACTTAAACTCTCTGGGTATGTTTCTTCAACTTACTAGCATAAATCAGGATGGGCATATTATAGTCCATGCTCCAAATCCTGGCCTGCTGCCTCCTTGTATGAATAAAGTTTTATTGGAATACAGCAACACTCATTTATTTATGCATCATCTTTGGCCGCTTTTCCACAACAACAGCTGAGTTGAAGAGTTGTGACAGAGACCATGTGTCCCACAAAGCCTAAAATTTTACTGTCTGGTCCTTTAAAGAGAAAGTCTGCCAACCCCTCGTCTAAACAGTCTCTAAGGTGCCTTCCAACTCTAAAATTCTAAGCCAAAACTTAAGGTAAATATGAGATTTGAAAATATGTGACAATATATCTTAATTTCAAGATGCTCCATAAAAATTTCCCCAAGTCCAATGCCTATCTGCTTTGATTTTCCTTTTTATCTGCAACCTCTATAACCTTGCAATTGAATCAGAGACTGTGGCAGCCGAGGTGAGCAGCTAGGTTCCTGACTTGGTTTTAAAATTCATAAGCCTAGGGTTCCAAGAACCCCCAGCACTGCAGACATCAAAGAGCCTTTATCCTATTCCAACTCATGGCAAAGCCCCAGAGAACTGGCACTGTGGAGTAAAACAGAAGCTGTCAAGGAATTATCTGACAACCTCACTTCCAACTGCTAGGTAGTACAGGGAGCCTGGAAATACCAAAATTCATGCACCAAAAAAAAAAAAAAAAAAAAATGGAAAAAGGAAAAGAAAAACAAGCAGCAGCAGCAGCTGTTACATATCCTTAGTTTTATCTTCTTGATAGCTCTGAGCCTAAGAGCAGAACCATATACCATACCATATTCCAAATGTCCTAATATTTAAACTAGCTCTTCTAGTCCAATATACATTCTAAGACATTCCAAACATAATAGGATAGGTCCTGTCTCCCTTCAGCCAATGTTAAGACCATAGCTCTGGAGTCTGCTCTATATCCAAATCCTGGTTTTGCCTTTTCCTTTGTGATGGTTAAACAACTCAGTTTTTGTTTTGTTTTGTTTTGTTTTGTTGAGATAGAGTCTTGCTCTGTCGCCCAGGCTGGAGTGCAGTGGTGCGATCTTGGCTCACTGCAAGCTCCGCTTCCCGGGTTCACGCCATTCTCCTGCCTCAGCCTCCTGAGTAGCTGGGACTACAGGCGCATGCCACCATGCCTGGCTAATTTTTTGTATTTTTAGTAGAGACGAGGTTTCACTGTGTTAGCCAGGATGGTCTCGATCTCCTGACCTCGTGATCCACCCGCCTCGGCCTCCCAAAGTGTTGGGATTACAGGCGTGAGCCACCGCGCCTGGCCACAACTTACTTAGTTTTTCAAGCCTTGGGTAATCCACCTATAAAATGAGAATAGTAATTATTTATCCCATAGGACTTTTGCAATTAAATGGAGTAATACTCAAGAAATACTTAGCCAGTGCCTAGCTTTCTGTTTAATTAATAATAGCTACTGTAAGCCATTACCTTATCATCACCAAATATCTATTTTCAGATTTATTTTCCTCTTGAAATATTCAACCCTACATACCAAGTAAATAGTATTATTCGTTTCTTCTAAGAAAAGAAGCTATTCAGAATATTAATCAAGGGTACTTTCCTTCAAAGCTCTACTCTTTCTGCCAAATCATTCTTTCTTCTACCTTCTAGCAATTCAGTTTCAAGCACCTCGTCATGCAACTGTGATTTGTATGAAAGTAATATTTGCATGGGAAATTAGAAAGGAAACACAAAATGCAAAAGGAATACTGTTTCAAAAGAGTCTTTAGTTCTAAAGGGAAGAAAATATTTGAGAAGAACTGATTCCAATTTTAGCTCAGCAAAACCGAACATCTATACAATGCCTTTCAGTGTAGAAATCTGAAAAAAACTTGGAGGGTGGCAATCTATCTACGATCTGTCTATTTTCATGATCATTAATTCAATCAAATTAATGGAAATAGCTTAATATTTCTTGCCAAAATTGGACAATAATGGTGTAATAGAAAGAGCATATTCTGGAGTCGAACAGACCTCAGTTCAAATCTTAGTTCTACTATTTTGCAAACGTCAAAATAAGGATAAAAGTTTTCCTTACTCTACTAGGCTGCTCTTACACAGGTAAAGACCAAGGGTCTTTCTGAATATTAGACTATCAAACAAACATTTACTTGTACTGAAAATAGGAAACAGTGTTGGTACAGTAGGCAAAATTTCACAATTAAAAAAAAAATCTTTTAAAAGAAATCACCATAGTTACTCTCACACAATCTTAGCATTACTACTTTCTTAATAGAAAACAAATATAAGGATAAAAGTTCAGCTTTCCCTTCTGATAAATAACCACGTGGGTCCCAAGACTGAGAAAAAACAGGGTAAGCACTAGAGTGAAGGTCCTACTTCCATGGCCAAATATGAACAGTAAATCACAGACAAGGTTGGGTTAACACAGTTGCGTAGATGACAGAGATTCAAAGTTATTTAAACTAACCTATTTATACTAACAGTAATGAAAATGGGGAAAGGGACCCTGCATTCCCAGTACCTTTCAGAGATAAAACCATCCGAGGACACCTGGGCTCCAAATATTTCTTGAGATCATCCCAGGCCTTTTTAATAGCAGCATAATGGTCAATGTATCTTCCTACATCAGAGTAAGTATCTATGAAGAGAGATTTCCAACACTGATTCTTCTGTGTTTTCTCTTCCCTAAATAGATGAAAAACATGAGATTTAAAATCTTTTAAAATAATATTAGCATTTATTTTAGATACCTACAACATATAGGAACTTGTACTTTTCCCTTCCTTTTCATTATATTTTAGCCACAAATGAAGATCAGATAGCAAAAAGTGATATACACATAAAAAAATTTTAACAAAAGTTACTACTGGCATGGTGGAATTGTTAGGCACTCATTTTCTCCTTTTCTTTCTACTTATTTTTTTCAGTTTTCTAATCTTTAATAAAATATGAATAGTAATAACATATAAATTTCAACTTACTCTTAAAAATATACCAATTATAAACTTGTAAAGGCATCATGTATTGTTTTAGAGAATACTTAGAATCTTGTGATATAATAATATTAATCTAACACATATCTACATTGAATTAGTTGAGAATCATAGAACGTGAAAGTAATTACATGATTCAACATTCCTATTTGGTAAAATTCCCCAAGCATTTATTGAGTGTCCACTTAGCCACTGAGAATATAAAAAAATAAGGCACATTTTTTGCCTTCAAAAAAGGTAAGAGTCTAACCAGTGAGAAAGAATGAAGTATAAAATTAAGAATCAGAAGTGATAGAGGGTAAGGCAGCCACAGAGGGCCTTAAGGTAACATGCTAACGAGCTTAGTAAGAAAGGCTTGGTAAGCCTTTGTGATGAATGTAGAAGGAGGGAGAGAAGTGGGGAGAGAGAGAGAGAGACACGCCTAGGATGACTCCTAATTCTGATTTGGATGCCTGAGTGGATGATGCTGCTATGAAGACTGGGAATGCTGAAGGACAGCTTTAGGAATAGGGAAAAGAACAATTCAGGGTGGGTTTTTTTTTGTTTTGTTTTGTTTTTTTTGCGGGGGTAGGAGAGGGAAGGGGAGCATCTTTTTATTAATCTAAATAATATACACATAGATTATTAAAACTAAAAAGTACCAAAGAACTTACGATGAAAAACTATTCTCCTGTTTTAAGTCCAACTCCTCAAAGGAAATCTTAGGTATTTCTAGAAGTTACCTCTATAGTTCTAAATGTTTATGCCTCTAGTTCTTGATTTATCAACTTCACATGCATCTACTGATACCCCAAAGAGAAACACAGGAAGATCTAGCAATACTTAAAATTCCCCTTACCCTGTTCTTTTTCCTCCCAATGTTTGATAGCTCTGTTATTAATTTTCACTTCTGTCTAAAGCTTGCAGCTTTAAATAATATGCTTAAACTTCTGCTTCTTACTTCACCAACTTTAGTCACTACCTGACTCCACTTAATCTAAGAAAAGATATTGGCATTCCTACTCATTTCTTCCACCTTTCTCAACTCCCACTTTCTGTCATCTGTACTTTGATTCTGTCAAATTTGTTAACATTTACTGATCCAGTTAATAAGTGTGGGACAGCCAATAGAAAGGTCCAGCAGACAGTTGTGCAAACAATTCTAGAGCTCAGTGGGGAAGTCAGGGAGGGAGATTCAGGTTTGGGAGTTGGGAGCATGCAGATAGTCACTATAAACGGCAACAATGCATGCAGTAGAGTTCAGCGAGGGAGAGCAGCAGTGGGCTAAGGACAGAACCTTGGCAAATACCAACATTTACTAGCAGGCATGAGAAGAGCCACCAAAGGAGATAAAGAGACAAGGGTTAGAGAGGAGAATCAGGACAAACTAGTGTTATGGAAGAAGCCAAGGGCCAGTTTTCAGAAGTACATATTCCTCGAATACTCACTCAGATATCAGCCAGTATTTTTTGCAATGTCTTCTCCACAGCGGATCATGACTTGATAGCTGGCTAAGTCTTCGACTGACATAACAACAGCTGGCAGTAACCAGATTCACCGATAGTATTAAAAAAAGTAAGAAAACAATTTAAAAATAAAGATTAAAATACTCATTGTTAAGTTTTGTTTTATGCCTTTTGTTTCTCTTATTTTTCACTTATTACCTTTATAATTACAAAACTATTTTCTAAAACCTGTTTAACATGCTAAGTAGTACAATTGCCTTGTTAGTAGTGAAACTGAGTTCACAAATAAACCCTGAAACATCTACAATTGTAATTTTTCACAAAAATATCTACAAACCATATATGCCATTGGAGTTAATCTCAAATCAAGGAGTTGTCCTATGCTTATTATCAGGACAATACTCATTTCTACATATAGGAAGAAAGTTATTTAGTCATAAACAAAGGGACTTGGGGTTTTTTCCCAAGATCTGTAAGATGTATGCTACTAAATACACAGACTTTTTATTTTTGTTTTTTAAAATTTTTTATTTAAAGGAAAAAAGTATTGCCAGAAAAACCACGTTTTCATTAAAGCAACTACTGGAAAGTCCACCTATAGAGGGTGCCTGAATCATAACAGTTCTGATTCAATAGTCATGGCTACACAAGTTATCAGCTGCCCCAAAACATCGAATGTTAGAAGCAAATAACTTTCTTACTATATAAAGATTTCTAACACAACAGTGTTGCAATCCTGTAAATTCTACTCTACATAATTAATTTGTAAAAAGAATGAACCTAAGATTAGGACTCTATCCTTTCCAGAGAGAAATTACAAGTTATATTAATAGAAAGTAGGTATTCAAAGATCTCACTTGGGCAACAGCTAATCAACAGAATCTTAAATCACATCAGGTTTGTCAAGGCCATAACTAAGGTGTGTTAAAAACCAATCTATAGTAAACAAAATTGCCTTTGTTTGATTTTCGGATTTTACAGAAACATCATCCTCATCCTTTTCTGCCAAGCTCAGGAGATGCCCAAATTAACTTTTGTAAACATAGGAATCCCTCCAGTTTTGTGCATTCAGTTTCCATACCCTCTTCTTGATTCCTGTCCCTCCACTGCCCTAGGAGCTAAACAACATAAAAGAATCCGGAATATGCATGAAAGGTGAATTCAATGCACATTGAGAGTGAAAACTACTGTTCTAGAGATTCTGATCCAGTTGGTTTGGACTGAGATCTGTACCTCAGGCATCTGTATGTTTAGAAAGTGCCACAGGCCATTCTGATGCACAGGTCATTCTGATGCACAGTGTGGCATTTATTCACTCCATTTCAGAATAAATCACTCTGAAATGGAGAGGGTATCAGATCATCTCAATTCAAACTATGCAACTGATGCTACATGATTCCAGTGTACTAATCCAATCCAACCCAATCCAGTTCAGCAAATACATACCAAAAACTTCAGAACTTATCACTAGACTAGACCCTTGACAAAATTGGGCTGTATGGTGCAGGAAAAAAGCTGCAATACACTGGATACTTTTCTGTAGATAAAATTCAAATGGTATTCAACTCAATTTATTTCCACAGACATTTACAGAGGGATCATGTCACTTCTGTTTAAAATTGTGATTACTACCTAAACCATTTAAAGTAAAATCTTACCTCCTCACCTTGGTTCCCAAGGTCCTGCATGATCTCACCACCCTCATCTCATCACTGTCTGTGAGTCACTCCCTACCTCCAGCAACGCCAGCCTTCTGTATCTTCCACCAGGCCATGCTGTTGAAGAGTACCCTTCAGCAGTCCTGTCAACCTCTGAACATACTTTTTCTCTCTGCCAGAACTGCATATGCCCTGCTTCATATATGGCAGCTCCTTCCGATTTGATCACCTCTCACTTCCTATTCCTTAACAGAGCAATCTATTTCCTTCACTGCACTTAGTACCTCTTGCAATTATGCGCTTGCCCACTGGACTGTAAGCTCCATAAGAGTTGCCTTATCTGCGTTGTTCACTACTGTACCCTCAACACTTAACAGACTGGCACATAGTAAGCCCTCGGGAAAAAAAAAATCTTTGAATAAGAAGATAAGCAAGGCAGTCCTTACAGTCAAGAAGCACTCCATCTACCTGACATGGCAAATCAATTCTGCTGGAAGAAGGTAGAGAGGGCATCTTCTCCACCTTGCCAAGTTGAGAAGAGGTAGGCAAGGCATTCCAGGCAAGGTCGAGAGCTTGAGCCCCGGGGAAAAAAAAAAAAAGAAAGTGCAAGTGTGTTGTATGCTGGCAGAGGTCTGATTTGGCTAGAATGGATGGTGCAAATGTGATAGTGGAGGAGAAATAAGTCCTGGAGGACCTTAGACATACAAGCCAGATGATAAGAGCTTTCAATGCCCCAGAAGTTTAGGTTATAGTCTATAAACATAGAGGTGTCACAGGTTTTAAGGAGAATGACAACCAGATGTGTCTTGGAAAGATCACCCTGGCAGCAATCAAAAGTTGGAGACTGTTAGTTAAATTTTAAGTATTTTCTAGAAAAATAAAATTGCTAGCAGGTACAGGTAGCGACCAGTACAGGTAGTGACCAAAAACTTGAGGTATCTCTCTATCACCACTTAGCTAGGCCAACAACTATCTGTAACTCCAAGAAATCTGTATTTATAAAAGGACCTCTAATAACACAGGGCACAATCATCAAATAGCCAGAATCTAATGGTTAATCCAAAACACAAAACAAATCTCGCCCATGTATCCTAAGAGGGCGACTTTGCATCCTCTGCAAATATATACGGTAGCACAGGAAACTCACAGCCATGCCACCCCCTGTCAAGGGTGTAAACAATCCTGACAGCTGGGGGGCGGGCTGGCAGCGCCATTTCTTCCACCAGCCCAGACAGTCCCAAGTTCTGAAGAAACTGGGCATTGAACCACCCTTATCAGCAACCGGTGTTTATTTCTGGAACAGATGCTAGTAATGTGGGAAACCCAAGGTGTCCAGGAGAGAAGATAGTCACCGGTATGGCATCACCGGAAGTCAGTACCAAAACATAAAATCCAACATCGAACCGTAAGGAGCAATGCTGACAGCAAAACAATTCTCACGCATTGAAGTCCGAAAGTGAGCCCTGACAGCGATTCCAGCGCTGGGGAAGTAGCACCACGGGAGTAAGGGGTTGCCTATCTTCGCCTCTCGCTCGCCCCACCTGCCCACGCCGGCGCCAGACTCCGCAGGCCCCGGACCCAGCAGAGAAGAGCGCCTGGCCGGGACAGGGGCTTTTACACAGCAGCAGGGACTGACCCCGACCGGGAGGGCACCTGCGGGGCCAGCGGGGGTCCGCGGAGTGCGGCGGTGCGGCACGAGGGCCACTACCACCTTCTCTTGCAAGTGGGCCTCACTGAGGCCTGGGAGAGACAGATCTCGTCGCTTCTCAAACCTGGGCCCAGGACGGGAGGAAGACTCAGGGCGAGGCCCTTTCCACCCCCGTCTCGCCCCGGTCCCCGGTGGCTCCGCAGGATGAGGGCGGCCCTGGCGTCACCTTCTGGTGTCGCGGAAGCTCGGGTCCTGTCAGCGGCCCCGACCCCCTTTCCCCCTGCCTCACCGCCTCCTCTCCCCATGCCCCCACCCCTGCAATGCGTGTCGTCCCATTACTTGATTAGGTCCCGATAGTCCAAAAAGGATAAGATGAGGAGCAGGGGATCGGTGGGCAGCGACTCCAGGGTCAGCGGCGCCGTCTCGGTCTCCATGGCCGCCATCTTGCCTGGCCCGGTGCAGGTCTGGCCCCGCCCTGTCCCCGCCCCTTCCCCGCCCCCACCAGCGCCCGAACCGCCCCCAGCCGCTCTCCCAGGTTTGTTATGTAACCGCCGGGCCAGCCCCGCCCTCAGGGCGGGCTGAGGTGCGGCTCCCTGGAGACCCCGCCCGCGACCCGGGAGCCAGCGGCGCAGTGCGAGTTCAGCCCGCTTCCTTCGCGCTCCGCGTCAGATCTCTCCAGCTCTGTTCTCGCATCCCAGTTCGTAAACTTGCCCAGCCCGGGACCCTTTTGTTGCCAAATCTGCCTCGGTCTGCCCAACTCCTCCTGCAAAATTTTACACTCAGTATGCAGGAAGCCTCGCTCAAAATCTGACACTCCTCCACGCCCTTGGTCCCCAAATCCATTCCTTCTGTTTTCCAACCCAAGAACCCCTCGTTTTCGCCGCTCAGCCTTCCCCACCCCGCTTGTCCCCCGCACACAGCAGGGAGGCTCCGAGACTTGTCCACTCAGCAGGAGCAGAGCTGAGAATCAGCCAGGGACGCCAGCTGAAGGCCCTTCTCCCAAATTAAGAAAATAGTTGTTGAGGGCTTAACTTCACGCCCCTCCCCGCCTTCCTAAGTAAAATGTGTACAGGGAGTGAGTCTGAGTCTCAGCCGCTGTCCCTTAATTTGGTTATCATGGCTATTTTCAGCCTATTAGGGCAATGCAAAGGGTACAGTGTGGATTTTTATCAGCTTTAAAATTTATTTTGGCCAGGGTTTAGATCCCGCAGAGTTAAGTATCCCGCGTGTGAAGGGATGAACTGAGATTCCCAGAGGACATAACTGATGGAGGCACAAAGATGTCTGCTCTTCAGCTTTGCCAAGGTGATATTAAAAAGAGAGTGGGGGAAGTATAATGGTCCATACATTACTTGCCTGATTTCTTCTTTTCCATTGCTTTTCCAAAGGTAGTATGGTGTAAGGGGCTTTGGGGAATCCAGACAGACCTGGACTTCACACACCTGTCATTTACTTCACTACTAGTGAAATGCTGGCGTAATTACGCCTAAGTTCTCTGAGACTGTCCCTCATCTCTAAAACCACCCCTCCTCTGGTGAACTAAGGATGGCGATAACGCTTTATGTAAAGTGCCTGGCCAGATACTCAATAAATGTTAATTTTCCAAGCTTATGCATGCATCAGTCACTAAGTTCTCCAAACATTTCCATATCCTGGAAAAAGTTTCTCTCAATTATTTGGAAGAGTGGAAGTGATATGCCCCGCCCCAAAAAAATCCATTTCCTCCATTCTTCATACCATTAATGCCTTCTATTTATGGTTTTGCTTAATAATTATAACCCCTGCCACCCAGCCAACAAAACAGAACAACAGCAACAAAAAACTCTGCCTACATCTCTGTGCTTCCAAATTGTTTATGCATATGCTTAGAAGAACATTTATTGAATTGGATTTCAAATACTTGTTCTGTGTCTCTCTCGTCAAACTGTAAACTCTCAGTCTGACTCATCTTTCTAATTTCAGGGCTTAGCAAGGTATTCAACAACTAGAAAGTTTAAATTCAGGTTGAATGGATGAATGAAGACAGAATAATCATTTCTGTTTACAAGGGAACCATACCTTTTTACATAGGCAAATGCTTGTAAAGGTGTTTGATCCTGATTTATGTTTGTCTCCATTTTCTCCTTCAGATGGGCCACCTGTTTTAAATCCAGAAGCTGGTGGGAGTTTCAGGTACACTGCATTTGCTTCTGCTGTCCTATTGCACTTGGACTTGGTGCAGCTATGACCTAATGCAGAAGACAAAGTATGAAGCTACCAAACTGTCAGGGTCAGAACTAAGGTAAGGCAAGAAAGCTACTTGCTTGGGGCACAAATTTAAGAAGAGGTGCCAAAAAACTGAATAATCAAATAAATAACATTTTAATGCAATATTTTTAAAAATAAAAATTAATGCAAAAAAAATTCACAGTGAACAAAATACCAAACTCTTAAACAAAAACAAGATCCCACAGTGCCATGTAAGCCATGTCAGAGCCTGATGCAAAAAGAAAAAACAATGCGCACCGCTAAATACATGCTTTTTATGGTTTTGTTTGTTTGTTTTTTGAAACAGGGTTTCTCTGCTGTTGCCCAGGCTGGAGTGCAGTGACATGCTTTCGGCTCACTACAACTTCTGTCTCCTGGGCTCAAGCGAATTTCCTACCTCAGCCTCCTGAGTAGCCGAGACTACAGCTACACCACAACACCCAGCTAATTTTTGTATTTTTAGTAGAGACAGGGTTTCACCATGTTGGTCAGGCTGGTCTTGAACTCCTGACCTCAAGTGACCTACCTGCCTCAACCTCTCAAAGTGCTGGGATTACAGGCGGGAGCCGCTGCATCTGGCCAGGTGGAAGCCTTGCTTCTCCCATGTGGCTGGGCTTACAGCTTCTGCCATGAGCCCTCAGCCCCTCTTTTCCAGGCTGCTAAGCCCTGCCACTTCCTACCTTGCAAAGTGCCATCAGGTTGCCATCCCCTGCTGCACTAGCCCAGGCCCCTCTGGAGAGGTGGCTTTGGCTCAGGCTCCACTTTTCTCCCCAGCATGGTATGAGGCATGTGGTAGAGGCTGGGGGAGCAATGCAGGTAGGCAGGACCCGGGAGAGCACTTTCCTGGGCCGGGGCTTCCTTTTGCCCTTCCCCCACCCCCTGCCACCCTGCCCCCAATACTGGCTGGAAAATGGGTAGGTAGAAAGAGAGAGTCCAGAATTTGGCTATTCACATCCCCAGGGCTAAGCTTGGGTGGAAGAAACAGTCCCTCCAAGTTTGCTCATCGTTTTGGAAGCTGGTTTCTAAAGAGTTTCACTAAAATAGTATTTGCTTATCATTTTAATTTCTATGGTAGATCAGAAAGCAGAAGGTTCTAAGGCCAGGCGTGGTAGCTCACGCCTGTAATCCCAACACCTTGGGAGGCCAAGGTAGGCAGATTGCTTGAGTCCAGGAGTTCCAGACCACGCTGGAGAGACCCTGTCTCTACAAAAAAAAAAAAAAAAAAAAAAAGCCAGGCATGGTGGTACATGCCTGTAGTCCCAGCTACTCAGGAGGCTGAGGTGGGAGGATAGCTTGAGCCTAGGAGGTCGAGGCTGCAGTGAACTGTGATTGTGCCACTGAACTCCAGCCTGGGCGACATAATGAGACCCTGTCTCTAAATAAATAAATAAATGTTTTTTAAAAAGAAATCAGAAGGTTCTAACAGAAGGGTTCAGATGTAGAATTTTTTTTTTTTAAATGTTTCTCCTTTTCTCAGGAGTAGAGAGGGACAATGCTTGAGAAATACACAGTCTTACGTGTTTCCTTTAGAACCCCAGTGGCATCTTATTTATGATGAGTAGCTCCTAGCAACAACACCCTACCTCTTGGTAATCACATCGTAGTTTCATCGGCTTTGAGGTTCCCACTGGCTGTTTAGGTAAATCCTTCAGACATTAATTCCTATCAAGTACAAGCATCCGGGCTCAGGACTGTGAGAGATCAAGCTGAACACAGTGCCATACCTGCCCTTCAGAAAGTGACAGACACTCCCTAACGGTTTGGTTGGGGAGAGGCAAATTCAAATGGCCCTGGAGACTCATTTTCTCACCTGTTTTCGTGGTTTAGCAACTCGCTGCCTCAGCAGATCTGAGTTAGCTTGGAGGCAGAACAGGATGCTCTAAAAGTTCCTACTAAATGGCAGCCTAGAGGTACCCCGAATCCCAGGCTTCCACCTCAGCATTTGTAAAACAGAGTTTAAGATCCTTCTGTATTGAACTCTGCAAGATGAACCCAGCCTAGGCACATCTCTCAGCGGGACAGGGAAGCTGGGGGCTGGGATGGATGGTAGTATGGGAAGAGGGGGTTGCTTACATGCTCCTCCTTCTCTGCTTGTATCCCCTTCCCCCACCCAACTTGTATTTATACCACATGGCATTGGTAGTGTGTGTCTGGCCCCTGAAAGGCAGTCGCACGCATGAAGGTTAAACTCCACTTTGCCTCGGTGCTAAGTGCTTTTGGAACTGCCCTTGTCCAACTTGGCCTTCCCAGGGCCAAAAGCATTCTCTCCTAGGGGGCCCTGTCACCCAAGCCCCAGTGTCAGCAATCCTGGTTGTGCTGAGGCAGCCCTTGCATTTGGGAACCCAGAAGATAAAAGGGTGGGAGGATCATGGTGGCACTGCTGGGCACTAATTCCCCCAAACAAGTGTGACACCCAAAGAAAAATCCTGGGCCTCAAGACTGCCAGTGATTGGTAAAAAAGAGACCCGCCCCTGTGGAGCCCAGGAATATTCAGGAGAATTACGCTTTATGGCTGAAAACAGGGAGAAGGATAAAATTGCAGGGATGAGTGGAGATTAGGGACTGCCACTGCTACTCACTCAGAAAAGCAGCCAGGCTGATGGGGTGACACAAAAATCTGGAATGGATTTAGCTGCTCTTGTGCAGCAAAACCACAGACAAACTCATGGCTAACGGGAAGCCTGGACCAGATATAAGAGATTTATAGGCACAGTTCCAGCAGCTATACACACTAAGTTCTAGGACTTGGTTCCCTGCTCCTTCCTTAAGGGATACTTTAAATATTTCTGAATTTGCCAAACCAATGTCTGGTTTTTTTGTTTTTGTCTGTGACATGTCTCTTGCTTTTTTACAGCCTGTATAATTGATAGGAACCTTCTGGGTGCATGGTGAGTGGCTCTTCTGATAAGATACATTTGAAATGTCCCCTGTTGGTGGCTTCTAATATGGGGGCTAAGGATGTGACCAAGAATGGCCTGTAATCCCGAAGCCTGCCAAGATTGCATCATTGAAACAATGCTTCCTACCAGGTGGAGAGAAAATGCAGTATTCTTACCAGAGACGTAATAGAGGCCAGAGTGCTGAACAACACTGTCCACCAGTTCGATAGCCCCATAGGGCTGGGGAAGCCACTAGTATATGGAACCTTACTGTACCCTGTTGAGGCTTAAACATGTAAGTGGCCACTATTCTTGTAGTGTCTGATATCATGAGTGGCTGAACTAGAATTGTGCCATTAGCGATACTTGGCATGCAGGCTTGGATAGATTAATGCTGGGGTTTGTTTTTTGTTTTGTTTTGTTTTATTTTTGTTTTTTTTTAAAGACAAGGTCTGGCTCAGTTGTCTAGGCTGGTCTCCATCTGCTGGACTCAAGCCATCCTCGCACCCCAGCCTCCTGAGTAGCTAGAACTACAGGCTTGTGCCACCACATCCAGCTAATGCTTAAAAAAAAAAAAAGAAAAAATACTCTTTATACCTTTTCTACCCTTCTCCATGCCCTAGGAGGCTGATCTTTAGGTACTCCTTCACCTGGGCTTCTTTGTTATCTGGAAGAGAAAGCCAGATAACAAAGAGAGAACAATGGGAGAGAAAAGTGACATTCAGGTATTTATACATCTCCACCTCCTGGGATTTTGGTGGGGCTGTGTTCCTCAGTGGAGACAGCTCCTGTCAGCGCCCTCTTTCCTACCTCCAGCTCACTCAGCTCTGATGATACTGTTCCCTCCCTCCAGCTGCTAGAACTGTGCCTCTTGCTTTTTCAGGGTTGGTAACGGCTTCCCTCCCCCACCCCGTTACTAATCCCTGGGCACCTCACTGTCCCGCATTGGTTCCCTTATCCAGTTCATAACTCTGTTAGTATTGTCCCCACTGAATTCTGTTTAGTTATGTTCCTTTGCATGTTTTGTCTGTTTCTTGAGAGGACTCTGACTGATATCACTTGCCCTTATCCACCAAGGCAAGCAGTACTGTAACAAACTCCCCAGGAGTACATTGTACATTGTCAGAGAGCTGAACAAATGCTGACAAAATGAGAACTGCTGGTTGGGGCCAAACATTCCACTCTCTCGATGACCTCACCACCGAATGTACTGGATGAACTCCACTGCATTCCAGCTTAGAAAAGCTGACCAAAGATGAATGGGCTTCCAAGGAAGAAGAAACAATTCGGCCACCCATCTTTTTTGGGGGCTTCTTGTGCGACAGCCCAAAAAGACATTCTATCATCTATTAAAGTCAAAGTTCTAATCTTGTGGCCACTAGCTGCTGTAGGGATGAATGCCTAACCTCTGGCCTGTTTTGGAAACAACACCCTTTATACCTGGAAATTCCACAACAGGCTTTATATACCCAATAATTAACTATATTTGAGAAGGGGACACCTATGGCAAGAAGACTTGAAAGTGATCCAGGCATCAGTAAAGCAAACCTTGTCCTGGAGCCTTCTATCTTATTCAGATGGAATTACAGATATCAGTGATCAATCACACAGTGATTGCAGGCTTTGGAAATGAGACCCCACCTTCTTACCAAGGACAAGCCTGCAAGGACTTTCTTCTGCTGCTGTGCCTGAAACTAGCCCCTTCTGGAAAAAGAGAATGTCACTGAAAGGAAAAATGATGACTTTGCCACCTGACATTGTCACTTTGCATTGGGTCCTGTCTGAACTGAGATACCCAGAAAGTTCTGTAGCAATATGGAAATAGCATCTACAACCAATGGCACCTATAATTTGAACGTACAAGGTTCAAATCTGGTCCCCAATACCTTAGCCAACTTCAGGAACAACAGGTGGCTGCCTACCCATTAGACATGGAGAGACCCACCTACTGTTAAACCTAAGCTGTTGGCCTACTGGGGCCTCTTTGAGAAGACTTGCATCTGACAAGAAGCACGGTTCACTGGTGAAATAGCTTGCCTCCGAGGTGGGCAAATTCCGTGGAATACCAATGCCATAAATTGCTGAGGCTCACAACGCTTGCATGCTGAATAATTGGCCAAACTTCAGGTGCTATTCTTGGCTGTAGAGCATACTGCTCCCAGATTGATGGAAATGAACCTTTACACAATATGTGAACTAGGATTCTCCAAAAAACAAATATGAAGATAGGATTAGATTCATGAGAGATATATTCGGGGGCTGGGCAGAGGGCAGGAAAGTCTTATGAAGGATAAAAGAGAGGAAGCAGGAGTAGTCAAGGAGTGCCTTCAGACCATGATGCAGGTCTGACACTTGTGAAAAGAGAAGATGAAAGAAGGAGGATTTGGCAGGGAGAGTCTCGGGTTGGACTGCAGCTCTGAGAATGTCTCAGGCAGGCCAATGGAGAGTCCTCGAGCCAAAGCTGCCCAATAGAAAGTCCAGAGACACACAGAATTGGCCTGCACTAATCCCCTGCCATGCTCAGCCATTGGCTAGGAGCAGCCCAGGGGAAGTATGGTTTTGATGCAAAAGCATGGTGAGCCGCAGACTGGCATTGTCTGTCAACTCTGCTACCTGCAGCAGGAGATCTGAGTGGCATATTCCCATGGCCATCACACACAGAAACATCAGTAATAGCCTAGCTATTTAGTCAGGCATGGGCCACCTAAAGACTGAATTAATAAAGGCACATATTAATTATGTGCCTTTGGGACATAATTATGGGATCTCCCCATTGAAAAGATTATAAGTAACAAAATCTAGAGGAAAACAGCTGCCTGAAAAGACTGATCAAGCATATATGAGCATCATGTCTACCTACCACAGCCCATTGAATCTATGCTCTAACTCACCACAGTAATGGAACCACCCAAAAGACCAGGGATACCCAACCAGGAATTCTTTCATCAACACACACAGTAGCCATTGTTACTGAAAAAGCTCATACTCTTGGCCAACTGTGCCAGTCTGTCCATCGGTGACCTGATGATGTCTACAAGCCTAGTAGGTTTAGCTGTTTTGGGCTACAAGTTACACAGCACCATACTACCTTCTGCCTTGGCCAAACTAGGCACCCAGGACTTGAGGAACAGGCAGAGGAGAGTATAATCAGAAAGAGAACACTCTCTCCTCATACTCTTTTTTTGGAATAGCACACAGTTTAGAGTATCCAAGTACTTTAGGGGAACAGAAACCATGCTAGGTATTTCAAAAGAGATTTAATACAAGGAATTGTTACACATATATGGGAAGGTTGAAAGAGCAAAGGATGAATGCTGAGCTAATCCAGAAATCAAGACAGTGCTATGGTCTGACTGTTTGTGTCCTTCCAAACTGCATATGTTGAAATCCTAACCCCCAAAGTGATGGTTTTGGGAGATGGGGCCTTGGACAGGTGATTAGGTCATTAACAGGATTAGTGCCCTTATAAAAGGAACTCCAGAAAGCTGCCTTGCCTCTTCTACTATGTGAGGGCACAGTTAGAAGGCACTATCTATGAACCAGGAAGTGGGCCCTCAGCAGACACTGAATCTGCTTGGCACCTTGATCTTGGACTTCCCAGCCTCCAGAATTGTGAGGAACAAACTTCTGTTGTTTATAAGCTATCCAGTCTACAGTATTTTGTTACAGCATCCTGAACAAAGACAGACTGCCAGAAATAGTTATCACCATAGGGCTGTGGAAGCAAAGGGGAAAAGATCTTTGGTTATAGAACCTCAGGGCTAAAAAGAGGAGCCACCACTGGCTGGTGCTCCATGGGCTCCCTGAGGGCCTAATGCTCTGATCTCTCAAGAGAGGTCCCACGAAGTTGGCGTTGAGATCTCTGAAAGAGGACACCTCACAGCTGGTGCTTGTATCTCATGGCAGGTAACACACAGCACATGCTCAAAACCTTGAAGGTAGGGTTGCCGGATTTAGCGCACACACACACACACACACACACATGCGCGCGCGCGCGCACACACAGGCTCACACACCACCACTGCCATCAGCATTACCACCACCAACAAAAAACAAGGGAAATAACTGAACTAAAATGGGAAAAAAAAAACCCAAAAAAGTTAAATTTGAATTATTTGTAATTGCCTATGCATATATACATTTAAATAAAATAAGAATACCACATAAAACATGATAAAAATCATTCTTTATCTGAAATAGCTGAAATAAGAAGCACATAAATTACCTACCTCTTTATTTAATTATACTTCCCTGATGATTTGGCTCTCCTTAAGTTTTCTTAGTTTTGCAGAATTTGTTTATAAAATTCCTTGCATTTACTGTCTATATTTCATTTACATTGTAACAGTTTATACAGTGTTCACAGCCAACTTATTCTTTTGCCCACTGAACATTCATTATTGAGAAAACATGCTCAACATAGCATTATGAGCTGGTATACTGAATATCTTCTGGCTGTCACTGACTGGCTGAATTTCACAAGCTTGGGGCTATGAGTGATTTACTGACTTTTAGATGTGTGGTTATTAGAGTGAGTCTGTCACTGGTTGATTTTTCAGACCATAAGTGATCTCTAATTAATGGTGGTTACTTGTTCATGACTTGGGACTTGGACCAAATAATCATCTTTTCCTTTCTTTCCTTTTTTTTTTTTTTGAGACAAAGTCTTTCTCTGTTGCGTACACTGGAGTGCAGTCGTTTAATCTCTGGGCTCACTGCAAACTCCGCCTCCCGAGTTCAAGCGATTCTCCTGCTTCAGCCTCCTGAGTAGCCAAGATTACAGGCACTCACCATGATGCCTGGCTAATTTTTGTATTTTTAGTAGAAACGGGGTTTCGCCATGCTGGCCAGGCTGGTCTCAAACTCCTGGCCTCAGGTGATCCACCTGCCTCGGCCTCCCAAAGTGCTGGGATTACAGACATGAGCCGCTGCACCCTGCCTCATCTTTTCCTTTCTTGAATATGAAAAATCAGTACTTTTTCCTCTGAATCCCCACTTTTGGTCTACTCTCAGCCAAATCTGCAGTAGAGACCATATGGACTTTATTTGCGGATGTATGGGTTTTAGTTATGTTGCGTTTAGGTTACTTAAGATTTAATTACTATGGCAGAAAAGTAGCTCTAACTGGCAATATTTTGTTGTTTACTGAAAGATATGAATAGAGGGCATTTAGGGCATCCTGACAAAGTCAACACAGGATACAGGACACAATCAGTAAATACAGGACATGTCCTATGAAGAGAGGACCTACTTGAAGAGGGTGCCTCTTGTTTGGTACTTGGACCTTTGATATGGGACAACCTCATACCTAATGCTTTGGATACTGAAAGGGGACTCTGGGGCTGGGGTTCAGAATGCCTGAAGACCTTCAGAGGAAGGCCTGCAGAAGCTGAAAAATAGCAAGAGAATCCTCCTCGCTCCCTGCTTTCCATTCTCCTATGAGTACCTCCCAGTATCTAAAAGAAACTCAGCTTGTTAAAGCATCAGGGAAATGTAGTTTTCAGCTTTCCATGCCCCACATCACTGAGATTATACAAGGGTAGGCCCAAGCTAAGACACAAGAAATAACTAATTAACACAAGCAACAATACCCTCCTCCCATTTAGACTTCAGGGAATGGATGGAGAGTTCTCATAACTCAGATCGAGGACACCTTGATGAACGTGGACACTGACTTTGCTTTGGATAGCTCCCATGGTGCCTTATTCCTTGTATCCCTCAGTTTTTTGGTTTTTTTTTTTTTTTTTGGCCAAAAAGAAAAAGACAGCTTTATTCAATAAGTGGTGTATGGAAAACTGAATTTTGGCAAACAGAAAAATAAAATCGGACCGTTATTTCAACACTATATACCAAAGTCAATTCAAAATGGATTAAAAACATAAAGATTCTTGTATTAGTTTGCTCAGGAAAATTGTCAACAAGGAAAAGAAAGAGAGAGAAAGAAGAGAAGAAAAGAAAAGAAAGACTTAAACATAAGACCAAGAACCCTAAAACTACTTGAAGAAAACATAGGGGGGTCAGATGACAGCTGAAAGAAGGAAGGAAAGAAAGAGGAAGAAAAGAAAGAAAACGTAAGGGAAACATACAAGACATTGGTGTGGGTAATGATATTTTGGATTTGATCCCAAAAGCACGGACAACAAAATTAAATATAGACAAATGGTATTACATCAAACTAAAAAGCTTCTTAGTTCATGATGTGTAGCTAAAACAAACTAAAAAACTTCTGCACAGCAAAGGAAACAATCACCAGAGTAAAGAGACAACCTATGGAATGGGAGAAAATATTTGCAAGCCAGACATCTGACAAGGGGTTGATATCCAATACATATAAGGAACTCAAACAACTCAATAGCAATGAAACAAACAAACAAAAAAGCAATTAAGGCCTGCTTTCTGCTGACCAAGTCTTCTTCCTTACCCCTCCCTAATAAGAAGGAAGAAAAAAAAAAGGCAATTAAAAAAATGGGTAACTCCTCCTTAGTATAGTGGTAAAATTTAAACATTAAAAAAGTTTTGGGGCCAGCTCAGTGGCTCACATCTGTAATCCCAGCACTTTTGAAGGCCAAGGTGGGCAGATCGCCTGAGCCCAGGAGTTAGAGACCAGCCTGGGCAACATGGCAAAACAATCTCTACAAAAAAAAAAAAAAAAAAAAAATTAGCTGGGCTTCAGCCATGTTTGTGTCACTGCACTTGAGCATGGGTGACAGAGTGAGACCTTGTCTCAAAAAAAAAAAAAAAAAAAGCTTTAAGTTGTAAAAATGGGTAAGATAAAAGAGAAGGAAAGAAAAAAATGTGTAAGGAACCTGAATAGACATTTCTAGTGATGTTTTTAAAGCCATGAACCCATTTTGGCACAAAGGCTTTATCATATGCAGTCATTGACAAAATTTTTTTGTAAAGCCATCAGATATAAAAGTGTGAATTTTCTCACCTGAGTACATGACAAGAAAATGCTGAAATCAATATATAAATCAAATCATCTGTACTGGCACTGTTAATCTAGAAGAAGGTGGTTGCATAGAGAATAACAAGAATTTAGATCAGCTTATTGAAGTGGGAAAAGAAAAAAAAAAGAGCTTCAGAGGAAGGCTTTGCCTCTTAAAAAAATTAAAAATATAAGTCACTGTCAGTGTTGTGTTTGGGAGTTAGCAGCCAAAAACAAACAAACAAACAAACAAAAAGAAGTCATTGTCTGTGAAAAGAAAAGAAAAAAAGAAAAAAGAAAAAGACTTTGTATCCATTGAAGTATGCAGAAAAGGAAAACAATTTTTAAAATAAAATAAAGTGGGTATAGTTGGGAGCTTAGCAATGGACATACAGAATGGAGTAATAGACACTGGAGGCTCCAAAAGGTGGGAGGATGGCAGAGGGATGAGGGATGAAATCCTACCTATTGGGTACAATGTTCACTATTCTGGTGATGAGGATGCTATGCAATATACTTCACCACTATGCAATATATCAAAGCAACAAAACTGCACTTGTACTCCTAAATCCATAAAAATAAAAGATTATCTTGGCTGACACCTCTTTAAAAAATAATAAAATAAAAAAATAAAAATTTTAAAAGAGAGAATAGTGAGAGCAGAGCAAGGACATTTAGTCTATACTTTCAAATGGGCTTGATCATTTGAAACAATAAAGTTGTTCATTGAATCTTCACAAAGTATTATAAAAAAGTTGTTCATTGGCAGAATTTCCCAACAAGTTAGTATAGATTACATGCTCTTTGATAAAAGCAACAATATGGTTAATTTTTTTCCTCTTTCGTATTTGCTTTAAGAGAAAAATCCTAAATTTCTTCAGAGGAGGGAAAAAAGAGAGAGAGGGAGAAATCCTTAAGACTTGTAGGGATTTTTGATTTCAGTAAACCATGAAATATGAGAGTATATTTAGCAATCACGGTGATTTAGCTCATGGTAATTGGCATATGTATAATTATAATTTGCATTACAGTTATTTAAACTGAGATATTCTTGATCAGGTTGAACACATTGTGAGGAGAAGATCTCTTTCCCCAGGAAATAGGATGGAGAGAGTCTTTGGAGAATGGCCTCACTGAAATGGTAAGTCAGCTTCCTCCAGATTTTGGTAATTTCCCTACTTCTGTAATTTCTCAGTGCCCTGGCCATTTTCTGGTAAGTCATGGTCTTCCTATTGCCTTTTGTTTTCCCCCAGAGCTCGGCAAGTTTTTCTTTGTTTTTTGATACAAACTGAAAGATGCCTTTGGTTATATCTACCCACTGAAAACAAGATGCCATCTCTGGATTACACAGGGATTCGTGAAGGTATTCAAACAGTCGGAGCTTCTTCCTGCCTTTTCCCCTCTTTTGCTGGAGAACAGTGGGTTGTACCAGCTGGTTTTCAGTTATGTTCCGCAGAGATTGATGAATATTTCCTTCAAAATAGAAGTCCGCAGCACTGTGAATTACCATTCTCCAATTATAGACATGCTCCTCTGTAGGCAACACTCCATAGCAGCTGGAATTTCCTTTGACATGAGGATGATGGTTGATTAAAGCCAGGTAATTTTTGTAATCTGGCGAGTACTGAAGATCTCCAGTTGAATGTTGCCTCAGAACCTCAAAGCATCCTCAAATGCTTGACCCAGCTTCTCTTGTTCAACACATGTCATATTTCATTAATAAAATGACAATTCTGTTCCTTAGCAATTGTTGCAGGAAGACACTTCAACCCTTTATAGAGATGTTTCATTAATATCAGAATGGTAAATTCAATGGTAGGCTATCATGAAAATAAAAAATTATTTTCCAGTGCAATGGCTCTGTCCATCAGTGGCCAAAGCAGCATCCACTTGTACACAGTGGAAATAACCCTCCCGTCCCCTGAAACACATGTCTGCCTCTCCTATATCACTCAGTTTTTGAAGTGGGCTTTGTGAAACAGTGGAAGTTATCAGTGGTTAACCCACAGTTTGTATGTGGGTTAACCTTGTAATCAAGGCTTTCTTTATAATAAATGTACCTTGAATCTTTCCGTTACCACCCCCCCCTTCATCTTCTTTCCTTTTATTCAAGCTATCAGAATAGCTTCCTGATTACTCTCTTTCAATTACAGGCTGACATTTGTCTATTTGTTAAAAAATGTACATGTCATATACACCATGGAATACTATGCACCCATAAAAAGGAATGAGATCATGTCCTTTGCAGGGACATGGATGAAGCTGGAAACCATCATCCTCAGGAAACACAGGAACAGAAAACCGAAAACTGCATGTTCTCACTTATAGGTGGGAGTTGAATGATGAGAATACATGGACACAGGGAGGGGAACATCACACACCAGGGCCTGTTGCGGGGTGGGGGCGAGGGAAGGGAGAGCATTAGGACAAATAGCTAATGTATGCATGGCTTAAAACCTAGATGATGGGTTGATAGGTGTGGCAAACCCGCCATGGCACACGTATATGTATGTAACAAACCTGCATGTTTTGCACTTTTATCCTAGAACTGAAAGTAAAATAAAAAGAAAAAAATACATGTCTATAATATTAATCTTCCTAAAGCAATGCTTTCACATGTCAGTCCCTTGCTTTCAAAAAAATCTGTTATAGCATTTTGTTGATCACAGAGTATTACCAAACCTCCTTACTTGGCAGTTTAAGCCTTCTGGAAACTTCTATTTCTTCAACAAACACTTCTTTTTATTACACAAATAATTCATAGTAATATATAAAGAAAAAATACTGTGCCTTCCCCAAGTCCCATGAAATCTTAGTTGTGTGTTTTCCTCATGTAAACATAGACATATAAGAAATGTACAATGTGGCTGGGCGTGGCGGCTCACACCTGTAATCCCAGCACTTTGGGATGCCAAAGTGGGTGGATCACCTGAGGTCAGGAGTTCAAGACCAGCCTAGTCAATATGGCGAAACCTCATCTCTACTAAAAATACAAAAATTAGCTGGGCGTGGTGGCAGGCGCCTGTAATCCCAACTACTCAGGAGGCTGAGGTGGGAGAATTCCTTGAACCCAGGAGGCCAAAGTTGCAGAGAACCGAGATGGCACCACTGCACTCCAGCCTGGGTGACAGAATCAGAATCTGTCTAAAAAAAAAAAAAAAAAAAAGAAAAAAAAAAGAAATGTACAAATGTTTTTTAAAATGGTTATTCTTTTATTATTCTACAGCTTCTATTTTTAACAAATTGTGAAGTATTTTCCTTCTTAGGAAATACTCACTTACATTATCATTATTAATGACTATAAGAGTGTTCCTTAATATGAATGCATCATATTTTATTTAATCAGTCTCTTATTGTGAGAAATTTAGAAATTTTTATAATAAACAATGCAGTAATAAATATCTTTAAACATTCATTTTTTGTGATTTGTTTTAATGAGTTATGCTCACTGCATACATTTTAGGTGTGGCATTGCTGGGTCAAAAGTTGCAGAATTTTTTAGTTTGTCATATATTTCTAATTGGCTCCCCAAAATAGCCTCAGACAAAATATTGAGTTTCAGATGTAGAAGTAGTATAGACCACATTCTCTGACCCAAATATAGTAAAACCAGAAATGAATAATAAATATGTAATCCCCAAAGCCCAACCATTTGACCTTGAAAAACAAACAAGTAAAGGCATCCTCTTAAAAACTCTTTGGTCAAAGAAGAAATTAAAACTGACATTACAAAATTATTTGACAGGGATGACAACCAGAATGGCATATAATAATTTTTAAAAATTTTTCTGCCAAAACTGCACCTACAAGCAAATTTAAAGCTTGAATATTTTCTGTATTAAAAAAAAAGAAAAGTAAATATACAAAGCATCCCACTCAACTTAGCAAAGAACAAATATACTCGGGGGAAGCAATAGATAGATAAATTAAGGTAAAGGCAGTATGGAAGGAATTGGGGGTAGGAAATAGTGGAATTGATGGATAAGTTCAATATCTTGCTCCGTGTGTGTATGTGTGTGTGTGCACGTGTGCGTGCTCAAAGGAAGAGGGACCACATGGAACACTCTCATGTTTTGCTGACAGTTCAGCAGGCAAGAAAAACTTGACATTCACAGTGGGATTACCCAGGATAAAATCAGTCTCAGCAGAGTGTCATGAAAGTACAAAGGTGGAAGTGATTAATTTAGTGGAGGGCGGGCCAGTGAGGGAAAGCTTCACAGAGAATGTGACAGCTGAGTCGAGCATTATGGAATGGTAAGATTTTGCCAAGCAAAATGCTTGTAGAGAAGGAGTGAAGTCTAGGTGTGGTGGTAACAGTGGGGGATTGTTTTTAAAGCGCTGGAATTATTTTTCATGCCTAATCAGTTCTAGACATCTATGGGACTGTTAACTATACAGCCTTATCGTTTTAAATAATGTGCTTTCTTTTAGAGGTAGAATTCTTCTGATTCAGGCAATCTATTTTTAGAGCCTGCTTTATATTTGTAGCAATTATGATGGAAAATGAACTTCCTAGAAATTAAATGTGTCATTTTATATCTTATCTGTAATGAGCTGATGATGTTAGCATGCAAAGATATATTTAGTACCTACTTTATCTGATGAAAAGAATATATTGCGTGGATCCAAGTGTGGTCAAATAATGGAAAGTCTGTTAAAGCCATATGGAAATCTTTTCATTAATTTTAAATATTTAGGAATTTATCTGTTGACTATCCCATGACTAAGTTACAGTATTTTATATAATAAATATAGAATAAGAAAAATAAGGTCTGTATCACTTCTCTTTCTAAAAAGGTATTTTAAGTTATCTTTGTTGTTATGAGTGTTTTCAAAATGCAAACTTCTAAATTTAGTATGATTCTATCTTGAGGGAGAAGAAACAATAATATCCTCTCACTATGTGTATATGTATGTGTGAGATGTATGTTTGTAAAAGCATAGAAGATAGAAAAAGGTAGCTGTTAAAACTAGTGCCCTGGGGATGGAGAGGGGGAGATTCTAGAAAAGGTGAGTGAGAAAAATAAAAGGGAATGAAGAAAGACGGTTAGTTCTTTTTATACATTTGTGTTGTTTTGTTGTGGTGGTAACTGGTCATTTTATAATTTTGGAAGAAGAGGTATTAAAGCTTTTGGAAATACAAGACAATTACGGTTCAGGGGGGCAGCTCTTTACTAATGCTGGGTTGGTTAAGGTATTTGAGGCCAGCATCTATCATTTCTTGGCTACTATAGAGTGCACTGGCTACATTGAGACTTCATGGTCCCAAGCTTGCTGAAAAGGATGAACTTCAACCCTAGGCTGGCCTTTTTTTTTTTTTTTTTTTTTTGAGTAGGACAAGAAGGGGATTCTGACTGCTAGAAAGTTGGAAGAGCTAGAATCTAGTCCTCCCTGGGCATTTGATGACCCATGACCTTGGGAAAGTCACACCTCTCTGGGCTTCAGTATCCTCCCACATGAGGGAGAAGAAAGAGATAATCATGACAATTCCCTCCAGTTCTAAAACACTGTGATTCCAACCTGCAGTCTATTTTAGCAGGTCTTATTATTTCCCCTTGAAATAAACCCCTGAAATAGTTTCTGAATAATACTCAGTACCTCACCATCACAGCTATTGTTGATTCATTTTTTATGACTCCCATGATCCTAACTAAATGTCATTCACATAACAAGTATTTAAAAACATAAATGTTATGAGGGAAACAAAAAAAGTAGAGAAGAAGACCTTTCTCATGCTTCTAGTGAAGTTCTGCAGAAAATACGTGTATTCTATCAAGCTGAGAGAAGCCATTCTATGAAATAAACATGAAATTACAAAATAGAATAATAAAGTCTCTACCTAAAAGTGCCATAGAAGTAAAGAAACAACTATAATATATATGGTGATGTAGTTTGAATGTGTGTCCCAGCCCAAATCTCATAATGAAATGTAATCCCCAACATTGGAGGTGGGACCTGGTGGGAGGTGATTGGATCATGGGGGCAGAATTCTCATGCATGGTTTAGCACCATCCCTGTTGGTACTGTTCTCATGATAGATAGTAAGTTCTCATGAGATCTGGTTGTTTATGTAGCACCTCCCCACCTCATTCTCTCTTGCTCCTGCTATATAAGACAACTCCTCCCCCTTCACCTTCTGCCATGGTCAGAAGCTTCCTGAGGTCTCCCCAGAAGCAGATGCCACTATGCTTCCTGTACAGCCTGCAGAACCGTGAGACAACTAAACCTCTTTTCTTTACAAATTGCCCAGTCCTAGGCATTTCTTTATAGCAATGCAAGAATGGACTAACACATGTGGTGATTGCTTGAATAATAATAATATGTCCTAGGTGGCACCAGAGTGTAAAGAAGGAAACAAAAACTGTACTTGGGAAGTGGAGGAATCCTTCTACAAAAGGATCAGAGGAAAGAGAACGTGAAAGGGAATGCAAATTGACACTGCTTAATGGCAGAAATGAAGGTTGATGGAGCACTGTGCCCTGCCCAATGCTAGAGACAAAGGGAGAGCAATATTAACAAAGGCAGCTTTGAGTATAGTGTCCCGCCCCTTTAGAGAAAAGTTTAGAATAGCTCCCCATACTCATATTTTGTAGTTAGTGAAGTTGAGTCTCAGAGACACCAAGAGACATGCTAAAAGACACAAAATCAGGAAGCAGTGTACTGGAAACACATGATGGATCCATCTCCAAAGCACCTCCTCTTCCTGTTCTACCATGCTGCCTCCTTGAAGGAAACAAGGTGAAGCTAAGTCCTAGGAGAGACCCATTCTCCTCAGGGAAAGGCAACAGCAAATTTGATTTGTGTAACAAAAATATATTCCATATGTAGAAATTGACAAACTGAATTTAAAATTTAGTCAAAAAGGCAAAGGACCTAGAATAGCCAAAACAATCTTCAGAAAGAAAAAGTCTGAAGGTCTTAACTTCAGGACTTAATAAAAGCTGCAGTCAGGCTGGGCGTGGTGGCTCATGGCTGCAATCCCAGCACTTTGGGAGGCCAAGGCAGGTGGATCACTTGAGGTCAGGAGTTTGAGACTAGCCTGGCCAACATGGTAAAACCCTGTCTCTATTAAAAATACCTAAAGTTAGCAGGATGTGGTGGCGAGTACCTGTAGTTCCAGCTACTTGGGAGGCTGAGGCAGGAGAATCGCTTTATGTAGGCATAAACCTGGGAGGCAGAGGTTGCAGTGGGCCAAGATTGCACCACCACACTCCAGCCTGAGTGACAGAGTGAGACTCTGTCTCAAAAAAAAAAAAAAAGCTGCAATTATCAAGACAGTGTGGTATTAGTGAAATAAATGACAGATCCATGAAACAGAACGAAGAAACCTGAAATAGAATCACATGTATATGATGAGGGTCCCAAAACCTTTTTGTATATACAGTACAGTAGAGAGAAGAAAGCTTTCTTAGGGTGCTTTAACCAACTCTACTGAGGTATAATTTATATACAATATTATGCTTTCAGTTCAATGAGTTTTGACAGGTGTATAAGCCTGTGTAACCATTATCACAATGTTCTACATTTTCAATACCCTCAGAGAATTCCTTTGTCCCTCTTTGCTGCCAGTTCCTCCCCAAGCCTCAGCCCCAAGCAACTGCTGATCTGCTGTCACTGTAGATGAGTTATGCCTTTTCTAGAATGTCCTATGCCTGGACTCATACCATATATAGTCTTTTGTGTCTAACATATTTATGATTAAATATTGGAAACATTCCCTTTGAGACTGGGAATGAGACAGAGATTTCCACTATCACTGCTTAAATTCAACATTGTACTGAAGGATTTAGTCAGTGAAGTAAGGCAAGAAAATAAAATATATGGTAAAAGATATTGAAAAGAAGAAATAAAACTGTATAATTTGCAGATTATATCATTACGTGTTTTGAAAACCCAAAAGAATCTACAGAAAAATGTTAGTTACTATGAGTGCATCTTCAGTTTCCTGAATATAAAATCAATATATAAAATAATATTTCTAGGCCAGGCACAGTGGCTCATGCCTGTAATCCTAGCACTTTGGGAGGCCAAGGTAGGCAGATTGCCTGAGCTCAGGAGTTCAAGATCAGCCTGGGCAACATGGTGAAACCCCATCTCTACTAAAAATACAAAAAAATTAGCTGGGCGTGGTGGTGCATGCCTGTAGTCCCAGCTACTCAGGGCTGAGGCACAAGAATCATTTGAACCCAGGAGGCAGCAGAGGTTGCAGTGAGCCAAGATTGTGCCACTGCACTCCAGCCTGGGAAACAGTGAGACTCTGTCTCAAAAAGAAAAAAAAATATATTTCTATACATAAACCACACAATTAGAAAGCTGAAATTTAAAAAGGTAACATTTACAATAGCAATGAAAAATAGAACCTGGAAAGAAATCTAACAAAATTTGTGCAAGAATTATTGGAAAAAAATTATAAAACCAATAAAAGGCATTTTAAAATACCTAAATAAATGAAGAACTATAACTTTTTAACTTACTACAAATAAATTGGTTTAAAAACTCCATATCATAGAAATATAAATGATCACAAATTGATCTGAACATCCAACAATAAAAATACAAATCTCAATGGATATTTTGGTAAAATTTGTCAAGCTTATTTAAATATTTGGATGAAAAAGCACTGGTCCAAAAAAAAATAAAAGCCAAAATACTCTTGATGAAAATGAATATGATGGGGAGAATTGCCCTACCAGATATAAATCTATAACAATTAATTCAGGGCAGTATTGTAGAGATAGAAAAAAATACACTAATGCATTAGAATAGACAGCTCAGAAAAGCAATAGGCATATATGAACAATGTAATATATGGTGAAGGTGCTATAACAGGTCAGTGAAGGAAAGGTTGAATTTTTTCAGTAAATGGCTCTGAGATCACATAAATAAAAATCAGAGGCTAGAGGAATTAAAAAAAGATATAGGACTTGTATAAAACAAAGAGCAAAATGGCAGGCATAAATCCTACTGTATCCATAACTGGATTAAATATAAATGGATTAAACATTCCAATTAAAAGGCAGAGATTGGCAGAAAGGACTAAAAAACAAGCAAACAAACATGATCCAACCATATGATGACTAAAGAGAACACTTTAGATTCAAACAAACGAATAGGTTGAAAGTAAAAGAATGGAAAGATATACTAAGGAAAAATAACCAAAAGAGAGCTGGAGTGATTGTATTAATAACAGACAAAATGGACTTTAAGGCAAAAAGTGTTCTAGAGACAAATACAATTTATAACAATTAAGGATCAATCCATTAAAAAGATAGAACTATTATAAACACGTATGCACCTAACAGCCTTAAAACCTATGAAGCAAAAACTGACAGAACTGAAGGAAGAAATGAACATTTCTACAATAATAGTTGAAGATTTCAGTACCTGACTTTCAACACTAGATAAGACAACTAGACAGAATATTAACAAGGAAATAGAAGACTTAAGCAACACTGCAAATCAACAAGACTTAACAGACATCTATAGAATACTCCCCCGAGAATACTAGAATACACATTCTTCTCAGGTGCTCATGAAACATTCTCCACTATAGACCATAAAACAAATCTCAATAAATTTAAAAAGATTGAAATAATACAAAGTATGTTCTCAGACCATAATGGAATGAAATTAGAAAGCAATCATCGCATATGCAGAAGAATGAAACTAGACCCCTATTTCTCATCATATTCAAAAATCAAAATGGATTAAAGACTTAAATCTAAGACCTTAAACTATGAAACTACTACAAGAAAACGTTAGGGAAATTCTCCAGGGTATTTGTCTGGGCAAAAAAAAAAATTTTTTTTGAGACAGGGTCTCACTCTGTCACCCAGGCTGGAGTACAGTGGCATGCTCATGGCTCACTGCAACCACAACCTCCTGGGCTCAAGCGATCCTCCCACCTCAGCCTCCCAAGTAGCTGGAGGGAGTTGATGTATTACAGACATGCATCACCACGCCTGGCTAATTTGTATACTTTTTTGGTAGAGACGGGGTTTTGCCATGTTGCCCAGGGTGGTCTCAAACTCCTGGGCTCAAGCAATGCGCCTGCCTCAGCCTCCCAAAAGTCTGGGATTACAGGTATGAGCCACCACATCTGGCCATGTCTGGGCAAAAATTTCTTGAGCAATATCCCATAAGCACAGGTAAGCAAAGCAAAAATGGACAAATGTGATAACATCAAGTTAAAAATCTTCTTCACAGCAAAGGAAACAATCAACAAAGGGAAGAAATAACCTACAGATTGGGAGAAAATATTTGCAACTACCCATCCAACAGGGATTAATAACCAGCATATAGAAGGAGCTCAAACAGCTCTATAGGAAAACAATTTAGTGATCTGATTTTTAAAATAAGCAAAAGATTTGAACAGACAGTTCTCAAAAGAAGACATACAAATGGCAAACAGGCATATGAAAAGGTGCTCAATATCGCTGATCATCAGAGAAATGCGAATCAAAACTACAATAAGATATCATCTCACCTCAGTTAAAATGGCTTTTATCCAAAAGTCAGGCAATAAAAAATGCTGGCGAGGATGTGGAGAAACTTGTATGTTATTGGTGGGAATGTAAATTAGTACCACTATGGAGAACAATTTGGAGGTTCTTCAATAAACTGAAAATAGAGCTACCGTATGATCCAGCAATCCCACTGCTGGGTATATACTCAAAGGAAATCAGTGTATTGAAGATATATCTGTACTTCCATGTTTGTTGAAACACTGTTCACAATAGCCAGGATTTGGAAGCAACCCAAGTGTCCATGAACAGATGAATGGATAAAGAAAATGTGGTACATATATGTAATGGAGTACTATTCAACCATAAAAAAGAATGAGATCCTGTCATTTACAGCAACATGGACAGAACTGGAGGTCATTATGCTAAGTGAAATAAGCAAGACAGAACTACAAACATCACATGTTCTCACTTATTTGTGAGATCTAAAAATCAAAACAAATGGACTCACAGAGATAGAGAGTAGAAGGATGATTACCAGAGTCTGGGAAGGGTAGTGGGAAGGTGAGGATGGGGGTGGTGTGGGGATGGATATCAAGTACAAAAATAATCATAATCTAACTTTCCACATTAAGAAACTAGAAAACGAGCAAACTAAACTCAAAACAATCATAAGAGAGGAAATGAGAGTTATAAAATAAATAAGATAAATAGAAAAACAGTAGAGAAAAATCAAGAAAACAAAGTTTATTATTTGAAATGACCAACAAAGTTGGCACACCTTTCACTAGACTAACTTGGAAACAGGAAGACTCAAATCACTACAATCAAGAATGAAAGAGAGGACATTACCATCAACCCAACACAAATAAAGATTATAAAAGAATACTATGGGCTGGGCGTGGTGGCTCACGCCTGTAAGCCCAGCACTTTGGGAAGCCGAGGCAGGCAGATCACGAGGTCAGGAGATCGAGACCATCCTGGCTAACATGGTGAAAACCTGTCTCTACTAAAAATGCAAAAAATTAGCTGCGCCACTGCACTCCAGCCTGGGCAACAGAATACTATGAACTGTAGGCCAGCAAATTCCATAATTTAGATGAAATGGACAAATTTCTAGAAAGACATCACTACTGAAACTGACTGGAAAATTAATTAAAATCTGAATAGACTTATAACAGGTAAAATGATTGAATTAGCAATTTTAAAAAATTTGCCAACAAAGACGATCCCAGAACCAGATAACATAACTGGTATATTCTACCAAATGTTTACAATTGTCACCAATCCTTCATAAACCCTTCCAAAAAATAGAGGAGGAGGTAACAACTCATTCTATGAGGCCAGTATTATTCTGAATAATACTGAATAATACTGGCCTTATAGAAAGTACCAAATTGTACCAAAACCAGAAAAAGATATCACAAGAAAACTTCAGATTAACACTGTTGTGAATATAGATGCAAAAATCCTCAATAAAATCCTAGCAAACTATACTGTGTCCATTTGAGTGATAAAAAATAAAATGCTGGCAAACTAAATCCAGGAACACATACAAGGATTATAAACCATTACCAAGTGGGATTTATCCTAGGATTGCAAGGTTGGTTCAATATATGAAAATCAGTTAATCTAATACACTAATTAATAGAATAAAGGGCAAAATGACAAGATCATCTCAGTAGATATGGTAAAAAGTAACCCGACAAAATCCAACACCATTTTATGCTAAAAAAAACCAAAAAACACAAAACACAAAACCACTTATCAAATTAGGAATAGAAGGAAACTTCCTCAACTTAATAAAGGGCATCTATGAAAACCCCAAAGCAAACATTGTGCTTAATTATGAAAGACCGAAAGCTTTTCTCATCAGGAACAAGACATGAATGTCCACTCTCATGAATTCTACTCAATATAGCACTAGGGGTTTCAGTCAGGGAAAAGACAAGGAAAAAAAAAGATATTTAGATCAGAAAGGATGAAGTAAAACTGTGTCTATTGGCAGACTACATGATCTTGTATATAGAAAATTCTGAGGAATCTACACAAAAAACAAATATAGCTATTGAGCTGGGTCAGCAAAGTGCCAGGATACAAGATCAATACACAAAAAGAAATTGTATTGCTATATATTAGCAATAGACAATACAGAAATGAAAATAAAACAAAATGGCATCAAAATGAAATACTTAGGAATACATTTAACAAAAGAAATATAAGACTTATTTACTGAAAACTATAAAATGTCATTGAAATAGATTACAGAAGATCCAAATAACTGGAAAGACATACCATATTCATGAAATAAAAGTTATTATTAAGATGGCAACACTTCCCAAACTGATCTACAGATTCAGTACAATCTCTATCAAAATCTCAGATGGCTTCTTTAGAGAAATTGACAAACTGATCTTAAAATTTATATGAAACTTCCAGGGACCTGAAATAGCCAAAATAATCTTGAAAAAGAATAATAAAGTTGGAAACTTCACACATCCTGATTTCAAAACTTATTGGAAAGCTACAGCAATAATAAAAAAAAAAGTGTGCTAGAATAACAGGTGCACTAAAATCTCAGAAATCACAACTAAAGAACTTATTCATGTAACCAAAAACCACCTGTACCCTAAAACTATTGAAATACAAAAGTGTGTTATTGAAATAAGGACAGTTACGTAGATCATGTACTACAACTGAGAATCTAGAAAGAAACTCATACATTTAAGTCAATTGAATTTTTAACAAAGTATAACTTTGCCAAAACAATTCAATGGAGGAAGAATAATATTTTCAACAAATCCTGCTGGGACAACTGGATATATACATGCAAAAGAATGAGGCTGGACCCTTACCACAACATATACAAAACAAAAACAAAAACAAAAACAAACAAACAAACAAAACCAAAAACGTAAAAATGGATCAGTGACCCAAATATAAGAGCTAAAACCAAAACACCCTTAAAAGAAAACATAAAGGTAAATCTTCATGATCTTGGCAATGAATTCTTAGATATGACACCAAAACCATGAGCAATGAAAGAAAAATAAAAGATAAGTAGGACTTCATCATAACTTAAAACTTTTGCACTTTAATGGACACTATGAAAAAAGTGAAATGGCTAATATATTGGGAGAATATATTGGTCAAATATAGAGACCAAATTTAGTAAAAAAGAATATTTGCAAAATACCTAATAGGGGCTTGTATCCAGAATATATAAAGAACTCTTACAGGCCAGGTACAGTGGCTTGTGCCTATAATCCCAGTGCTTTGGGAGGCTGAGTTGGGAGGATCATTTGAGGCCAGGAGTTTGAGGCCAGCCTGGGCAACATAGTGAGACCCCCACCTCTACAAAAAATTTTTTAATAGCCAGGCATGTTGTGCATGCCTGCAGTCCTAGCCATTTGAGAGGCTGGGGTAGGAAGATCACTTGAGCCCAGGACTTTTAGGTTACAATGAGCTATGATTGTGCCACTGCACTCCAGCAGAGTGAGATGAAAGAAAGAAAAGAGAAAAAAAGAAAAGGAAAGGAAATTATCTTACAACTCCACAATAAAAAGACAAATAACCTAGTTAAACACTGATCAAAGGAATAGACATTTCTCCAAAGGTGGCCAATGATGCTCGATATCATTAGTGACTAAGGAAATGCAAGTAAAAACATGACAAGACATAATTTCACACACCAGGATGGCTATAGTAAAAAAGACAGATAATAAGAGTTGATGAGGATGTGAAGAAATTGGAACACCCATATACTACTGGTAGGAATATAAAATTGTTACTCACTTTGAGAAACAGTTTGGAAGTTCCTCAAAAATTAAACACAGAGTTAGCATGTGATCCAGCAATTCTACTTCTAAATATATGCCCAAGAGAATGGAAAACATATGTTCATACAAAAACTTGTACACAGATGTTCATAGCAGCATTATTCATAATAACCAAAAAGTGGAAGCAACGCAAATGTACATTAACTGATGAACAGATGAAAGAAAATGTAGTATAGCCATACAATGGAATATTATTTGGTAAAAAGAATAAAAAAGAGAGAAAGAAATGAAGAACTGATACGTGCTATAACATGGATGAGCCGGTTTTTGTTTTTTTTTTGATGGATGAAATTTGAAAACATTATGCTAAGTGAAAGATGTCAGTCACAAAAGGCCACATATTATGTGCTTCCGTTTAAATGAAATGTCCGGAAAGGGTAGATCCTTGGAGACAGGAAGTAGATTTGTGGTTGCCAGGGGACATGGGAAGGAAGGAATCAGGGGTGACTGCTAATAGTTATGGGGTTTCTTTTTGGCATGATAAAAATGACCCAGGCCTGGCGGGGTGGCTCACACCTGCTATCCCAGCACTTTGGGAGACTGAGGCGGGTGGATCACCTGAGGTCAGGAGTTCGAGACCAGCCAGGCCAACATGGTGAAACTCCGTCTCTACTAAAAATACAAAAAATTAGCCGGGTGTGGTGGCAGGCACCTGTAACCCCAGCTACTCAGGAGGCTGAGGAAGGAGAATCTCTTGAACCTGGGAGGTGGAGGTTGTAGTGAGACGAGGTTGCGCCATTGCACTCCAGCCTGGGCAACAAGAGTGAAACTCTGTCTCAAAAAAAAAAAAAAAAAAAAAAGTCTTCGAGTTAGTGGTTATGATTGCACAATTCTGTGGCTACACTAAAAACCACTGAATTGTATACTTTATAAACAAAGAAATTTGTCATTTTCTCGTATACCTTACTTTCTCAGGAAAACACATAGATAATACTTGAAAAAGGAAATACACTCACTTAGGATAATGAACACTGCCAATCTCTACATAATTACACCATATCTTCATCTATTTCACAGTCCACATGGACTGTTTATGAATCCATCAGAAGTAGGTACATCGGTATTAAATGCAAGTCCCTGTGCTTGGTACTATCATGGCCCACTTAGCCTAAGACCACTAGGGACAAATCTGTAGTCTGAAAAGTCAGTTTTTATTTGTTTGATTGTTTGTTTTTTGGCTGACTGCAATAAGAAAAATCACATAGTGGAAGAATCATGGAACTTCTCGACAAATGAAGGAAGAAATAGTTACCATAAAAGTTCTGGGAAAGATGGAGTCTTTGTAAAATTAAATGAAGGAGTGTTTTAATGTGTGTTAAGCAATGCGGTGTGAGTATAAAAGGGTTATCATCAGGTCTGGACTGAAATGGACACAGGATCATATTTCCTTGGACATTATTAAGATAAATGCCAATAGTGTGTCCAGAAACCTTTATCTGAACCTCTGCGCCGGGGCCGTAAATCAAGGTCGCTTCTCTGTCTTAGTTCCCCCAGGTAAGAGTGGGATGTTTCATTGTTACTGATGTAATTTCAAACAGCAAAATTTTGAAATTCTCCCATGTCAGAGGACAGGGTTACTCATTAAGAAAGCGGTTGTCACTCTAAGAAGGGGGTCATACGGCACCTTTCAGCAGCAGTGTGTCCTTGGGAGAAATATCGTTTGCTATTAACTTTGCGGCTGGCTTTATCTGTGTCTGTTATCATAGCCTGATGAATGGCAGCGCCGATTTTTACTTTCTCAGTATTGGTGGGGTTACAAAGATTAATGAAATGTTGTTTGTGCTGGTAAAGCCCTGGAGGTAAGAAAGGCAATACTTTGATTAAGGAGGGACAAATGCAGGTTGCCCTGAAGATTCGTTTCCTCCGCCTTTTGTTGATTTTCAAGGAGCTGTTTTCACAGACCTGAGTAAGTGCAGAGTGCGCATCTCTCTGTGTGACAAGGCGGGGTGGGGAGGAGGTCCTGCCTGCCCTGTCCTAGCTTTCCCGCATGAACTCTATTTGTCCTGGTGTGTGGTCCTAGTGGGGTCCTTGGCCCTTTACGTGTCAGTTCTAATCACAAAGGCACACATCCAAGTGGTCTCTAATTTTTGGAAGTGGTGGGAAACATTTCTTCCTAAGGGTCCTGTCAGCTGACAAGTTGGGCTGGAGACTGGGTGACCAGGATCCCGGTGCCTGCAAGCCCAAGGGTAGGTGAAGCCGCCTGGAGTTCAGGAACCAAGCTGTTGGTAGTCTGCTCTAATATCTGGGATTGGGGGTGAAGGAGTGGCAGGGACTCTGCCAGCACTGAAGCCCCAAAGCAAGCGGGCCATTTGAAAGAGAGGTAAACCCGCTGCAGAAAGAGAAACCGGGTACTGAGGCTGCTCATCGCTCGCAACCCGGGAGGTTGGCTGAGTCAACCTAGCGCAGCAGAAGCAAAGCGCGGGCTAAGGCTGCAGTTGGGCTCACAGCCCCAGCTGATGGGTTGAGAGAAAAATCTGGCCTGGAATTCACTACTTCTCCAAACAAAAAACCCTGACAGGTTTATGGCCCAATGGGAAAACCTGGAATGGCTTTCAGGGAATTGCAGAGACTAGGTCAGCAGGAACTCAGACTAGATCTGGGATCTGGTCCCCAGCTCCACGCTGCCTCCTCAGGAGCTTCCAAATGTCCTGAATTTGCTGGAACCAGAGCTTACATGGCTGCTGTTATCACTATTATTAGTCTGTTCTTTCATCACTCTGTGTAATTGTTATGGAAGGTGACAGTTACCTTCTATAACATATCATGTGAGGCTTGGGTCCATAGACATCCTGATTGATATATTCATTGTGACCCCGTCTTGTGACTTCTAAAACAGTCAAGCACATGGCCAAACGTGACCTGTACCCCTAAAACTTGCCTTGATTGAATCATTAAAATATATTTTTTCTCTTACCAACAAAAGAAAAGGAAAATAAAGCCCTCTCAATTTGTAGGAATCCTCTGACTTGGTCTAGATGCCACTAACATAAGTGCTATGTGGATACAAAGGAAGTAACTGAGGAATATTCCTCTGGAAAAGTCGGCTTAGAAGGTTCCTGGGTCCCTGCTGGGGTCAGGATCAGTTCGGCCCTCTTTGGGGTCCTACACTCAGATATATTCATTCTCTCCCCTGTGTCTGTCTGTTGCCCTAGTGCCTGATGTACATGTTAATTTATTTGTATTGGGTCTCACAAACTCGATTTAAAAAAAAAATCTGAAACCTGAAAATTGTTCTTGGTAATTTGACTAGACAGGAGGAGACTAAGCAGGTGCTTTGTAATCTATGCAAAATGTGAGTGCCAAAGTTCAGAGAGGTCAGTCCACCTAGGGAGAAGTAGTTGTTATGGTAGATTCATGGGATCCATGTGGGTCAGGGGAAAATCAAGATGGAGCAGGTGGCTGGGTGTGGTGGCTCAAGCCTGTAATCCCAGCACTTTGGGAGGCCGAGGCAGGATCGCTTGAGCCCAGGAATTTGAGACAACAGTCTGGGCAACAAAGCAAGACCTCGTCCCCTCAAGTCCCCAAAAAAAATTAAAAAGAAAAGATGGAGCAGTAGGCTTGGCACAAAGCCATGATGGTAACACGGTGACAACAGCAGTGGTGATACTCACAGCTGCCATTTATCTAGCATTTACCATGTGCCAGGGTTGGTTGTAAATGGCAGTAAAAGGCAGAGCCAGAAATCTACAGGTTCCAAGGAATGATATACACCCAATTTCTAGCAGTCTTCCTTTTCTTCTTTCCCAAATGAGGGAAAATGATGACCTCTATCTTTGCCTTATGTGTTAGCTGTATACGACTCTGATAACAACAATAATGGTAGTGATCATAAAGTAGTATAAAATGAAAGTAATAATGTAAACATGCCCCCATATACTGCCTAATTATAGTAATATATAATTATATAGTAATATATACTTGTAATATAACTAATATCTACAGTAGATAATTACCCTCAGTAGATATTTAACAAATCTTCATCTGTTGCAAGTCATTCAACAAGTATTTATTGAGTGCTAGTAAATACATGATTTTCTGCTATCCCAGATCAAGCGATAAACAGTCACAGTCCCTGCCCTTATGTATTTTTGTTGTTTTGTTGCTGTTTTTCCATAAGGAGAGGTATTATGTTTTGTGTATAGAGTGGTTCAGACAATCATAATGCTTGATTCCAAATCAGAAGACCCAGATGCTAGTTTTTGGTTTGATAGCCAGTCACTTTAATTTCTTAGTGTCATCTGAACAAATAAGGCATTAGACTAGATTTTTACGAGCTCTGTCAGCTGTAACATTTCATTATTTGGTTTAGAGTCTGTGACATCCAGTGTTGGGAGGGCAATTTGGCTGACTGGATATAAAAGGGCAGCCTTTACGTTTTGCCTACAACTTCACCATTATTTGGTCTATCAAGTCTTTTTCATCTTGTTTAATGGTAGTCAAATCTTCAGAAACCTGGCTTTTTATATCTAAACTCATACAAAAATGATAATGGTAAGAAACCCAATTTAGTTATCTTTTTTTTTTCTGGAAAAGGAAACCATCAACAACACACACACACACACACACACACACACACACACACAGACACCCCACATGATTGCTTGCTTGCTTAGGGAGGAATCAGAGCTTCAAAAGTGAGCTGATTCCAGCCACCAGCTGTCATCATATGAGGAGCTCTTGTGAGTTGATCGCCCATGAAAGAGATGAGTTATCCTTTCTCTTCACTAATCTACATCTGTAGTATATTCAATACTTACCCATCCTTTATCCTTGACCCTGTGGTTTTCCATGGCTTCATGAAATGCTTTAGCCAGGCAGGTCAAGGTTTAAAGGTGGTTTTCTTTGTTTTGTTTCATTTTGTTTGCAATGAAAGTTAATTGTTAATTGAAAGTTAATTGATTTTTCTAGGAATGAGCCTCTAAACATGGCCACAGCTCAGTGATACTGACCAACCAAACATCCCTTTGCTGGACCTATGCAAACACGAAACAGATAAGGAGAAGTGAGTATGTGGCATTCATCAGAGAAATAAGGCCAATGCGAATTTTGTAAGCGGTATACAGGCTTGTCGAACATGATTACTTGGAAAATTACTAACTAAACCTTTTTTTTAGCCTTTTCACATTTAGTTAAGATTTCATGAAGAGTTGTAAGAGAAAAGCTTTTCCAGACCCAGCCATGAGTACTCTGCTTTACTCAGAAGAACCACAAACTTTGAACAGCTTGATAATCCAGCATTTCTGAAACTTTTCTTTGCATGTGTGTCACTGAGGTATCTTATTAAAGCACATATTCTAATTCTTTGGTCTGAGATGGGGACTAAGATTCTGCATTTCTAACAACTTCCAAGTGATGCCAATGTGTTCCTGATGCTGGGACCCTATTTTAAGTAGCAAAGGTCTTGTTGGAATCAACCCAACCAATGGAAGGCAAACAATCACAATTCTTGACTGTTGAGTTTCGGGCAATGATTTTCTATGTTCAGATGGAATTTTATGAAGCTAAACATTACCTTTGGCCTGTATAGTGAGTATACTACAACTCAAGTGGAGGGGTGTGTGTTCATATTTTCTCTCAAAAACAAAGCTGAAAAGCCAATGGGCACATGGGCAGCAAGGAGAAGGATGCTAGAATAAAATCTTACTGCAAAAAGGTGGAGATCAATAATCTGCAGCTATTTCTTTTTCTTTCTTTCTTTCTTTTTTCTTTTTGAGACAAGGTTTCACTCTGTCACCTAGACTGGAGTGCACTGGCGCAATCATCACTCACCACAGCCTCGAACTCCTGGGCTCAAGTGATCCTCTTACCTCACCCTCCCAAGTATCTGGACTACAGGCTTCATGAAATACTTTAGCCAGACAGGTCAGGGTTTAAAGGTGCACCACTACAGGCAAGCACCACTATACCCAGCTAATTTTTAAATTTTTTTTTAAAGAGACACAGGTCTCACTTTGTGCCCAGGCTGGTCTCAAACTCCTGGCCTCAAGCAATCCTCCTACCTCGGCCTCCCAAAGTGCTGGGATTACAGGCATGAGCCATGGCCCCTAGCCCTATTTCTAATGTATGAATAACGTGTTCTCAAGTTATCTTAAGAAATAAAGTATTTTTTGCAAATCAAAACCACAATGAGATACCATCTCACACCAGTTAGAATGGCAATCATTAAAAAGTCAGGAAACAACAGGTGCTGGAGAGGATGTGGAGAAATAGGAACACTTTTACACTGTTGGTGGGACTGTAAACTAGTTCAACCCTTGTGGAAGTCAGTGTGGCGATTCCTCAGGGATCTAGAACTAGAAATTCCATTTGACCCAGCCATCCCATTACTGGGTATATACCCAAAGGATTATAAATCATGCTGCTATAAAGACACATGCACACGTATGTTTATTGCAGCATTATTCACAATAGCAAAGACTTGGAACCAACCCAAATGTCCAACAATGATAGACTGGATTAAGAAAATGTGGCACATATACACCATGGAATACTATGCAGCCATAAAAAATGATGAGTTCATGTCCTTTGTAGGGACATGGATGAAATTGGAAATCATCATTCTCAGTAAACTATCGCAAGAACAAAAAACCAAACACCGCATATTCTCACTCACAGGTGGGAATTGAACAATGAGAACACATGGACACAGGAAGGGGAACATCACACTTTGGGGACTGTTGTGGGGTGGGGGGAGGGGGGAGGGATAGCATTGGGAGATATACCTAATGCTAGATGACGAGTTGGTGGGTGCAGCGCACCAGCATGGCACATGTATACATATGTAACTTACCTGCACGTTGCACACATGTACCATAGAGCCTAAAGTATAATAATAATTAAAAAAAAAAGAAATAAAGTATTTCTTTTTTGAAATAAATAAAAAGTAGCTATACAGACCACATTAAAATGAATTACTTTCACTTGAATTAATGGTAGGAAAATTTAGGATAACAAATAAATAAGGAACAATCAGAAAAGAGCTATTTCTCTTGAAGATGGGATTCACTCATTCAACAATTTATTGAGCACTTTGCAAAGGGACCAGGTGCTGTGCTGGGTGCTGGAGATACAGAAGCAGCCCCCTCTGTCAAAGTCTCACATTCATTTGGGGGATAGTGACTCAAAAAAATTCTTAAAATGAATTAAACTGTGATCTCTGAAGGAGAAATGGAGCATTTTGAGAACATTTGAACTGGAGTTTTGACTTGATTGGGATGTGAAGGAAGGCCTCCCCAAGAAAGTGATGTTTGAGGTGAGAGCTGAGGGATGCTGGAATTAAGCAGGGATGTTATGAGGCACAGAAGGTTAGAAGGAGTGTGGGCCATGTGTGAGGTCGTCCAAATGTCCTATACATAGTCTGCCCTGATCTGGGGCCTGACAGAGCGAGTCTTGGCATAATTAATGCTGATGCCGGAGACTGCCCAGCCTGGTCTCACCCATAGAAACAGACACACTCCATGTGGTCCTTGTGGGCCACCGTGCACTGGGGAGCTATCCAGCCTACTCTTTACTTCCACTCCCCCGAATCTTGTCCTTAAGCTGTAGGCTATGAGACATACCTGCTTTTTAAATTCATTTTTCTTATAAGTAACATATTATATAGATTGTATTATGATGCTAAAATGATACTTTGAACACATTCTCTTATATTATGTTTAAGAAATGAGCTTCCCAGTTTTTGCTGACTTCCAACCAGGTTTGGGAAACTCTACTCCATGTGGAATGGGCAGGAGTTTGGAGAGTGTGGAATCGGTTAAATCTCTGTGGCTCTTGATAGACTTTGTCCAGGAACACATTTGGTGTTCAGAATAGTGAGCAGCACTCACTGAGGCTCAGAGAAATGAGCTTGCCCAATGTCATGGCGACTGGTGAATAGGGATAAACCTAGCACTGGGTACTCATTTTTCCAGGTACTTAACATCTCATTATCTCAAGTGTCCTGCTTGGCTTTGCTGTCTCAGAAGCTCCCCCAAGCCTGTCACCTTCTGAATTCCCCTTACACCCAGCCTGTGGATCCAGAGGGAGCTTTTTCATGCCTAACGTGTTACTGAAACACCAGGGGTTCGGCCTAGATCCTGCTGCCCACGGCACAGAAAGCCAATCACTGACCCAGCAATTATTGCCAAAGAAGAAGGCTTTAATTGGGTGCTGCAGCTGAGGAGATGGGAGGTCAGCCTCAAATCATCTCCCTGGGAGAGGAGTCTCAAATTCATCTCCCTGACCAGCTAAAATTAGGGGTTTATACAGCAGGGAAGAAATGTAACTGTGTGAGAAAACAGGAACTCGGGAAGGGTCAGCAAGCAATCACGATGAATGAGGGGCCTGGAGTTTCATAGTCTGGATGCAATGATCTGGTGAGTTTCAGATCTTTGATACTTTTTTTTTTTTTTTTTTTTTGAGAGGCCTGATGGTCCTTTCCTGGAGGAAGAAACTCTGAAACTCTGATAAAAACAAATGTAAGTTTCAAGCTTTAAGGTCATAAGGGTCAATTTCTATGTTTATCCAAAACAAAAAACAAAAAACACCCAAAACTGTCGATGGGACTATTGGGTTGGTTTCAAAGTCAGATATGACTGCCCCCAGGACTCAGTCTCTTTATTTATTATAAATAATATAAACTTTATTATAGGGGACAGTGGGGAAGGGGAATACTCACGAGTCTGTGAATCCTTGGGTCATGGAGAAGCCAGGTAGTGTTCTTCTCTTCTTTTCTTTTTCTCTTTTCATCCTTATTCATTGGGCACGTTTTTCCTGCCCACGGCAAGACCCTAAGATGTGGAACTGCCTGAAGTGAGCAATCTGACCACCAGGGGGCAGCATGAGTCCATCGCTTTGTCTGAAAACAGGTCCTGGTCAGCGGCCCTCCTCTCCAAGCAAGCTGAGTCTGCACGTTGGAGTCACCTGATGAGCTTTTAGAAAACTGCAGGTGGGTGGGCTCACTTCAATTGCCATCTTCTGTCCTCGGGAGTGGGGCGTGGACATCGCCATTATTTAAAAGTTCCTCAGGTGAGTCTGATGCACAACGTTGAAAACCACTCGGAGAGGACTGAATCTGTGAAAACTGTAAAGGCTTCTAGGAATCAGCCAGCCCAGCCCATCTGTTTCCATTTTGCAGCTTCAGGAGCTGAGGCCCAGAGATAGAAACAGTAGGCTTAGGGGTACTTGGAAGACAGCACCAGAACCCAGGACCCTAACATTCAGCCCAGTTCTCCTTCCTCTGTAGCACGTGGTCTTCCATATTTCGGCTGGGCCTGGGCATCAGAGGACACCAGGAACCACTCCTCCCCTCGCCTCCGAGAGCAGAGCAGTGCAGTCCCTCCTGGCTCAAGGAGCTCCTCACTGACAGGAGAATTCAGAACTGGCCTGCAGAAATCAACTGGAGAACCTCCCAACCACGTGTGCATGAGGTTCAATGCCCGTGCGTTTCAGGAGACCTGAGGACGGGGAGAGTGAGGTAGTGAGGACAGCCACAGTCCAGTCAAGGAGGGCTTCCTGAACATGAGGCAGGAGGAGGAGATTGGTTGGATTTCAATGAGCCATGAACGGTGGGGGCCACATTTCAAACCAAACCAGAGGATCAGGAGAAGTAATGGGTGTTCATGAGGCCACAGGTATGAGTGGGGGAAGGTGAGGGCCAGACAGCAGAGGGAGTTAACACTGTGGAGACGGAAGAGGGCACAACACCAGAGTACAGACCTTGACTCCCAGACAGAGGATTCAAGGCCGTTTATGGAATGTTTTAGATCTCGGCCTGGATGCCTGAAGAAGCACAATAGGTGTCTGAGCCTGAGAGGGGCGCCTGTGAGCTGGGCCTTAGAAAGACACCCCTGGGGGCAGCCAGACTGGAGGCCCAGAGGGAGGCAGCACCCAGGGCTACTTTAGGATCATGCTTTCCAGATCCTCCCAACACAGAAAAAAGGTGGCTTTTGGAAGGTGTCCAGAGGTATTTGTGGAGTAGAATGAAATACTGAAGTAGAAGAGTGCCCTTAACGGTAGGCTGTGGAGGAGGACAGGGCCGGAGAAAAGATTGGGAATAGAAGTTTGGTGAGCAGCAGGGACTCCATACTGGGGGCATTTCTACGTCTGACAGTTTAGGGGAACATCACGACCCCACGGGATAGTGGTGTTCAGAGTGAAGAGACATCCCTCTCTCTTCTCCTCTTTCTCCAGGCAGGACATTCTTGGGGAGCCCCAAAAACCCCAACCTGAGAAAGCTCTAGAAGCACAGCATTAGCCCACCACCCACCCCGTACGTCTTGAGTACTTTGCGATACCACAGGGTTGTCTGTGACACGTCCAGCCCAGCACTGCCCTGCTCTGCCTGCCTCTCTTTGGGAGGATGGATCTGAGGTTCATGAACACTCCACTTCTCCTCTTGTAGGATTCTCTCCAGTAAAGCCTCTTCTGCATTTTATACCACATGGTACCGGAGAGGGTTGCTTTTGTCCTTTTTCCATGACACCCGGCCACCACACAGGCACACCATTTTCCCAATGCTGGGTGTTCTTGGAAGAGGCCTTGTTCCCTAATACTGAGTGTTTTTGGAAGAGTCCTTGCTCCTGATGCTGGGCATTTCTGGAAGAGGCCTTTTTCACTGGGGCCTCCCTAAGCATGGATGGGTAATAATTTGTTCCTAAACATCCTGGCAGGTCCCAGCGTTTTTATATGGTTGGGATGGGGAGAAATGAGAGTAGGTAATGGATGCTAGCCTCTGTCTGCAAGGCGATACACACTTTTCAAAGCATCATGTCCACTCTCTCTTTTGTGGTTCACCAGAGCCTTCTGAAGTAAAGAGGAAACAGCTGGCAGGGATGATCCCATCTACCTGCCCAGCCAATCCAGCAGAGAAAGGTGTCCTTTCCCCTAAGGAAGCACTGAGCGGGCATGCTGTTTCCTCTTTTGGAGCATGCACAGAAGAGAAGCTGGAGTCCCAGAACCATTAGGCATGAGAGAGTTACTCCAATAAAGGGCAAAGTTTTTCGATGTTTTGTATTGTATTTCTCAATGCTTTTTATTGGGCTTCTAAACACTTTACATTGTTCTTAGAGAAAAAAAACTGTAAAATCATCAAGAACAGGTGCAATAATGAAAGCAATAATGATAATGTGGGTAGCTATTCCTTCTCATATATTCACCCTTTGCCAGGCCTGGTTCTAAGTGACAGTAAAAGACCAGGCCAGAATTCCAGCTCACATCTTATTCCTTGCTTTTTATCACCTCACCTGTAAGGTTTTAACAGGTGTAGGATTTCAGCAGTAAGAATAATTTGACGTTAAACAAAGAATTCATGACATAGAAGGACAAAAAAAAAAAAATCCTATCCTTTTCCCCTAGGACTAAGGTGACCGCCATGATGAAAGACCAGATTCTCATGAAGAAACCATTTGTGAAGGATTTTGATCAGGCAACGTGGCATGCAGGTTTAAACACAGCCCCCAGCCTTCCGTGCCTGGCAAGCCACTCTCTCCTATGTTCATGCGTGTCTAGATTTCTCAATGAAAAACATAGTTGAACTCATGAAAGCCTATCTTTAAAAAATATTAAATAGCTAATTTTATAAACCTCTATATACAGTGTCACTTCACTTTTTTTGTAAAACATGCCTAGTGGAATGGCAACAACTGGGAAAAATTCAGAGCTCTGCATTTATTTATTGAAAATATCTCTTAAGTTGCTATAGGTGTTGGTTTATAAACTCCAGAAATAATTTATAAATAATTGTTTATATTTGCTTATATTAATACTTGTTTATAAACTCGATATTTTCATTTATTTATTTTTTAAGCTTTTTTGTTAAACATGTAAATGTGATTATTTGCAAATCTTCAATATGATTATGTTTGGGCCATCACCATCCAGTTCAAGATTTAGAACATTTCCAACACTTCCAAAGGTGCCCCTTCCCATTCCATTCCATGCCCCCACCCAAGAGAACCACTGTTCTGACCTCTATTCCCACAGATTAGCATATTCTTGAGCATATAAATGGAACCACACAGTATGTCATTTCTTGTGATAAGATTCTGCTGCTCTACATCATGACTGGGATTGATCCATACTGTGTATAATACAGTCATAAAACAGAATGCAGTACTGCAGGGAAAATGAATGAACTGCAGTTCTACAAATCAGTATAAACACAATCTCAAAAATACAATATAGACATGAAAAATGATAGTTGCATAAAGTAAAAGTGAGTCAAGAGAAAAAGATAAGCATTTTTTAGGAATGAATTCCTGCGTAGTAAAACAATAAAAAAAACACATGGAAACATTTAACACAACTTCTAGAGTGATGGATACATCTGCAGGGCAGGAGGGAGGAGGGTGTTCACTTTATAATTTTTTGAACTGAGCACATTACATTGTTATATTGATATATGTATGTATTATATATTTCACAGGAAAACATGAAAAAAATAGTGCACAGGAAATGAGAAAGTAGGGAAAGTTAAGTAGAGATACTTCCTCTGAGACATCATCTTTTTTGTCATAACCTTATACCTTTATGTCAGTAAGTTTGCCTTCACTAAGTTCCTTCTGGCTGCAGATGTAATTTCAAATGACAGCAGCATCAGTATTCCCATGGTCAACTATTTAATCTTTAACTGCATTTATGTTTGACTCAGATTTCACCTCCACCCTTCTGGCTTTTCATTTTGATTACCTGTTTATAGAATGCCACATGAGTTTATCACTGGAAGATGGGGAGGCAACACAACGACATATTTTGCTGTCTGTGGTGTGAACTGAGTAAGAGATGTGCAGTAAGAGATCAGAGAGGCTTTGAAAGAAGTGGTATGATTGGTCACTGATCATGATGCACATCTGTCACTTATATAGTGACTTTTGGACTGAGGAGCCAGCAGTGAAGTTTGCACTTTATGCGACTACTTACAGTTAATATGCCTTGATAACTGAGATTTGAGATTTGAACTGTATTTTGGGGTCACCCTCGTGTTATTTATTTAACCCATGGTGACTGAAATTTGTACATATTGGAACAATGCAAATTGAAGACTGTATGTATGTATGTGTATTTATATATATAACATATGTATATATTATTTAGATATATTATGTATATAAAATGTACTGTGTATACATACGCACACTAAATATACATATATACACACACACACACAAAATATATATATGTATATATAACACACACACACAAATACATCATGGTCAACTAGAATTAATTCCAGGAATCCAAGGTTGGCTTAATATTCAAAAATCAATCAATGTAATTCATTACACTTTTTTAAAAAAGAAAAACCATATAATAATCTAAATATATACAGAAAAATATTTGACAAAATTTAATACCCATTAATGATTTTTAAAAAAACTCAGCAGACTTGGAATTTAAGGGAACTCCCTCAGCCTTTTCCTTATCAGGGGCATGTATGAAAAACCTACAGCATCATACTTAATGGTGTGATATACTATATTTAGATGTACTATACATTATATATATAAAATTTACTGGATACATATATATACACACTAAATATACATATATACATACAGTGAATACTGAGTACTTTCTGAATACTGAATAACTGAATACCTTCTCCTTAGTAATGGAAACAAGGGGAGGATGTCTGGTCTCACTAGTTTTATTTAACATTGTGTTGGAGGTCTCAGCAAGTGCAAAATGGCATATAGATGGGAAAAGAAGGGAACAAATTTTATTTGCTGATGACATGGTCATATTTATAGAAAATCATAAGGAATCTTTTTTAAAATCTCCTGGACTATTAAGTAAATTTAGCTAAGTCACAAAATACAAGATCACTATACAAAAATTGATTATACTTTTATATACTAGCAATGAATAATTGAAAATGAAAAAAAAATTTTTTTTGAGATGGAGTCTCGCTCTGTCACCCAGGCTGGAGTGCAATGGCACCATCTCGGCTCACTGCAACCTCTGCCTCCTGGGTTCAAGCAATTCTCCTGCCTCAGCCTCCCGAGTAGCTGGGATTACAGGCGCCCGCCATCATGCCCGGCTAATTTTTGCATTTTTGTAGAGACAAGGTTTCATTATGTTGGCCAGGCTGGTCTTGAACTCCTGACCTCAGGTGATCCACCTGCCTCTGCCTCTCAAAGTGCTGGGATTACAGGCATGAGCCACCACGCCTGGCCTGAAAATGAAATTTTTAAATGCTATTTATAACAGCACCCAAAACTATGATATATATTCAGTGAAATTTTAATGAAATATGTGCAAACATGTACACCAAAAACTATAACATAATGTTGAAGGAAAATGGAGATATATACTAGATTTATGAATCATAAAATTCAATATCATTAAATGGCATTTCTTCTCAAATTGAGTTATGTATTCCGTGCAAACCCAGCAGGCTTATTTTTTTTTAGAAGTTGGCAAGCTGAAATTTATATAAAAATATGACCTTTGTGCCATAGAATAGCTCAAGCAATTTTGGAAAAGAACAAAAAGCTGAAGGATATAATTTATTTAAAGACTTCATATAAACATGGAGCAATCACATAATTATTGTAGATATAAGTAGAGAAATATAAACTAATACAACAATAAAGCATCTAGAATTAGACCCATTTATGTATGGTCAATTTATTTTTTTCAATTAAGGTGCCAAAGTAATTCAACAGGGGAAATGGTGTTTTCAACCGATAGTGTGGTAAAATGGGATATCAATTTGAGGGGAAAATTGAATCTCAACTCTTATTTCACGTCATACACAAAAGTTGACTTAAAATGGGTCATAGAACTAAATATAAGAGCTAAGGTTATCAAACGTCTAGAAGAAAATATAGGAGAAAATATTGTAGCCTTTGGATAGGCAAATGTTTCTTGTGTAGGAATAAGAAGCATGAACCATATAAAAAAAAAGTTGAGAAGTTAAACTTCATTTAAATCAAACATTTGTCTTCTCCCAACACTCCATTAAGAAAATGAAATGGCAAGTTATGGCCTGGGAGAAAATATTTGCAATATGTACATCTGCATAGAGCTTGTACATAGAATTTATAAAGTACTCATGCAACTCAGTAAGAAGACAAACCACCCAATACAAAAATGGGCATGGTAAGAAGAATTTTAAGCTCTTGAAGCAGAAGAGAAGCTCTCCTGTTGGCCTGGAAACAAGCCACCATGAGTTCTATAGCGGCAGAGAAATGAATTCTGCCAACAACCACCTGTGCTTGGAAGAAGACCTAAGTCTCAGATCACACTGTAGCCCAGGCTGACACCTTGATTGCAGCCTTGTGAGACTTGGAGCAGAAGAGCCAGCTGAGCCACGGCTTGCCCATGGAAACTGAGAGACAATAAGTGGACTTTAGTTTTTGGTTTAGGCTGACAAATGTGTGGTGATAGGTAGAAAACTATAATAATACAATAAGCAAAAGATATGCATATACTTCACAAAACAAGATATATGGATAGCCAATAAACACAAGAGGTTCAACATCAGTCACCAGAGAAATGCAAATTAAAACCAAAATGAACATACCTCCACACACAAACACAAAATAGAATGGCTAACGTTAGGGGGAAAAACCTGACAATACCAAGGGGGATGGTATCTGGAATTCTCATAGACTGCCATTGAAATGTAAAGTGGTACCACTACTTTGAAGAAGTTTGGAAGTTTCTCATAAAATTAAACATGTCACATAGCTCAGTTATTCCACTTGTATTTACTCAAGAGAAATGGTAACATATGTCCACACAAAGACTCATCGATGAATGTTCACTGCACTTTTTATTCATAATAGCCAAAAAGTAGAAACCACACAATTGTACACCAATAGGCAAATGAATAAACAAACTGTGCTGTATCCATACAAGGGAATACAGCTCAGCCATGGGAAACCTTTGGAGGGTGATGGGAATTTATATAATGTGATGGCTGTGGTGGTGACTCCACAGGTGTATACATTTGTCAAACTCATCTAACTTCACATCTTAAATGGGTGCATTTTATACACAAATTATACCTCTGTCGAGCTGACTTTTAAAAGTTCACCATCCCAGGATGATTTGCTCAAAAATGATCCCACAGAGAGGGAAAAACTAATGATGTAGGTGGATAGAGGTCAATTGCAGGAGGGATGTCCTTGAGTAGGAAGTAGGGTGGGGTCCAGTGCTTAAGAGGAAGAATGGCTATTAATAAAATCTGGGGTAGTTTACATGTTTTCTCAGTTAAACAGGAAGCAATGTAGTGGCTGAGAGTAAGGAGAGTCAGGGCTGTTGGAGGTATGAGAAGAGATAAAAAGGTGTGAAAGTCATTTTAGAGAGTGGAGAGGAAAAATGGTCCGTAGGTCTGCCACCCACTCCTTCCCACTCCCTGACGCCCCATTCACCTTGGAACTCTTGATCTCACATTCCTTTTCCCCATCACTGTTTTATTTGAGCAGCATGAAGAGGCAGCAGTGTCTGCTTAGAACCTTAGACTTGGTACCATTGTTACAGAAACTCCAGGCCACATGACCTGAGACTTTGCAGGGCCGGGCCAAGCCAGAACCCCGCAGGGTGGGGCTGCAGTCTTTGTCCCTGCACAGTGCTCATGGTACCCTGAGAAGCTTCTGCTTCACTTCCCAGGTCTGCAACTCTCAGAGGTGTGGGGCTTTGAGAAAGCAATGGGCTCCCAGAAAGCAGCCTGATATTGAGGGGTCTAGCAAGCAGGTGGGGGCTTGGGAAGTTCATGAGAGAGATTTCCGTAAGTGGAATGATGAGGGTGATGGGGGGCCTGGAAGTGCAAGGGCCCCTCATGACCAGAACTAAGAGGAGGGAATTGGCCTGGCAGGCATAGGGACGGGACAGAAGGCCACGCTGCCTGGGGCCTGAGACCAGAGAGAAGTCTTGGTGCTCAGACGCGGTTCTTGCTCTGCTCCTCTGGGTCTTCAACAGTGGCTCTGAAGAGAAGTCAGCTTTGATGCGAGCACTGCTTCCTAGCTCTTAAAAGCACTCAGGACGTAGTTCTCCTATGCCCTGAATCTCTGCTTCTACCTGCCCCTGTCCCACACCCCGGTCCAGCAGTTCCTGGACTAGAATCTTCCTGTGGCTCAGCCTGTGGACTTGGGTTTTCCCAGAGCTATCAAGTGTATGCGTAGCCAGGGCATCCAACAGGCTGACTCGAGCAGAATACCCAGCCTGGTCTCCCTGTCAAAAGGATGCCAGGTCCAGTCTCATCCATTGGGACCAGCTCTTCCACCAAGGGGACTTTATAGACATCTGTCACTTCTTCAACTTTGATTCCTGTTGTGTCTCACCCTTAAGGGACTCTTACTTGGGTCTTACCTGGACGCAGATATGTACCATCTGCATTCCCTGGTGTCTGCATGGACACTCAGCCTGCCAGAGTCAACTCTGAGATTTGTGGTTTTAACAAACAGTATTCACCACCAAGGAAGGTCACCTCAACTTAGAGCCTAAGAAAGAAATGTCTGCTTGTTTCTAGGAGCCATTTAGATAGTTACGGAGCTAGAATGTTACAAAAATCTAATGCTTTTAAATAAAAATTTTCTAATATTTTTAAGCTCCCTAAAGAATTACTGGTTCACAAAGAAGCCTGCAAACCACAGGACCACAGTCATGAGGTAGGGAGAGACTGGAGCCCTGTTGACCTCTCTGCTCTGTGGCCCTCGACAGGAGCAGTGAAGTTTAAAGGAATTACCGTTTGTCAACTGACATCACTCTTTCACTCAAATGACATCTCTGCTTGGTGCTCATTGTGTAGAGGTGGTGCATGGAACCAGAGTAAAACAGATGGCAGCTCTGCTGGCCTGGTGCATCCCAGGAGAAGTGGGAGCTGCAGTGAATCTCCCCAAGTTTCACCCAAAGTCCCCTCACCCCTCCCAGTTGAAAAGCAGCCAGGTGACACATTCCTAGCCTTATGTTAGTTGCGTATCTTCTTTCTGATGTAGACAGAGAAACAGGACAGGGAAGAGCAACATAGAGCACAGTCATTGTGGGTCCCCTAACTGCCCACTCAGAATAACAAGGCACTAATGAACCCTTCTTCAAAATGCCATCACTCCCAAAGAGCACGTTAAATATGTGAATTAGTATCAGGGGAGTCATTCATTGTCAAACCCTAGGGAATTTGCATATTTAACTGATCCCTGGGAACTGGGCAGAAGTGGTTGGTACCGATATCCAGACCTCAGGCACCTTCTCTGATGATCAGAGCCGGGGCTTTCCCACCGTAACTTTGCTGCACGCTGGGGTCCTGGATCCTTCCAGGAGTGTGAAGCAGAGAAGAAGGTATGAAATAGTTATCTGCAGTAGTGGGAGAGTGAATGGGCCAGACAGCACCAGAGCCTCACTGGACTGACTTGAGGTTAAAGGCCATGAATTTGGCCATCAAAGTGGAGGGTTTTTTTTTGTTTTTGTTTTTGTTTTTGTTTTTCAGCCATGGTCAGCCATGCTTCTGAAGGTGGGAGTAGCAGGCAAAAAGTTGATCTTGGCTGGGCTTGCCATTTACTGAGTAAGCCCAAAGAAGGGAGCTGTGAGTGTATGGCAAAGATTGATTATAACAAAGGGCCATGGAACTTAAACAGCATGCAATATGAAAAGATGTGAGGATAAATTCAGGTTGGATTCCCGACCTGTGAGTTGTGTGATGTCAGAAAAATTCCCTAAGTTCTCCAACTCTCTTTCCTCATTTACGAGGCATCAAAGCACCCCCTTCCATGGGGTCGTTATGAGCATAAAGGATGAAGTTTGGGGGCAAGTGCATCTAGTCTGTAAGGTGCCCTGGAAACGGTGGGTATGGCTTGGGGGTGTGAGTGTGGCATTACAGGCGGTTCGTGTGCACGAATGTTGACCGGAGCATCCCCAGGCAGCACTGAGCTGGGGTCCGAGCTCCTGTGGTCACTCCACTTTCCCTGGCTCCTCTCCTCCTGCAAAGCCACCTGGAGCTACCGCCTCCCTGGGAGGCCCTCATGGGCATCTCAGATGTTCTCACAAACACATCTGCTCTTGCTCAGCTTGGCTGCTGCTTCAATGGACCCCCCAGGTACTTTTCTGCTCTTCTAGTCAAAAGGCCAGCGATCAGAGCCTGGCCTTATGGTCCCTCAGGACGAAGTGGGGATGGAGTTCCTCCCAGGCACCTCCTCAGACTTCCATCAACAGGTTCAGAAAGGTCTGCCCAAACCCCTTAGGCTCTGTGCAGAGACGCCTGCAGGGCTGCCCCACCGTCCTCCAGGCCCACTTCTCTGTCTGTGTGTGCCTTTGAATTGCAGGGCGGGAGTCATGCCTTTGCATGTGGCCAGCCAAGCCTCAGCTTCCTGTCACCTCCTTTCCTGCACCTAAGATGCAGAGTCCTGTGGACAAAAACCATCAAAAATGACCCTCCTGTGCCCCTGTGGAGTGACAGGCTCCAAGCCCACCCCCTGCACCTTCTGGTGCTCTCTCCAAGGTCCCCCTGGCTCTTTTCACCTGTACAGCAGCTATTTATTGCCTCAGACCTCCACCCCTGCCCCTTTCCCCCTTCCCCTGCCCAAGGTGGATCATTGCACGTGAATCCGGACTTCTCAGAGATGTGTGTCCACTAACTATCCCCTCCCTCTTTCGGGGTTGCACCCCTCTCTGTGGGTGCCTTCCCACAGTGTCTCAATAAGCTCCAGACAATTCCATCAGCATCTCAAGCTCAAGTAATAAGCTCAAGTCTTGTCCACCTTAAAAATCAAAACCAAACCTCAACCTTTTCATTTCACCCAGCAGAGCAGTCTTCCTGTTCCTGGGGCGATGAGACAGACTAACCCACGCAGCACCCGGAGTTGGGACTTCAATTTGTGCTGACACCTCCCAAGTCATTGACTCCTTCCCACATCTCTTCCAGACCACCATCCCACAGGCTGGTTGCCTGCTGGATGTGACTGCACAGACATCTTGCACGCACATCAAAACCTGAGTTCAAAACCAGGTTTCTCCCCTTTCCTCACATAAAAGCACCCCATCATACTTTCCCCAGCATGACCCTCTCGCTGGTGTACACCATCATCTTCACCATTGCCAAGACCCCCAAGCCCTTCTCTGGATTATTTCGTGAGCCTGCCATCCCACTCTGTGATTGCTGCCGAGGTCCCCTCTCACCTGGCCTGTTGGCCGCAGCGTCCTTGCGCCCTCCTTCCTCAGCCAGGGGCACGCTCAATCCCATCCTGCAGGGCAGAGGAAACAGGCAGCTCTCCAAATCCCATCAGGCCTCTCCCAGCTCAAAAGACATCGATGGCCCTTCAGCCACATAAGGATAAAGTGCAAGCTGCCACCTCTCCACACCCGCAGTCTGTGCTCCAGGGGCTGAGAACACCCTTCAGCTCCTGGAAGGTATTGTGCCCTGCTCCTCCAGTCGCTTGCAGAAGCCAATTGCCCTGCCTAACACTCTCACCTCCGCTCCTCCCTCTGCCCCTTCCTGCAGCCCTGAACTTAGATCTCACTTTTGCACTGGGACTCCTCCTCAGGACTTCCACAGCGTCATTCACATCACCAGTTACAGCATCATTCCCGCCTTAACTGCCAGTTCACCTGCCAGTCTCTCCCACAGCCTGTGAGCCACATCGGCGAAGACAGCATCTCTTGTTTTGTGTAATTTTCACTCTCTGGTTAGTCCCAACAATTTGTGGAGTGCCTGGGTGGGTGTGTGGATGGCTGGAGCTCAGGCTGGTCTGATCCCCAGCAGGGACCCAACTTGCTTTCTCTAAGACACCCCCAGCCCTTGCACAAATGTTCTGGTTTCCAATCGAGTGTGCCCTCCCAGCTCACCAGACACCTGTGCCAAGGTGGGGTTCGGCTTTTCTTCCCACAGAGTGAGCAGGGGCATGTGGTCACCCTTTAGTTACTTTGATACAGTAATGAACTCCCTCCCATTGTAGCCATTCTCTTCCTTTTGTCCAAAACAAATTTCCTTCTGATGTGTGGCCCAATTTCAGCACTTCTCACTCCCCCGAGGCCCTTTTTCCAGCAGTTACACCCCCAGCCTCTTCTCCTTCTCCATTTCCACCCTGCTTGAAAACATGTCCTGCATGCCCCTCTGAAAAAACTCCTAGGTGACCCTTTCATGCCCCCAAGTTGTTGCCTTATTCCTTACTTTTTTTTTTTTTTTTTTTTTGAGACGGAGTCTGGCTCTTGTTGCCCAGGCTGGAGTGCAATGGCGTGATCTTGGCTCACCGCAACCTCTGTCTCTCAGGTTCAAGTGATTCTCCTGCCTCAGCCTCCCCAGGAGCTGGGATTACAGGCATGAACCACCACACCCGGCTAATTTTGTATTTTTAGTAGAGATGGGTTCTTCTCCATGTTGGTCAGGCTGGTCTTGAACTCCCGACCTCAGGTAATCCACCCACCTCAGCTTCCCAAAGTGCTGGGATTACAGGCTTGAGCCACCATGCCCGGCCCCTCATTCTTGACCAGAGGTCTCAAGATGAGTGACCTACATCTGCCACATTGTTTCTTCTTTGCCCACTTGATCTGCACACCTGGCTGCAGCCCCACACTGCCAGGGCCAGCCTGTTCCTTCCCTTCATGCTGCTGGGTGGCTCCTAAAGGGCAGCGTGGGTGCATGGGTTGTAGGACTGTACAGTTGTAGATTCAAATTCCAGCTGCACATGTGTCTGGCTAAGCCACCTGGTGCCGGTCACTTTCTGTTTATGAGCCTCGGTTTCCTCATCCGTAAACTTGGGCAGATAGTAGTTCCTTGCACAGAGTTGCATAGAATTAATGAAATAATGCATTCATGTGCACACTATGTGTTCCCTATGGTCACCCTGACCCCATTCTGCTTCTTAAAGCCCTCTCCCTACTAGAACTTCAGTGACGCTGCACTAGCTCAGTGTGGCTTACAGCCTCTCTTTTGTCCCTCTTAATGCACTGAGGCTGGCTAACGTCGATGGAACCCTTACTATGAACCAAGCAACATCCCGCCATTTTACTTTATCAATTTATGTAGCTTTTGTTATAGATACTATAATAGTACCCACTTAACAGATGGAGGTATTAAGGCACAAGGAAGGTGATAATGACCCAGGAACACACAAGCAACAAGGGACAGAACAAATCCCGGCAGTTTGGCTCAAGCTCCCATGCTGTCTCCAGTTCTCTGAGTGATCCAGGTTCTTTGGCTTCTCTTTCCTCCTCAAGCAACTCTCTCTTTCCCTGATCATTTATTCACACAACCTGGTGTGTTTATTTCATAAATCTCAGTGCCCGACTCACTTCGCCCTTCTCAGTTTCCCCTAAACTCCCCAGACTGGCTGGCCACCTCCTCCTGACGCCCTGCCTTCATCTCAGGACCAGAGAACCCAAACTTACATCAAGCTCCTTCCTCTGTCTTTGAGGAATGTGATTCTGCAGCTCTATCAGTGAATGTCACTCAGCCCTACGAGGCAGTTTCTTGTGAGCTTGCCTGTGTCCTGTATTAGACAAGCTACCAGAAGACAAGACTCTGTCCTTGTGTGCCAATCTCTGCCTCGGGCATTGTAAAGGCAGATGAAACTCTCTCTCAGATCATATTCCCTTCTCATTTCTGTTTCTGCTCAGGGTGCTATTATGTGTACTTTCTTCCTGCCTCTGAAATTCTTCCCTTGCCTCATGCCACCTGACGTCCGTCTCTCACATCCCACCCCCTCCGGTCAGGGCTGACTTCCAACCTTCTCAGATTCCTCACAGTTCCCTCATTCCAACTGCCAACTGTCATCCTGGCCCCAGCCTGTCACTGCTTGACCATCACGATGGCCACCCTACCCTCCCCTTATTTTTATTTTTTAATTTTTGTGGGTACATTATAGGTGTCACCCCATATATGTATTTACAAGGTCAGGAGATGTTTTGATACAGGCATGCAGTGAGTTACGATCACATCATGGAGAATGGGGTATCCATCCCCACAAGCACTTATCCTTTGTGTTCCAAACAGTCCATTTATGCTCTTTCAGTTATTTTTAAATGTACAATTAAATTATTATTGACTCTAGTCACCCTGTTGTGCTATCAAATACTAGGTCTTATTCATTCTTTTAAACTATTTTTTGTACCCATTAACCATCCCTACCTACCCTTCACACCCTCACTATCCTTCCTAGCCTCTGGTAATTATCCTTCTACTTTCTATCTCCATGAGTTTAATTTTTTTTTTATTTTTAGGTCTCACAAATAAGTGAGAACATGTGATGTTTGTTTTTCTGTGCTTCGTTTATTTCATTTAACATAATGATCTCCATTTCCATCCATGTTGTTGCAAATGACTGGATCTCATTCTTTTTTATGGCTGAATAGTACTCCTTTGTGTATATGTACCACATTTTCTTTATCCAGTCATCTGTTGATGGACACTTAGGTTGCTTCCAAATCTTGGTTACTGTGAACAGTGCAACAACAAACATGACAGTGCAGATATCTCTTTAATATACTGATTTCCTTTCTTTGGGGTATGTACCTAGCAGTGGGATTGATGAATCATATGGTAGCTCTATTTTTAGTTTTTTGAGGAAGCTTCAAACTGTTCTCCATAGTGATTGTACTAATTTACATTCCCACCAACAGTATACAGGGGTTCCCTTTTCTCCACATCCTCGCCAGTATTTGTTATTGTCTGTCTTTTGTATAAAAGCCATTTTAACTGGGGTGAGATAACATCCCATTGTAGTTTTAATTTGCATTTCTCTGATGATCAATGATGTTGAGCACATTTTCATGTGCCTGTTTGCCATTTGCATGTCTTTTTTTTGAGAAATGTCTATTCACATCTTTTGCCCATTTTTGATCAGATTATTAGATTTTTTTTTCTCCAGAGTTGTTTGAGCTTCTTACATATTCTGGTTATTAATCCCTTGTCAGATGGGTAGTTTGCAAATATTTTCTCCCATTCTGTGGGTTGTCTTTTCACTTTGTTGATTGTTTCATTTGCTGTGCAGAAGGTTTTTAACTTGACGTGATCATATTTGTCCATTTTTGCTTTGGTTGTCTGTGCTTGTGGGGTATTGCTCAAGAAATTTTTGCCCAGACCAATGTCCTGGAGATTTTCCCCAATGTTTTCTTATAGTAGTTTCATAGTTTCAGGTCTTAGATTTAAGTCTTTAATCCATTTTGATTTGATTTTTGTATATGGCAGGAGAAATGGGTCTAGTTTCAGTCTTCTGCCTATGGATATCCAGCTTTCCCAGCATCATTCACTGAAAAGAGTGTCTTTTCCCCAGCGTATGTTCTTGGGGCCTTTGTCAAAAATGAGTTCAATGTAGGTGTGTGGATTTGTTTCTGGGCTCTCTATTCTATTCGATTGATCTGTGTGTCTGTTTTTACGCCAGTACCATGTTGTTTTGGTTACTATAGCTCTGTAGTATAATATGAAGTCAGGTAATGTGATTCCTCCAGTTTTGTTCTTTATCTCAGAACAGCTTTGGCATTCTGGGTATTTTGTGGTTCCATATAAACTTTAGGATGTTTTTTTTTTCGATTTCAGTGAAGAATGTCGTTGGTATTTCAATAGGGATTGCATTGAATCTATAGATTGCTTTTGGTAGCATGGACATTTTAATGATATTGATTCTTCCAATCCATGAACATGGAATATCTTTCCATTTTTGGGGCATTCTTCAATTTCTTTCATCAATGCTTCATGGTTTTCATTACAGAGATCTTTCACTTGTTTGGTTAATTCCTAGGTATTTAGTTTTATGTGTGGCTATTGTAATGGGATTACTTTTTAAATTTCTTTTTCAGATTGTTCACTGTTGGAATATAGGCATGCTACTGATTTTTGTATGTTGATTTTATATCCTGCAACTTTACTGAATTTATCAGTTCTAATAGTTTTTTGTGGAGTCTTTAGGTTTTTCCAAATGTAAGATCATATCATCCACAAAGAAGGATAATTTGGCACCTTACATTCCAATTTGGATGTCCTTTATTTATTTCTCTCGTCCGATTGCTCTAGCTAGGACTTCCAGTACTATGTCGAATAGCAGCAGTGAAAGTAGGCACCCTTATCATGTTCTTGATCTTAAAGACTTTCAGTTTTTCCCCATTCAGTATGACATTAGCAGTGGGTTTGTCATATATGGCATTTATTATGTTGAGGTATGTTCCTTCTATACTCAGTTTTTTGAGGGTTTTTATCACGAAGGGATGCTAAATTTTATCAAATGCTTTTTCAGCATCAGTGGAGTGATCGTATGGTTTTTATCCTTTATTCTCTTGATATGATGTATCACATTGATTGATTTGCATATGTTGAACCAACCTTGCATCCCAAGGATAAACCCCATTTGGCCATGATGAATTATCTTTCTAATGTATTTTTTAAGTTGGTTTGCTAGTATTTTCTTGAGGATTTTTTACATCGATATTCATCAGAGATATTGGCCCATAATTTTCTTTTTTGGATATGTCTTTTTCTGGTTTTAGTATCAGGGTAATACTGGCCTCATAGAACAAGTTTGGAAGTATTCCTTTCTCTTCTATTTTTTGGAAAAGTTTGAATAGGATTAGTATTAGTTCTTTTTTCTTTTCTTTTCTTTCTTTTTTTTTTGAGACAGGGTCTCACTCTGTCAATTAGGCTGGTGTGCAGTGCCATGATCTTGGCTCACTGTAACCTCCGCCTCCACCTTCTGGGTTCAAGCAATTCTCCCACCTCCAGCTCCCCAGTAGTGGGACTGCAGTATTTTGCCACCACACCTGGCTAATTTTTATATTTTTTTGGTAGAGCTGAAATTTCACCATGTTGGCCAGGCTGGTCTTGAACTCCTGACCTTAAGTGATCCACCTTCCTCTGCCTTCCAAAGTGCTGGGATTACAGGCATGAACCACCACACCTGGCTGGTATCAGTTCTTCTTTAAATGTTTGGTAGAATTCAGCAGTGAAGCCACTGAGTCCCGGGCTTTTCTTTACTGGGAGAGTTCGTTACAGCTTTGATCGCATTACTTGTTAGTCAGTTCAGGTTTTTTTATTTCTTTCTGGTTCAATATTGGTAGGTTGTATTGTCTAGGAATTTGTCCATTTCTTTTAGATTTTCCAATTTGTAGGCATATAGTTGCTCATAGTAGCCACTAATGATCCTTTGAATTTCTGCAGTATCAGTTGTAATGTCTCCTTTTTCACTTCTGATTTTACTTATTTGGATCTTCTCTCTTGTTTTTTTTAGTCTGGCTAAAACACTGTCAATTTTGTTTAGATTCACTTATCTTTACCTTTGAGCACTAATTCTAATCTGACTGGTAACAGCAAATGGTTATACAAAGATATGAGGGTATTTCTTTTGTTCCTTCTTTATTTTGAAATTGTGGCTCTGGGCTGCTGGCCAACAGCCTCAGATGGATTCCCACAGCTGGATGTTCTCATTCCACAAGATCCAAATCCCAGCCCAGGCCTCAACCCTTCACATCTTGATAGTCACAATAGTACCCTTGACTCTTTCACGATTTAAGACCTTTACTGTATATTGGAAGATACAATTACAAAAATAAATCTGCATGCAAAATGAAGTGTGTCTTTTGGGAACAACAAAATGGGCCCATGTAATCAACCTCTCAGTTTAAAAATAAATGTTGAGTACCTCCTACATGCCAGTCACTGTTCTGTATAGAGTAGAGTTGTGAACAAAATGGACAAAGTCCCAGCTGTCATGGAAATTATATGTGTGGGTGCTGAAGTAGCATGAACAATGAGTACACAGATGACATGTCCGTCCCTGAGTAGGCAGAGTTCTAGAAACTATCAAAAACTGAGATGACCTGCCTGTGTGCTGACTTCTCCCTCCTTCTGGAAGTAAGCTTTGATGAAAAAGAACACGAACTAAAAATATTACGAATGTTCAACGCACCCATTCCTCCCTTTGAAGGCTAAGATGAATTGGATCAAATCTTGAGAAGAGTCGTTGTAACTGCCATGTCCCAGGGAACAGCTCGGTCCTCAGAGGCTGCTCTTGTCTTCAGACCTTATCTTACCCAAAGCCTCTCCCAAAGAGCGTCTGAGTTACAAAGAAACCGAGTTTTGCTTCAGCCCCTGCCATGGCCTAGCAGTATATTTTACTACTTTTTGTCTCTCTGGATTTGCCTATTCTGGATTCTTCGTATAAATGGAATCATACAATAGGTGGTCTTTTGTGTCTGACTTCTTTTACTTAGCATAATGTTTTCAAGGTTTATTCCTGTTGTAGCATATGCAGTACTTCATTCATTTTTATTGCCAAATAATATTTCATTGTATAGATATAGCACATTTTGTTTATCCACTCATTCATTGATGGACATTTAGGTTGTTTCTACCTTTTGATTATTAGGAACAGAGCTGCTATAAGTATTATTAAAAACTTGCATATATTTATGCAAGTTTTTGTGTGGACATATGTTTTTAATTATCTTGGGTATGTACCTAGGAGTAAAATTGCTGGATCATATAGCAACTCAATATTTAACTTTCCAAGACACCAAGAATCTGTTTTCCAAATGGTTGCACCATTTTACAATCTGATCAGTAATGTATAAGGGTTCTAATTTCTTCACATCCTCACCAACATTTGTCATGAGCATCTGCTCTTTTCTTCCCCAAATCATCTTTTTTCTCAGATCCCTCACTTTTTGCTCTGGCTCATAAAACACCTCTAAGTGTTGTCGAAATGCCAAGATTAATTAGAATCAAAGCTTGGGCACTCACGTGGGGAAAGGGAACCCGACAAGTTTCCTGCTTTTGTATTTGCTCTTCTGACTCACCCCCACCAAAAACCTCATTGCTCACTTTCCATATCAGGTATTCTTCATCAGATTCAAGCACTGTTAGAGATTGTCTCTGAGAGACATCCACCATCTGTCTTTTTGAAGTCAAGCTTATATTTTCTGAACAAAAGAAAATCCAGCTTTAAGCTTCTCCAGCTCTGTTTAGCTTCATTCAGGACTCTTTCTCCTCTTAGTGTTTCACAAAAGACCTTGTCAAACGTTGAGCTATTTCCAATCTCTTTTTCCTAGTATCTTCTTCTCTCTCTTTTCCTGTGTTTTAATCTGCAGATTTTCTACTTGCATTTGGTTGATTCTTCAAGCCTTGTGATTGCATCTTTATGTCTAGTCACTTCCTCGGAGACTTTGTTTTCTGTGCTGGTACTTCCAAATAAGGTCTTTATTGCTCTAACTTATCTTCATACTGCTAATATAATTAGAACTTCTTGCTTTATTTAAAAGTATCTTTAAACTGTTCCTCAGTGACTAGATATCATTTTATCTTGAAGACAAGAGGCTTCCCCAGAAGAAATTGACACCCTGCATTGCAGGCTTCCAGATCATTTTAAGAAAAACAATCCCGCCTAAGGTATTTAGACAGGGGGTTCATGATGATGGAGACTGTACCCATGTCCAGTATAAAGGATGGAGGGGAAGGAACATTAACCAAAGCAGCCTTGATGCCAGGCCCCAATCTGTTAAGAAAATGTTTTGAAAGTTCCCCAGTTCACATTGGAGCCACATTCAACATGCTTTATAGGTGTTGAAACAATCTCAGAGGGGCTGATTGACTGAGTCTGTCTGACTCTAAAGTTCTTTCTGTTGCACCTTGCTGCCTCCCCAAGTGAGACAATGGGAAGCTGAGCTCTAAGTTGTGGGGTTTCCACAATCTTCATTAAATACCAACCAAATATATGTATATATGCATATATAATGGTGTATGATATATATTGCATGATGAAAAGATGACTTTTTTTAAAAAAAAGCTAAAAGTCCCTGAATAAATCTTACAGGGAAATTTTAAGAGTTCAGTGAAAAAATTAGTGTTTGTAAAATGCTTAACACAGAGCGTAGTCCACAGAAAGTGCTCAATAAAAGGAGCTGCTATATACTATTATTAATAACTATTATTAATCCTCATCATCATCATTGTCAAAACAAGGCTCGCAGACTTAAACTGCACATATGTTATAAGAAAAGGTGCTAAAACCCGAATCCTGGACTATTAACTACATATTCCACTATCTTTCAACTAAACTGTACGGCTCTTACTGGGTAAATGTAGCCAAGTAAAACATGGTCTTCTATTAGTGTGGGTAATATGTTCATTTTAAGATAGCGTCAAATCTATGATCAGTCTCCATGCAGAGAACAAGCCCTCTCTGCGTTGCATTTGGGAAGGGGCCTCCCTTGCTGCTCTGCGGAGCTGGGTGGATCTTGTTCTCCTCTCCGGGTTGGAGGACCCCATTCCTGAGCAGCCGCTGGACGAAACCCGGCCCTGGGATCCCGCGAGGTCCCCGGGAGGCGCCTCAAAAGCCAGCCTGGAGCCCTGCAGCGGGGCGGGGGAGAATTCTTGGCCCGGGCTTGGGTCCCAGTCCCCCGGGCATCACCTAATATCACCACCCCTCTCCCCGGGTCCCCCCGAAGGCATCAAGCCAGGCGCCTCGTCACTGCCTCCACTGCGCCCTCCTGTCCTTCTTCCTTTCCTCGCCTTCGCGCGAGACAAAGTGGCCGGCAATGTCCCGAAAGCGGGGCGTCGGTGCCTCCCCCTCGGCGCCCCAGCTCGGCTCGCGGTGACCCTGCAGCCAGGGGCTCCCCACACCGCGCCTCCAAAGAGCCAGGCTTCGAAAGCCGCCCGTCCCTGTCAGCGGGGCAGGCGAGCCCGGAGCCAGGTCCCCCCGCCTCCCAAGGTGGGGGGAGGGGGCGGCCCCCACACCTGGACCCGCGGACACCTGGGCGGAGCCCCAAGCCGCAGCGACGGAACGGCTCTTTGGAAATCAGATTACCTGGATCCTGGTTTTCTCCGCATTCATTTCCCTTCTTGTTCCCGAGTTCCACCAAGAGGAACTGAAGTCCGGCCCTTTCAGCGGCGCAACTGGGTTAACTGGGGAGCTCTGGGGACCCGGGCTCGACTGGGACATTGCCCGGGGAGTAGCACGGCCCTGTGGTCAGCGCGGAGCGGTTATCAGGCATGACCTCAAAGGGAGGGCAAGACCGTCCTCCTCCGACCCGGAGACCCCTCCCTTCCACAGGGACCCCCAGCCCACACCCCACTCTCTCCAGTTGCCAGCCCCATGCAGCATTATGATGGCCTCCAAAACGCACAGATAGACGCCTGGGCCCCCGCGTTAAAGCTCTGTCCACATCACACCCTAAGGGTGGGCTCTCCTGGGGGTCTGTCCACCCTTGGGAGGATGTGACCAGAAGAGGACAGCTCCCAGCAGCATCTGGACAGAGAATTCCAGAGTCTTTAGCAGCCAGCAGGAGGGACACAGGCTGAGAGAGCACAGCCCTGGGCCCTCAGGATTTCCCATCCAGTGGGAAGGTGGGGGTCCCCAGCAGAGCTAGAGCCAAGCTCTCTAGAGTGTGGAGCTCTTGCTGGGGGCGAAGGGCACATTGTCTCTTTCCCTACCTGTCTCACTTACCTGAAGGGTTTCTCTGCCCCGCCCCCGCCCCCACCCCATATTTAATTTTTCACTCTCCCTTCATTCCTCTGAGTCCTCCCTTCTTACCTCATTCCTTGCATATCTACAGGGGTGCTCCATCTCTTCTCTCCCCTAGCATGTCCTTAGTAATAATAATAATAATAAAATAGTTTATTTAGCACCTGCTGTGAGATGAAGACTTGTGAGTGCTTTACATAGATGAACTCAATCTCTATAACAACCTCATCCTGTACGCATTTGTATCACCCTTGCGATGAGGAATTGAGGTCCCCAGAGATTACGTGTTTGCCAAGGGTCACACAACTATCAGAGCTGGGGCATGAACCCTCACACGCTGTCTGGCTCCAGGGTCTGGTCCCTTAATCACTGTCTGCTGGGCTCTTTTACACTTTTGGATTTGATTGAAGCAGCAGAATCTTCATATGGACTACAGGAGTCTTAAAGCAAGCTTCACCTATTCTCTGGACCCTATGATCTCTGCATCTTTATGGCCATGCTTATAACCCATGTTGCTTTGAGTTTACATGTCATCTAGGCATTTGCTAAGGTCCTATTCGAACTTTCCAGTCTTGAGGCAGACGCCTTAGGAGTTAAGAGAATAGCAAGGGTAAGCAGTGCCCCTGTGTGGCCAAAATGGTGGTGGCAGGAAAATTAATGAGAAAACACAAAGGCAAATCCACGAATATGAGGGTCAGCTCTAGGTTTAGCCTCCCCTTTACAAGTTTCTCCTGCACGTTCCACTCCAGAAAGTCTGGCTTTGATTTTGTTTTGGACATGGCAATTTATACTCACTTTTTATCCGGTATTCTCTCACTTCATGTGGATTGGAGCCCCAGATGTGCCCATTCTCAGATTTGAGTCTGTCCTAGCCATAGAACATCAGTTCCCTCAAGGAGAGAGGTGGAGTCAAGATCAGGACCAATAGGACATCAGCGTTCAGGGCTTTCTGATGAATTCAAGGAGATTCTTATTTAATCCATTCTCCGTAGGAAACATTGACTCCTGGAAGAGGTTGGTGTGGGCTGCCTGAGAAAGAAGGTTTGGCATCATATGTGGGCTGGTGGTGTTATGCTCTGGCTATCTTAACATCAAGGGATAGGGAGGTTCTGTCCTCAGACCCAACTGAGTTCCCATCATCCCCCACACCATGCCACCCATCAGTGAGTACAACCTGTAGAGATGCCCTGGAGGCCAAAGTTCCCCTAAATGCTGGGCTTTCAGCTTCTCTTCCCAGAACATCAGACTGACTTAGCTTTGGAATAACTTGGAATTGCAGACTGAGCATTCTGCGTGTTATTTCTGAGAATTCTGGTAATATTGCAGGGTAACCTGAAATGGGCTGCCCTCCGGTAGGGTTATTGGGCAGAGTAAGGGTCAGGATGGAAGTCTGCCACTTTAGCTGAGGCCAATTTACTATTTATTTATTTAGAGACAAAGTCTTGCTCTGTCACCCAGGCTGGAGTGCAGTGGCGTGATCTCAGGTCACTGCAACCTCCACCCACCAGGCTCAAGTGTTCTCATGCCTCAGTCTCCCAAGTGGCTGGGACTACAGGTATGCACCACCATGCCCGGCTAATTTTTGTATTTTTAGTAGAGACAGGGTTTTGCCATGTTGGACAGGCTGGTCGTGAACTCCTGGCCTCAAATGATCCACCAACCTCAGCCTCCCAATGTGCTGGGCTTACAGGCTTGAGCCACCGCACCCAGCCAAGAAATTTAAGTACATTTTCCTTCTATTTATATTTTGTAAGGGGCAGAACCAGGATTTGGACCCAGATGTCTAACTCTGGAAGCTAAAAGCTTTCCATTATAACAAGTTGCCTCACCTGAGCCCGACTTAAAATCAGGTGATCCCAGGTATACTGGACTCCAACAGGAGTCATTGCTGTTTTCCTGCTGTTGTATTCGTTACTGTGATTATTCAAGTTTAGAAAAAGAAAGAGCCAAAAAGCTCAGGTGAGGAGCAGACAAGACACAAATAACTCTGAGTTCTGCCTGGGGAAGGAGCAGGGGACATGAGTCACCTTCCCCTCTAGACACAGGACGGCAATAGGATCATCCTCTCCCAACTTCCAAATAGAAGTGGCCAAATTTAGTGGCAGGAGGAGCTAGGGGCAATGTGATTGCAACTCCCACCTCTATCCAGAGAACTGGCCCTAAAGCACGTCCCCTGCTGTTTCACAGAGAGGCTCGTGGTCTCCAGCATCACCTGAGAGCTTCTTAGTAATACAGAATCTTAGGCCCCACACCCAATCCACTGAATCAGAATGTGCATTTTAACAAGATCTCCAGGTGATCCTCATGTACATTACAGTTTGAGAAGTGCCTAGAACTTGACCCTTCACCTCGTTGTAACTCAGTACCTTCACTTGTGAATCAGGCACAATAGCACCTGCTTGCCTCACCACTCCCGGCTGTATGAAGATCAGAGAAGACAATGTAGAAAGTTAGAGACAGAGTGTTCAGGAAGTTATCTCTTATGCCCCCTCTACCTTCTGCCACTGCCATGGAAGCCTAATCTCTCTCTCAGAGGGAGAAGACTAGCAGGTGGCTCTTCTCTGGAAGAGCAAAGGAAATCAGGGACCCTCCACAGCCCATCCTCCATGGCCCCTAGTTTAGGCTGTAATTGACACTATGTAATCCAGTAGAGAGAATTTTGCAGAAATAAATATGAAGCTTTTATTTGGGTTTTTTAAAAATCAAATTAGGCTGGGCGCTGTGGCTCACGCCTATAATCCCAGCACTTTGGGAGGCCAAGGCAGGTGGATCACCTGAGGTCAGGAGTTTGAAACCAGCCTGGCGAACATGGCAAAACCCCATCTTTACTAAAAATACAAAAATTAGCCAGGCATAATGGTGCATGCCTGTAATCCCAGCTACTCAGGAGGCTGAGGCAGGAGAATCTCTTGAACTCGGGAGGCAGAGGTTTCAGTGAGCAGAGATCGCACCACTGCACTCCCACCTGGGTGACAGGGCAAGACTCTGTCTCAAAAAAAAAAAAAAAAAATCAAATTATATAACAAATTATTTATGTGTATATATATAGATATTAGGTTGGTACAAAAGTAATTGCTGTTTTTGCATTGTTCGAATTTTCCATTTGATGTTGGAATAAAACATAAGGCAAGAAAAGATAAAATTAAGAACATAATTCTTAAGTTATTTACATTTAAGAATGTAAATAAACGTGGTTACCTTATACGTCATTTTAATAGGCATTTCTCGCTTTATGGTTTTTTTTTTGCTAGTTTATTTTATTTTTATTTTAGACTATGGAAATGATGTTAGACAAAAAGCAAATTCGAGTGATTTTCTTATTTGAGTTCAAAATGGGTTGTAAGGCAGTGAAGACAACTCGCAACATCAGCAATGCGTTTGGCCCAGGAACTGCTAACAAACATACGGTGCGGTGGTGGTGTAAGAAGTTTTGCAAAGGAGACAGGAGCCTTGAAGATAAGGAGTGTAGTGGCCAGCCATCGGAAGTTGACAACGACCACTTGAGAGCAATCATTGAAGCTCATCCTCTTACAACTACACGAGAAGTTGCTGAAAAACTCAGCGTCTACCATTCTACTGTCATTCGGCACTGAAAGCAAATTGGAAAGATGAAAAAGCTCTATAAGTGGGTGCCTCGTGAGCGGAGTGAAAGTTTAAAAAAAAAATCATGGTTTTGAAGTGTCGTCTTCTCTTATTCTACGCAACAGCAACGAACCATTTCTCAATTGGATTGTGATGTGCAACGAAAAGTCGATTTTATACGACAACTGGCGATGACCACCTCAGTGACTGGACCCAGAAGAAGCTCCAAAGCACTTCCCAAAGCCAAACTTGCGCCAAAAAAAAGGTTATGGTCACTGTTTGGTGGGCTGCTGCCCGTCTGATCCACTATAGCTTTCTGAATCCCAGCGAAACCACTACATCTGAGAAGTATGCTCAGCAAATCGATGAGATGCACCAAAAACTGCAATGCCTGCAGCTGGCACTGGTCAACAGAAAGAGCCCAATTCCTCTCCACGACAACGCCCAACTGTATGTTGCACAACCAACACTTCAAACAAAAGTTGAAGGAATTGGGCTACAAAGTTTTACCTTATCCGCCATATTCACCTGACCTCTCGTCAACTGACTACCACTTCTTCAAGCATCTCAACAACTTTTTACAAGGAAAACGCTTCCACACCAGCAGGATGCAGAAAATGCTTTCCAAGAGTTCAAATCTTGAAGTATGGATTTTTACGCTACAGCAATAAACAAACTTATTTCTCATTGGCAAAAATGCGTTGATTGTAATGGTTCCTATTTTTACGAATGAAGATGTGTTTGAGCCTAGTTATAATGATTTCAAATTCATGGTCTGAAACTGCAATTACCTTTGCACCAGCCATATATATATATAATGTATTTCTAATAAAACATTTTTCCTGCTCTTTCTCCAGTGCCTAGAATAGTGCCTGGCACGTAGTAGGGGCTCAGTAAAATTTGCTGAACTAATGAATGGGCTCTATGACTCTTATCAATGTTCTAAAAGCTGGCATTTTATAGATAAGGAAACTGAAACATCAAAAAGTTAACTTCCATAAGTCCCATAGCTAATTTCTTTATCTGTAAAATGGGCGTATAAATATTGCCTTTCTTATTATTATGGGGAGTAAATGAATTACCATATAACACCTTAGGGAGTGTGTCTGGCTCAGTGTTCGTGCTCACAACTGTCTATGGGTTGGGCGCAGTGGCTCATGCCTGTAATCTCAGTACTTTGGGAGGCCGAGGCAGGTGGATCACAAGGTCAGGAGTTCGAGACCAGCCTGGCCAACATGGTGAAACCCTGTCTCTACTAAAAAATACAAAAATTAGCTGGGCGTGGTGGTGGGCACCTGTAATCCCAGCTACTTGGGAGGCTGAGGCAGGAGAATCACTTGAACCTGGGAGGCAGAGGTTGCAGTGAGCCAAGATCGCGCCATTGCACTCCAGCCTGGGTGACTGGAGTGCAATCGACTCAGCCTCCCAAAGTGCTGGGATTACAGGCATGAGCCACCAAGCCCAGCCCTAAAAATTCCTTTCCAATGATGCTTCCACTCAAGCTACCATCCCATTTCTTTCCTTTTACCATCTTTTAAAACTCCTTTTCAAAAAAGTAGGTCTGAAAATTAATCTATGCTGTTAGAAGTAAATAAATCAGTTATTCATCAAGCTAGATATATTTATGTGAACTTTGAAATATATACATATACATATTACTTTAGTGAAAAGTTGAGAGAGTAGCTTAACTAACTTCCTCCTCTCTAGTTTTCCTTCCCTCCTCTCCCATTCAATCATTATTCTCCCTTGCAAATTGGCTTCCATGCACAGTGTCAAAACTGTGGCCCCTGCCACATCTCCAGCTTCCTCACTGTACACTGTCACCATGCTGTCCTGACATTCTCCTGTCTCCAGTGTCCACTTGATGGTTTGTGTTCTTTGTCCACTTTATGAGTCTTGCTTTTCATAGGGCTATATACACCTGGGCGGCCTTTCCTTGCTATCTCTGCCTGCTAATGTTCTGCCCCTTTGCCGAGATCTAACTCAATTCTGCCCCCTTGTCAAGATCTAGCACCTCCTCCTGGAAGTCTTCTCTGGTTTCCCTAATTCTACATCATCATTGCTCACTTAGCGCTTTGGGATAGTGCCTCTTGTGGGGCAGGTACTGTCTGAGGTAATGGAATACATTCAGCCCTGCATTAGTTATTGGTTTAATATTAAGTTTTGCTATTTGCATCACAAGAAATACAGACTCATTTAAGATTTACTTCAAGTACCTGAGGTTGTATAAGGGTGACGTCTTACCACCTTTCCATCTGAGAATTGGTCTTCTGGGAATAGGAAATGGTAATGGATTCTTGACCATTTTTCCAAGCAAAGCATGCCAGAGCTCATGTCACCCTTTCTAGTAAGAAGTTGTGAGTTTGCACTGAAGAATTATAATCAAAATGCGTAAAGCTCCCTCCCCTACCTCCACTTAAAGTTCTTTTGTTTAGGGATCCTCCTGGCTCATCTGAAAGCTCCCTAATTTAAGGGACAAGTCTTTTCTCCCTTAAAAAGTTTGCCTGGGTTTAACTCCTCCCCTTCTCCTACTTTCTGCAAAGTCAACGGATTTACCCTTGAGAAGATTCTGCCCTCTGTCCTGGGGCAAGTGATGAAAGTCTCCAGCTCCCAGTCTGACTCACGAGAGTAGACAGCCTTCTGCAGAAGTTGAATTATAGACTGTGGCCCCTCCCCTGTTTTCTACCAAGAGTATAAATGAGCAACACCAGACTGGACCTCAAGAATGTTTCTCCAGTTGGAATTTCTCTTCTCTGACAGAGAATTGAAAGCAGCTATAGTAAAATCTAGGCATGATGATCTATGTTGGGCACTGCATGAGCGCTCCTCATTCAACAAGGTGCCGTTCATGTCAGAGAGACTTTATTATTCTGATAATTTTTATATGTTTATTTTTATTTTGTTTATTGGAAAGATTGACGATTTGTATGTTTCTTACAACTTCCCGGCAGATGGCAGTAAAGTGTCTTGTTTTAAGATGTTTACTATATTTTGTTCGGAGTCCATTTACAAAGGAGAAATGAGTCAGTATTCAAAATCAACATGTCTAACATCATCTGAAAATAACTTTTACTTCCAAATAAGAAATCACTTTATCTAATGGTAGGTGAGTGTTTAAATTTTTTTAAAATCCCTATTGTTATAAGAGCTCTGGCTAATTAATATTTCAAACTGCATTTCACATTATCTGCTGTGTTCGCTGCACCCAAAAGGTATTCCTGAATTCCTCATTTAAATCTACAAGAACTTTCATTATTAGATTAATCACCATCAAATGACATACACTCAGATAATCCACAAAATGAATTACATGCACATAAATTAGAGATTACCACTTCGTGATCTGGCTAATTCTATAATGGAAATTGCTTGTTGTGCATATCCTGTTAATAAAAATATTAATGCTTGATAATATTTAGCAGTTTGTTAATTATATATTTTGTATGTTATGTACATGTAAGTTCCGAGATAAAATACCATTGGTTTTTTGCTCAGATACTACAAAGGGTTTTTAAAATTAATTTCAGAATCAGAAAACATGGAAGGAAATCAAAGACAATCAATTAGACTACTGAATATATTTTTGAAGAAGACAGAATCGGGAGGCAAAAAATGCTAAATTAGGATGTGAATTTAATTTCAATATTTATGTCAGACATAACTTGAGAAAAAAGTGGAAGAGAAAAAGGAAACATTAAACTAGATTTTCTTTTCCCTATCGAGGTACTTGGCTATGTAATTTGAATTTTTGTCCATAGAACACTCTATTTGAAATTTGTCTACAAAATGTATACATAAGAATTTTAACTTCTCATCGTATTTAACTACTATCAGTACAGGCAGGAAGTTTTCAGAAATTATTCATAAATTCTTACTAATGTTAAACCGACCACGCCCCTTATTATTCTACCTTAATGGTTTCTGTGTTTTCTCTGTATTGCAAATTCTTCAGGGATGAAAAAAAGTATCAGCTGAAGAATAAAAATGTGAGAATGGGTTGGCAGTACTTATCACATAATACTAATAAACAGAGGGTAAATGCACTTCAACAGTGTTAAGAATTCAAAGATTTGAAATATATATAATATAAAGTGATAAACAAAGATGCTATGATAAAGAGAAACAATATCATGTGCACGTAATATACATGACTCGGCTTTGACAAGGCAACATCTATGGAGAAGATTATCCAGGAAACTACTAGTGCAGTGATGAAAATTGTCTTCCGGCAGGGCATGATGGCTCCCGCCTGTAATCTCAGCACTTTGGGAGGCCAAGGTGGGCGGATCACTTGAGGTCAGGAGTTTTAAGTCGACCCTGGCCAACATGATGAAACCCCATCTCTACTAAAAGCACAAAATTAGCCAGGCGTGGTGGCACGTGCCTGTAGTCCCAGCTACTCGGAAGGCTGAGGCAGGCCCTCAGCCTTGAACCCGGGAGACAAAGGTTGCAGTGAGCCCAGATCGTGCCACAGCACTCCAGCCTGGGCAACAGAGTGAGACTCAGTCTCAAAAAAAGAAAGGAAGGAAGGAAGGAAACAAGGAAGGAAGGAAGGGAGGGAAAATTGTCTTCCTTAGCAAAAACTATCAAAAATTCAATAAAATATGGCACATTGATACCAAAATAATGTTACACAGTTTTAAGGAATAAAATATAAAACCAAACAGTTAAACTGATAGCAGAAGTAATGAATGAACTAATTTTGAAAAAGATTACTATCTTTATTATTTTAGATACAGTCTCTGGTATAAGCCAGGTAGAACACATAAAGCTATTAGAACTACACATCATAAAGAACACATGAAACTATTACAACTCAAACATTTCATATGTGGATGTTTGGGGGAGGGAGGTTGTCCAGTAGATGACAAGACAAAAGAAAGCATGTACAAACTTTTAGAAGACTACTTACAAAATTGAATGTAAAGAAAAGTTACATACAGCAATGCCACAAGTGTGCATAGAAATCATAATGGATTGTAACAGAAGATCCTAAAAAAGGTCTAGAGTATTTTATACTTTTTGTTATGAGTCTTTACATTTGATATTGAATGATGCAGCAAATATCTATTTTACAGCACTGAATTTTTTTATATCATCTAAGAAATTATATAACTACTCTTTTTTTTTTTTTTTTTTCTAAAAAAAAGGGATACATGTGCAGAATGTGTAGGTTTGTTACACAGGTATACGTGTGCCGTGGTGGTTTGCTGCACCTATTGACCAGTCCTCTAAGTTCCCTCCCCTCACCCCTGACCCCCAAACGGGCCCTGGTGTGTGTTGTTCCCCTCCCTGTGTCCATGTGTTCTCATTGTTCAACTCCCACTTATGAGTGAGAACATGTGGTGTTTGGTTTTCTGTTCCCGTGTTAGTTTGCTGAGAATGATGGCTTCCAGCTTCATCCATATCCCTGCAAAGGACATGATCTCATTCCTTTTCATGGCTGTATAGTATCCCATGGTGTATATGTACCCCATTTTCTTTATCCAGTTTATCATTGATGGGCATTTGGGTTGGTTCCATGTCTTTGCTATTGTAAATAGTGTTTCAATAAACATACGTCTGCATGTGTCTTTATAAGAGAATGATTTATATCCCTTTGGATATATACCCAGTCATGGGATTGCTGGGTCAAATGGTATTTCTGGTTCTAGATCCTTGAGGAATCGCCACACTGTCTTCCACCATGGTCGAACTAATTAATCTACATTCCCACCAACAGTGTAAAAGTGTTCCTATTTCTCCACAGCCTCACCAGCCCGTTTCCTGACCTTTTAATAATTGCCATTCTGACGGGCATGAGATGGTATCTCATTTTGGTTTTGATTTGCATTTCTCTGATGATCAGTGATGTTGAGCTTTTTTTCATATGTTTGTTGGCTGCATCAATGTCTTTTTTTGAGAAGTGTCTGTTCATATCCTTTGCCCACTTTTTGATGGGGTTGTTTATTTTTTTCTTGTAAATATGATATAACTAACTCTTTTTGCTTCAACCAAATGTTGGAATATATTGTAAAGGAATTTATGGAACATAAAATTTTAAATCATTGTTGAATATAGGATGGGAAACTTGAGTAGATGCCATCTTGCTACTAAAACTTAATTAGAGAGAGTATGCAATGCATGTCGATGATATGAATAAAAATGTAGATTCTAAAATGCAAGTCAGAAGTATGCTGAAAATATCTTCTTTAAAATGCATTGTTCAGCACAAATTAGGAGTAAAGATAAAGTTAACATTATATGCAAAATTAGACAGGAACCCAAAGTCAATATATATAATTCCCTTGAAAGCGTATTATGGGCTTAGGAAATTTTTTATGAAAAATTAACTTATGACATTCACACAAAGATATTATTGCTGCTAAACAAATTGCAGAGTTTCTCAACATTAAGCCCAATTTTTCCAATATAAAAATACCAGAAAAAAGATGAAGATTAATTTCTTTTTTCTCTTTCTTTTTTTTTGAGAGAAGTCTTGCTCTGTCACCCAGGCTGGAGTGCAGTGGCGCAATCTCGGCTCACTGCAACTTTCGCCTCTGGGCTCAAGGGATTCTCCTGCCTCAGCCTCCCGAGTAGCTGGGACTACAGGAGTGTGCCACCACATCCACCTAATTTTTGTTTTTTTAGTAGAGACGGAGTTTACCATGTTGGCCAGGCTGGTCTTGAACTCCTGACCTCAGGTGATCTGCTCGCCTCAGCCTCCCAAAGTGCTGGGATTACAGGTGTGAGCCACCGCACCTGGCCAGGAAGATTAATTTCAAATATCATTTCTACAGTCAATCCACCTGTGATCCCAAATTTATTTCTATTTTTCTCTATATCGGTTACAGTCATATTTTCTTTAAAGGAAAGATTTACATTGCAGAAGGAATATATGGTCTTTTTTGTATCTTAGATTAGTATTTCTCAAATGTTCCTGTGCATATAGAACATGGGGGATCTTATTAAAATGCAAATTCGGATTCAGTAACTCTGGCTTGGGACCTGAAATTCTGCATTCCTAACAAGCCCCTGATGATGCTTTGATCCTGGATATGTGGAGTAGGAAGGTTCCAGATATCGCATGTGATTTGAAGAATTGCTGTGAATATGAAGTACCAAGGCTGCGTTAAAAATGTACAATTGAAATTGACTGACAAGCATATTAAAGGCTTTTATAGATCATTCATCAACGTATGAAGCCCTAAAAACCTGAAGTTGTCTTTTAAAATCTAATGTTCTTTCACTAAAATATTGCAAAATCTTTGTTACAATAACTTACTAGATCCATTTCCAAATAACTTTGTGCCTTTCAAGATACAACTAATTTTGCCAATAGCAATATCAACGGAGCATGTGGCTTATCAAAATTAAATACATTAAGCTGGGTACAGTGGCGTGTGCCTGTAGTCCCAGTTACTGGGGAGGCAGAGTGGGGAGGATCACTTGAGACCAGAAATTCATATCCAGTCAGGCAACATAGAGAGACCCCGTCTCTATAACAAATAAACAAACAATTGAAATATGTTAAAACCAATGTAGGCCAGGTGCTGTGAGCTCACGCCTGTAATCCCAGCACTTTGGGAGACTGAGGCGGGCAGACTGCTTGAGCCCAAGAGGTCAAGACAAGCCTGAGCAAATGCGTCTTACAAAAACCCTGTCTCTACAAAAAACAAAAACAAAAACAAAAAACAAAAACTGGCTCTGGTGGTGCGCACCTGTAGTCCCAGCTACCTGGGAGGCTGAGGTGGGAGGATCTCTTGAGCCCAGGAGGCCAAGCCTGCAGTGAGCCGCGATCACGCCACTGCACTCCAGCCTGGGGACAGAGCAAGACCCTGTCTCAAAAACAAAACAAAACAAAACAACCAATGTAAGGCCTACAATCCATAAGAAAAGTCCACCAATCTGATGATCATTTCCATAAAACATGAGCAATAAAACAAGTAAGCATTAAAACTGTCAAAAAGAATTTTACTTCCACAAAGATGTCTTTTTTACAACAAATTATTAGATCCAAGTAACTTTGAGTTCTTAATATTATAATTAATCATTTGAACTTTTCAATATTTTATAATGAATTATATGCTTGCATAATTTACATGGAATTACTGTCAGTCATTGTTACTATTGAGAAATAAATAATATAACTTTTTAACTTGAGGAAAGATTAGCTTTTCCAAATTTGTACGAAATGCCACATGGGCTAGTGATAGCCTTGGTTTGGGTAGTTTACTAAATAAAGAATAAAATTACCAATGGAACTCATCTGCCTGGTCTCAAGCTCTTGATATCCTGAAATTGCTCATGTGGTTCAAATAATCCAAATATAGTCTGACCCAGGAGGGGATTTTAATGGGCCACCAGATAGATCGTTAAAAGGATACCTGTGGTACCAAGGAAAACAGGATTCTTGGCCATGGATCTGCCTCCTGGGTACCCAGGAAGACCAATTACCAAGTCTTCATGGGAAAAATAGGAACTATGGACCTGCATGGCATAGAATCCTGGAGTTGGAAGCTTGTCCAGGGTCCAAGGCAGCTCCAGCTATTATATTAAGAGTTTCTTTATCCCTTCCACAGTAGTCTGCACTTCAGCCATTCAAATAACCCATCTTCTCCCTCCTCCTTTCCCTTTTCCTTCTTTTTCTGCCTCTACTACTGATCTCTGTGTAGCTCAATTAGTGAGAGAATCTGACTGGACTAATAAGGTCACTCTTGTTCCTGCTGGACAAAAGAACCCTTTGGGAAAACTCTTCTAACCAGGGGACAGTGGATGGGGACCCTTCACTTACAGGGTTGGGGATAAAAATTGACTGTGTAACGAAACTTTTGAAAACACTTGTTTGTTTAAAAACACTCTTGATAGAAATTATCTTTATAAACAGCATTTATTTTCCTGACTATAAAAGTAGTAGCTGCTTGTTTTAGAAAAATATAGAAAAAAGTAAAGAAGAAAAATGAAATAATCACTGTCCATTTTTGTTGTATTTTCTAGTTAAATATGTTTGTGTCTGGGTGCATGGTGGCTCACACCTGCAGTTCCAGCATTTTGGGAGGCCAGTGAAGGCAGATTGCTTGAGCCCAGGAGTTCGAGACCAGCCTGGACAGCACGGTGAAACCCCATCTCTACAAAAAAAAAAAAAAAAAAAAAAATTAGCTTGGTGTAGTGGTGCATGCCTGTAGTGCCAGCTACTTGGGAGGCTGAATTGGGAGGATCACTTGAGCCTGGGCAGCAACCTAGGTACAATGAACCATGCTTGTGCCACTGTACTTCAACCTGGGTGACAGAGCGAGACCCTGTCTCAAAAAATATCTATATCTCTCTAAATATTATATACATATATGTTTGTGTGTGTACTTACATGCATATTTAAAACATATATAACATTTGAGATTATACTACACATTTTCTTTTTTTCATTTATTTTGTGAGATTTTTTTCTAAGTGATAAAAAAATTCTTCATAAACACTTTTGCTAATTAGATCCCTCATCTTCCGACAAGAGATGTGCTATTATCAGCAACTTCACTATTGTGGGACAGATGTGGATTTTAACCAGACTTCATCTGTATGACAATATTGGAGGGGTAGCTGTGGGGACAACTCACCGTATTGTGCCTGGAGTTTTTCACCCCCAGACCTGACAGGAAAGATAGCTGGTTTCTGTCTCCAGGTCAGCTCTGGCAGCCGGGACTCCATCCACTGAACACAGGCTCCAAGAGGGGGAAGGCCTGGCACGGGGATGTGGCGCACCTGCTTCCAGGAAGGAGCTGGTGGTAAAGGGTTACAGGATTAGAGAGCTGAGCTGAAGGGATGCACCTGGAGGCAGTCCTGCACGCTGGATTTACAACAGGAGCCTGGGAGTCGTATAAATGAGTAATGCTTCATGATGCTCTTTTCCAAGCGAGCTGCAAAAATTGGCAGGGGCTGTTCAGTGTGCTGTCGATGTGTCTGGAATTCAAATAATTTGATTCCGAGATACAATGACAATGGGAAGCAAAGCATTACCTTGTGAGAATGATGGCAGAGACAGCTGCTGCAACCAGCATCCACGGAAGAGGTTGCGCGAACAACTGTTCTCCCTTTGCCATCCCCCTGAAATCTCTATTATGCCTCGCTGCTACTGCCCTTACTCAAGGGCATTAAATTAAAAAGTAATGTAGCTGGTAATTCTTCCGTTCTTTTGCCCTAGTTCAGGCAGTGAAGAATGGGTAAAGTGAAATAAAAACCTTGACGGAAACTGATATGTCTCTTTAAAAAAATGATGCTGACATTAGACATAGCTCAGGAGGGTACAATTTGAATATCGGGTGGCATTGCAACGTACAGCATCACTTGCTTTCTTTGCTTTTAAATTTGTCTTTGTTGGCTGAACACGTTAATATTTTTCCAAGGTGTAATAGCTGGGAGGGTTCCATCAGGAATAACAGGAGATCTGGTGAGCACTGGGTTCTTTTATCTTCCAAATCGTAAGGCATTTTGCTTGTGCTGGTTGTCATTTCCATTAGAGGAACTGATAAGCAGATTCTGACTTCATTTGCCCAAATAGAGTGATCTTGTTGGTAGAGCATTTAGCTTCTCTGAAGCACTTTATTATTTATTTATTTATTTATTTATTTATTTTTGAGATGGAGTCTCGCTCTGTCACTCAGGCTGGAGTCCAATGGCACAATCTTGGCTCACTGCAACCTCCGCCTCCTGGGTTCAAGCAATTATCCTGCCTCAGCCTCCTGAGTAGCTGGGATTACAGGCACCCACCACCATGCCTGGCAAATTTTTGTATTTTTAGTAAAGACGGGGTTTTGCCATGTTGGAACCAGGCTGGTCTTGAACTCCTGACCTCAGGTGATCTGCCTGCCCTGGTCTATAAAGTACTGGGATCATAGGCGTGAGCCACCATCCCCTGCCAGCACTTTATTTTTTTAAGTCTTTTTTTTTTTTTTTTTTTTTTTTTTTGTCTAGGCCATAGCATTCTGGAGAAGAGCTCTAGACAAGAACTGTGAGCTCTTAGTTATGATTTCAGATTTGCTGTTGTGGCTTGCTATCTCTGGATCTCCTTTTTTCCATCTAGAAGAGGAAAAGTGTTGGGCTTTCCTCTCCAGATCCCCAATTCCCTGATTCTGTTATCTGATTTGATAATTTATTACTAATGGTAGCATTGGCAAAATTGCCAGGTATTTTGACTCCATCTTTCCTACAAAAATCAGTCTTTTAAAATGAATTTGGAAAACAACATTTTGACTTTTTCTTAACCTCATAAATACTTAGTTCTCAGAATGTGAACATGTAAATAGTAATGGCAACCAATTACATAGCATTTACTGTGTAACGGGTATGGTTCCAATGCTTCATTTAGTCTCACAACAACACTGTGAGGTATGTAGACAGATAAAAATTATTCTTCTAGCTTTACAATTGCTAAGAAATAATGTATAAGATGTCCTGTTTCTGCTACGAAAGTAGCAGATAAAAAATCATCAACGGCATGCCCCTAGATCCAGATTTTCTCTTAGATTCATGAATTCAGGGTAAAACCTTGGACAAAAAGCCAATGTCCAAGGAGCACAGATAAATTCAGCAGTGGTATCTGTTCACTTTCATGAAGACTGTCCAGGAATGTGGTCACAGGTTCACACTGACCTGTCTGGATGAAGGTGTCTTTCTTGCTACAGAGTTAGGATTGCAACCGGCCTGCATGGAGAACAGGATTCCTTCCTAATTAGCAATTGCTTCCTTTGTAGCTGTTGCTCCTGGAGCCAAAGCAACCCACTGGTGCACAGGGGAATACTGGTGTGCCTAGAAGGGGTTACAGCGAGCCTAAATCATCGACACCCTTGGCCAGGCTGTTGGGTTCCCCAGCAGCTTCCCCACCGTACTGCTGCATTCCATTCTGTGTGTGCCAAGTTACAGGAACGAGTGGGAAACACCAGCAGAGATGTATTCTCTCTTTCCTATTTGCTGTCACTGAGAATGAGAATTCAACCAAAATATCCATTTCACTTCAAGGTCAGGAATTCCTCGTGGAAAAAAAAAGAGAAAATCATGTATAAAACAGAATAGCCACTCAAAAGAATCCAGAGTTATGCCTATTCCAATATTAAAGAGTTTCTTCAAGAAAATGAAATCATATTTATTTAGGGTTTCTCTTTCTCTCTCTTTTTCGTGTGTGTGTGTGTCTCCAAGCAAGGTAAACTGTACTTCTTGTACCCAAAAATACTCTGAAAGACCAAAAGTAATGGGTAGGTCAGCCCTCCGGCAGTTATTGCTACCACTTGCATTACCACTTGACCATAGTGATCCAGAAATGGTGCCAGGGGAGAATCTACTCATTTGGGCCTCTCTCGTTCCACACAATCTAGGGAGTCAGGTTCCTAGCCTTGCAAATCTAGATGTATGATCTTATCAGTGTCCCAGAGAAGACAGGCTATGGGAGGGCAACCCATACAAACCAAACTCAGGCAAGGTTAAATTACAGCCCAGAATGCAATGTCAACATTCTGAAATTAAATTATCCAGGCAACTGGTAGCTATTCAGGAGACTGATGTGGGAGGATTGCTTGAACCTGGGAGGCAGAGGTTGCCGTGAGCCGAGAACACGCCACTGCACGCTGCAGCCTGGGTGACAGAGCAAGACTCCGTCCCAAAAAAAAGAAAAAAGAAAAAAAAAGCCCCACAAAACAAACAAATAAACAAACAACAAAAACAAAATGAACAAAATGATTACCCAGGCAACTGGACTATCCTAGGGAACTCTTCCTGCAGGGAAACTAGGAGAGAAGCCAAGCTAGACCAGGAGGTCATTGAATGAGTTTTGAGGCTGTTGAGAAGGCTCTTGAGTGAGTCTGAACAAAGGGAAGAGGCCTAGAAAGTGTCCCTGAGGGCGGGGTACAGGGTGGCTCATGCCTGTAATCCCAGCACTTTGGGAGGCTGAGATGGCAGGATTGCTTGAGCTCAGGAGTTCGAGACCCACCTGGACAATATAGCAAGACTTTGTTTCCACTTTTTTATAAAAATATTTTTTAAATTACACAAAAAAAGAAAAGAATAAAAGAAAAGAAAGTGTCCCTGAGTTGGTGATTGGATGGCCTGCTAGGCACAGTGCAAAGTGCTTTATATATACTGTGTTATTTAATTTGGTCCTCATAACAATATGTAATATTCTGTTATTATCCCCACATTACACCTGAGGAGACAAGACCCAGAGAAGTTAAGTTGTCCAGTGTCACTCAGCTGTTGTTTATGGTCAAAGGGTACAGAAAACTGTATGTTTATATATTTCTAACTCTGTCCAGTAAGAGACCACGAGTTTTGTAAAAATAAGCTTTATTGAGGTATTATTTACATATGATAAAATCCACACATTTTAAGCATTCAATTCAATGAGTTTTAACAAATTCACTGTTATGTAATCATAACCACAGTCACCACATAGAACAGCCCCATCCAACCCTTATCTCTAGCTCTTGACAATCACAGATTTATTTTTGGTCACTATAGTTTCTCCTTTTCTGGAATTTCATATGAATGGAATCATGCAGTGTTTAGTGTGCCTAACTGGCTGCTCTCAGTGCAATGCTTTTGAGACCCATTCATGTCGTACTTGTCAGTAAAATTCATGTTGTATTTTGCCATAAAAAGGAAAAAAACAGGTATAGTCGTCCATTTGTGTATCTTCTTTAGTGAAGCATCTATTCAAATCATTTCCCCATTTTAATTGATTTGTTTTCTATTACTGAGATGTAATCACTCTCTACATATTCAGGATACAAGTACAAGTCTTTTTTCAGACACATGTTTTGCAAGTATTTTCTCCCAGTCTATACCTTGCCATTTCAAAATTATTTTGAGTGGCTATTCTGTTTTATACATGATTCTCTCTTTTTTTGTTCCATGAGGAATACCTTGCCATTTATTTTTCTTGATGGTATCTTTGCAAGAGCAACATTTAAAATTTTGGTAAAGTTCATAATTGTGTTTGCCTCTTCCTATTGAGACAAATTTCCTATTGAGGAAATCACTGGCTTAATGTAAATTTTTATAAATAATTTATTGGATTGGGTGTGGTGATTCCCAGGCTGTGCATTTATTGTACATTCAGAACCTGTATAAATGATGTCTTGAGGTTTTGCATTCTCAGGGAAAACTTTTGTTTTCTCTCATCCAGAATCTAGACAGAGGTTGCAAACTTCCTTGACATCACTCTGTGCCTGTGGATAGATTTTTTTCCCAGTCCGCCCCTTCACTGTGGATGTAGCCCTTTGCTAGCTCTGCCTTATGTAGGATTCTCATTTCCAACCACCCATTCACAACAATCCTCAATGTATTCTCCCTGCATGGAGCCAGATGGTAGTGGCCAGTAACTCCCTAGGGCATCTCAGTGCCAGCTTTATGCAATGTTTCTCACCTCTATTTATTTCTGGACCTGATGTTTTCTATATTTGTTTTCCCTGCAGTTCAATTTTGCATCTAGATAACTTTGGATACGTTTTATTCATCATTAATAGGTGTTGTGGTTATCTTAGGCTTCCATTTTGCCCAAACTAAACATTCTCCAGCTTAGGTTTTACTTAATCTTTGTGCACAGCTGGATCTGACTTATTTCACCTTCCCCTGTTGGGTTATGCTGGGTTTGTGCCTTCCTGTTCACCTGGATTTCATTATAAGCCATGGTAAGTAGAATCAGAAGATTCACATTCCTTTCTAATGACCCCAGTTGCCCAGCAGTTAAGACCAACTATCTTTTCTCTCTATTTTTGAGACAGAGTCTTGCTCTGTCACCCAGGCTAGAGTGCAATGGCATGATCTGGGCTCACTGCAACCTCCATTTCCTGGGTTCAAACAATTCTTCTGACTTAGCCTCTGAGTAGCTGGGATTACAGGCACCTACCACCTTGCTTGACTAGTTTTTGTATTTTTGATAGAGATGGTGTTTCACCATGTTGGCCAGGCTTGTCTCAAACTCCTGACCTCAAGTGATCCACCCGCCTTGGCCTCCCAAACTGCTGGGATTACAGGCATGAGACACTGTGCCCGGCCATCTTTTCTCTTTAATCACTGGGTAATACAGGAAAGAGTCTGTCTATATTCAAATGAATTTTTTTCTTTTCTCAGTAACTCATTTCCCCTCATCACACTAAGCAAGTAAAACCTTAGAGAACACAGCAAATTGTGTTGCAATAAACAACTAAGACAATATTGCTTCAACAAAAATCATGCACAAGATGGTCGAAAAAGTCCCTATTATTAGCAGTAATAATAAAAACTTTTTTTAGTGCCAATGAAGTCATTTTAGCTACCTTTGAAATGTATCTGGAACCTGTTGATATAGTTTGGATCTGTTTCCTCACCCAAATCTCTTGTTCAATTGCAAACCCCACTGTTGGAGGTCAGGCCTGGTGGGAGGTGATTGGATCATGGGGGCACTTCCTTCATGAATGGTTTAGCACCACCCCTTTGATGTTGATCTTGTGATAGAGTTCTCACAAGATCTGGTTGTTTAGAAGTGTATAGCACCTCCCTGCCAACTTCCTCCTGCTCTGGCCATGTGAAATGCCTCGCTTCCCTTTTACCTTCCACCATGAGTAAAAGCTCCCTGAGACCTCCCCAGAAGCAGACGCCACCATGCTTCCTGTACATCCTGCTGAACTGTGAGCCAATTAAGCCTCTTTTCTTTATAAGTTACTCAGTCTCAAGTATTTCCTTATAGCAATGCAAAAATGGCTGAATACATTTGCCTACTTTTCTCTATCCCCATTTTAACACCTTAATCCAAGCCACCATCATCTCTCACCTGGATCATGCAACAGCATCCCAGCTCGTCTCTCTAGGGTCCTCCATGCACACACAGTTAGAGTGATCGTTCGACACACTAATCAGAGTATGTATGTCACTCTCCTGCTTAAAAGATTCCAAAGTCTTGCCACTGCAGTTAGAATAAAATCTGAGCTCATCTTCAGCCTTGTAAGATACTATATGACTTGGCCTCATGTATCACCTTTCTTCCAGCTACTTTGGACTTCTTGACGTTCTCTGAGCTCGACAAGTGGGTTCTTGGCTTAAGACTTTCACCTGCCTGTTTCCTCTGTTTCTGAATGTCTGTAGGACTGAATCTTTCCTGACATTCGGTCCTAGCTCAAAGCCACTGCCTCACAAAGGCTTTCCCTGACCATGCCCTCCCTCCTCTAAAATGACAACATCTGTCTGCGTCTCTTGACATTCTATCACATTGCTCTATTTTATCCTATTCACTGATCACCCTCTGAAATAAACTTGTTCATTTATTTGTGTACTTACTTATTTTGTTTCCTCCCACTAGAATGTAAGTGCTGTGGTAACAGGGATCTTGCTGTCTTGCTCACCACTGTATTTCCATTGCCAAGAACACTGCCTGGCCCCTAGGAAATGCTCAATACATATTTATTGAATGCATGCATGCATGAATGCCAGCAACTGTTCTCATTGCTTCATGTAGATTACCCATAATTTTTACCATGATATGCTAATGTAAGTATATTATCTTCATTTACAAATGAGAAGACTAACCAGAACCACATCCATTTGTCTCCAAAGATGACTCTTATATATTTACACTCCCTCCCATTTTGTTAGGTAACATTAAATGCAGTGAAAACATTTATTGTTGGCAAATGCTTTTAACACTTTGTTTACATTGGCTATATTAATATTTTTGTTTTACACAGGGTCTTACTATGTCATCCAGGCTGCAATGCAGTGACACAATCTTGGCTCACTGCAGCCTTGACCTCTCAGGCTTAAGCGATCTTCCCACCTCAGCCTCCCCTCCCCACATTCCCTCAAGTAGCTGGGACCACAGGTGTGTGCCACCAGGCCCAGCTAATTATTTTATTTTATTTTTTATTTATTTTATTATTATTATTATTTTTTTTTTTTTTTTGAGACAGAGTCTTGCTCTGTCGCCCAGGCTGGAGTTCAGTGGCACATCTCAGCTCACTGCAACCTCTGCTGCCAGAGTTCAAGCGAGTCTCCTGCCTCAGCCTCCTGAGTAGCTGGGATTACAAGTGTGTGCCACTATGCCCGGCTAATTTTTGTATTTTTAGTAGAGACGGTTTCAGCATCCTGGTCAGGCTTGTCTTGGACTCCTGACCTCGTGATCCACCCCTCTCGGCCTCCCAAAGTGCTGGGATTATAGGCATGAGCCACCACACCCAGCCCTTATTTTATTTTTTATAGAGAAAGGAGTCTTGCTATGTTTCCCAGGCTCATCTCGAACTCTTGGGCTCAAGTGATCCTTCCGCCTCAGCCTCCCAAAGTGCTGGAATTACAGGCATGAGCCAGCGCACCTGGCCTAGGATGTGAATTCTGTCTCTTTTTCCCTAAAATAAGTGGGAAAGTAATTTCCAGCAGTCAGAAAAAATATATATGTTATTTGGTTCTATAAAATTAAGTTTTGGGAGATAAACAAATTAATGAAGCTAGAGGCAATATAGTCTAGGATGAGATGACCTCGATGAATTGAAGTCTCGGCTTTATCCCAAGCCTCAGTTTCCTCTTCTGTAAAATTAAGATAGAAATATTTGCTGTGTAGAGTTGTTGTAAAGACCATAAAATACTTACGATAGTGCATCTACCTGGCAAATGCTCAATAAAAGTCATGTTTAATAACACTGATGGTGATAATTCTGCCAAGAATCAGAATTTTGTTGCTAGAAAACTGTAAGAGACAAGTTATTCACTGAGTGAGAGGGTGGGATGGATAATTTCAAAAACTTTTTCAGCCTTCAACTAAGATTGTATTATTCTGATCAGCGCTTTTCAAACTCTGGAGTTTTTAACTTTCAATCTACCATGGATTGATACTTTTGTACAATATAATAAAAAGTGGATGACTGGGAAAATAAGAATCTAAAAATGCATACAAAATAAAAGCTTGTTGCATAACAAATTGCCCCAAAACTCAGTGGCTTAAAACAACAATTATTTATCTTGTATCACTTCTGTAGGTCAGAAATTGAAGAACAGCTTGGTTGACTGATTCCAGCTTGGGGGTTTCTCATGAGGTTATATTCAAGATATAAGCTGGGACTGCAGTTGTCTGAGGCTTTGACTGGGCCAGAGGCTCTGCTTTCAAGGTGGTTAATTTATAAGAAGGGCAGATGAGTGCTGGCTGGTGGCAGGAGGCCTCAGTTCCTCTTCACCACATGGAGCTCCATGTACAGCTGTCTGAACAGCTTCAAGGCATGACAGTTGTTTTTTTGTTTTTGTTTTTGTTTTTTTTCTCCAGAACAAGTGATCCAAGAGACAGCAAGGTGGAAGCAACAGTCTGGATCTAGCCTCAGAAGTCACATTCCGTCATTTCTGCAATATCCTATTGGTTAGACAAGTTAGCCCTATTCCATGCGGATGGAGACAACACAGGAGGTGAAGCCGGGAAGCAAGAATCACTAGGATCACCTTGGGGGAGTGGCTACCACAAATGCTTCCTCCCAAATTCCATACTTACCTGTCTGTAAACCAAAGTCTGACTACCGAATTCCTAGAGATCATCTACCGTAAGCCCCTCAGTTTGCAAATGAGGAAACTGAGACCTACCTAAAGACACTCCACTAATTAGTGGCAAAATCAGGTTTCCTGATTTCAGTGTTCTTTCAATCACATCACATGGACTATTTTACCTACTATATATCTATTTTGCCTGGGATTAATTACAGGGGGGCATTTGCCTTGAGCTGCTCATTAAGTAATTAGAATGAATGGGGTGGGGTGGGGAGGCTGACACAGAGATACTGCTGTGGGTTTGCTGAGGCTCACAACAAAGCCATCTTTAAAGTGGTCATCAAATAGGATAATTCAGTGAGCCCAGTTCAAAAGCATCACAATGTGACAATGGAAATTGACTTGATTTAGCTTCAAAGATTCTGATAACTCGGAGAAATGATTTTCCGGGAGAATTAATACATGGACAATGGTAGAGAATGGATGTGACTTCTTCATCGCTTTGAAACATCTTTTAACTCAATTCTTAGATGTACATACAAAACATTATAGCTTAGATTCCTACCTCTATAATACACACATTTCAGGGCCAGATGATTACATCTTGATCCTAATTACAAAGGAAATGCAGAATTTCTGGTAATCTCATTTTATAAGGTTGAGAAATAACCTGATTCAGAAATAAGCACTAAGTGAACCCTTCTAAACACATTCTTCCCATTATGGGGAGTGGGTGTGGAGAGGGGAATTACTTGCTTGAGGTACATTTGTAAGGTCAAAAGTACCTTAAAGTTGTGACGAATGAACAGTAGTACATTACTGAATTCTACACTATATATTTTCCTCTCTTTATCTGCCTTGTTCTTCTCCTAATCAAACCAAAAAGCCCAAAACAAAAAAAAGCCAAGATTTGTGAGTTAAAAAAAAAAACCTTTTTATTTGGAAATAGTTTCAAACTTACAGAAAAGTTGCAAGAATAAAAACAGTGTACCAGTACATCCTTTACCTAGACTCACCTATTGTTAATATGTTAATCTCATTTGCTTTATCATTTCTCCTCTCTCTCTCTCTCCTCTCTCTCTCTCTCCTCTCTCTCTCCCTCTCTTGAAACACACACACACACACACACACACACACCACACACACACACAGAGGCAACTTTTTTCTCAACTATTTAAGTTACATATATAATGGCTCTTTGATGCAGGAATTTTTCTCCACCCCTTCATCAAACTTGCGATAGGCATGCCCTGTTCACTTGGCCCGCCATGCTCAAGCTCTTCTTGCGGGGAGCACATGGGTGAACAAGTGCAGGATCTGGCCGGCTGCTTTGGGCACCGGCAAGGGTAGGCTCCCTGCAAGCTCTGCAGCGGTGCCCAGGTGGGAATGCCTGTGACCCCCAAAGCCCCAGAGGGCATGTTACAATGCTCTCTTAGCTCCAGTGTCTGTGGACAGTGGTGTGTTGTCAGCTCAGTGGGCCTCTTGCCTCATCACATGGGGAGGCTGCCCTCCACCAGTGAGGGCAAAGGGCCAGTGTGACAGCCTTTTTTGGGTACCATCACTCAGTGGGTCCCGAGCTCTTGTTCAGCATCCAAGAAGAATGAGGTCGCACGGACACTTAAAGGATGGTGGAGGTGGAGAATTGTATTTATTGATGGAGATGGCTCTCAGTGGAGAGGGGAGCTGGAGAGGGGATGGGACGAGCAGATAATCTTCCCTGAAATCTGGCCTTCTCCAGCCAGCTCTTCTCTGAAGTTAATCTCTCCTCTGAAGTCCAGCTCTCCCTCTGAAGTCAAGTCGCCTCTCTCCAGTCAAGCTGCTTCTCTCCTCTATATAGTCTGGGGTCTATATAGGCACAGGATGGTGGGGGGTGGAGTGGGCCATAGGTAGTTTTGGAAAAGGCAACATTGGATTGGTAAAAAGACATTCATCAGAAAGAACCAATGGGGAGAGAGTGGGCAAACAGGGATAGAAGTTCTCACTTTGGGCAGAGGGTTGCAGGGTTTTTGGCTGGAAGGTGGGGTTTTGCCAGGGACCCACCCCTGTCTGCCTAGAATTCTCTGCTTCCTGCCTCTATCACTTTACTCCTAAATATTTCAGGATGCATTTCTTAATAATAGGGACATTCTCTTACATAAACACAGTACAATTACCAATTTCAGTAACATTTACATTAACACCTAATACTTTTTAACTAATCTATCCATTCATATTCTGACTTTATCACTTGACCCAATGATGCCCTTTGTAGAATTTGTTCCCTCGGGCACTGGATTGAGTACAGGGCCAGGTGTTGGATTTAGTTGTCAGGTCTCCTTAGCCTTCTTTAACCTGAAACATTCCCACAGCCTTCTTTATTATTCATGACATGAACATTTTCAAAGAATAGAATCCACACTCTCCCCATCAACTTTTAAAACTAGAATGTTCATCGTTTTGGGTTGTCTAATGATTTGTCTCATAATTAGACATGTTATATATTCTCAGCAGAACTACTAAAAAGAGTGATCCTCCGTCCTTTTCAGGATATCACATCTGGAGGCCTGAGATGCTCATCTGCCCCACATAGATCACCTGGTCAAGGTGCTATCCAGTTTCTCTACTGTGTAATTAGCGTTTTTCCTTCTTATAACTAGTGAGGAATATATGGGAAGGTACTTGAAGACCATCCAAATATCCATATCTTGCTCTTTGTTTCTCTGTTGAAATTTAGCATCTATTGATAATTCTTGCTTGATTCTATCTTAACTGTCACAGCTGCAAAATGATTTTTCCAGCTCTCATGCTGTCTTCCCATTTACCAGTTGGCATCCAAGATTCTGCTGTAAACACAAGTCCTTCCTTCTCCCTCATTTATTTATCACTGGAATAAACTCATGAATTCTGCCCCCTGCCATGCTTAAAACTCATTACTATCCTTAATTCATTACTGTCCTTAATTGTTTTGATAATCAAATTTTCCTAGATTTGGCTATTGAGAGCCCCTTTAAGCTGGCTCCTTTGTCTTTATGACATGTTTACATCATTTTTTTCATTTCATTTATTTATTTAGTTTTTACTATTTCCTTGCTTTCTGGCATAACAAGATGCTGCAGGCTTATCTTCTATCTTCCTTGCCCTTTCCCTGCAAATTCCTGGGTTTTACTCCCTACTTTGATTTTGATTTACCATTTATTCGTAAAATTATAGAAAACTTCATCTCCCCTATTTATTTACTTACTGGCCCTCTCTCTTAGCTACTCATGCCATAAATATTTGTTCCTGCTTTTCCACATGCGTGACATTGGCCTAAATGCTGTGAGTGATGATAAAGAACTTAAAGGCTAGTTTCAGAAAAGGCCTTCTTCTCAAATCAAGTTTTAAAGCAGAGAATGGGTGGGGCGCAGTGGCTCATGCCTGTAATCCCAGCACTCTGGGAGGTCGAGGTGGGCAGATCACCTGAGGTAAGGAGTTCGAGACCAGCCTGGTGAAACCCTGTCTTTACAAAAAATACAAAAATTAGCCTAGTGTGGTGGTGCATGCCTGTCATCCCAGCTAGTCGGGAGGCTGAGGCAGAAGAATCTCTTGAACCCAGGAGGTGGAGGTTGCAGTGAGCCAAGATCATGCCACTGCACTCCAGGCTGGGCCACAGAGTGAGATGCCATCTCAAAAAAAAAAAAACAAAGGAAGAAAGAAAGGGAGAAAGAGAGAGAGGGAAGGGAAGGGGGGAAGGAAGAGAAGGAAAGGAAGAAAAGGGAAGGAAGGAGGAAGGAAGAAAGGAAGGAAGGAAATATATTGGGCACTATGTGCCAGGCAGGTGCTACAGTCTGGAAAGGGTAAACCAGAGACAGTGTCCCTGATTTTGTGCAACTCAGGGTTCAGGGTTTAGCAGCAATGTCCTATTGAAGTCAGGGGATAACAAAGGAAGAGGAGTTGCTTGATGAATGTGTAGACTCCTGGGTCCCATCCAAGAGATCCTGATTCTGTAGGTTTGCAGTTTGGTCCAGGAGCCAGCATATTAATAGTTTCTCCTATTAATTAGAAGATTTCTAGTACTGAAGTCTGAGAATGATTGGATGAGCAGCTGTAAATTGGAGAGACTGAGGGGGCTACCTGGAAGAGGAGGGGCTTGAGCTGAGGGTCCAAGGTCAAGTCACAGGTCAGCAATGTCCACAGGGCCCAGATCTTGTAGAAATTGGGAATTAAGGGCACCCCACCAGAAAGTGACAGCATCAAAATTTAAACCCTTCACTGGCTGGCCTCCAGCCAATGCCCATACACAAACTGGGCTCACTGAAATACTTGTGCTGCAAGTCAAGATCCCCAAGTCTTTGCTCTTCCGGGTCCAAGGCCATTTCAAATGTCACTTCCTCTTTACTCCAGACAGATACACTTGGGCCAATTTAATTGTTCCCTTATCTGCGTTTCCAGAGCACTTTTTACATTGCTTTATTGTGGTGCTAATCCTATATCATTGTGCTTTGTTTACATTTCTGCCTAAACTCAAATATTCCCAAATAATCTGGGACGGAAGGTGTTCATTCTCCCTGTTTTGCAGATGGGAAACCTGCTGTTCAGTGAAGTGAGACTTCGAGAGAGCAGCAGGGCACAGGGCGAAGCGCCTTGGTTAAAGCGACTTCTGTCACTTCTCAGCCACAGGACCTTAGGAAGTTAGTTACTTAACCATCTGTGCTTCATTTTCCTTGGCAGCACAATGCAGGTGATAAGAAGCAGAAACTGCCACCGAGGCAGGTTATGTGGCCTCAAGGAGTTAATATATGTAAAACTAGAAGAGTGCCTGGCAAATGGTAAGTGCTATGTAAATGGTTATTAAGCAATTAAAGTCATGTCACTGGAATTCAAATCCAAGTCTTCAGATGATAAAGCTCCTAGATGCTTGTTCTATTTTAACTTTGTAGGACTCCAAGTTTTCCTGAAAAGTAGTTGTTGTTTTAGAAGCAGCAATAAAAGGAAGCTGGTTTGGGGCAAAAGACATTCAAGAGATAAGAGGATACAAAATGTTCCAGCCAACTGCTTTAACGAAGGCACGGACCAGGAAAGAGAGCAGATGTCAGTTCTCCTGACCCTAGGTCTAGAGCACACACAGTAACACATTCATGCAAGGACCACCAGGGTAGACCTTGGGAGCTGGTCCCACTGAGTCCCTTTACATGTCTTTCCTCTTAAGTCAGTTGTGGGTTAGATATTTGGGCCCCTGGGGTGACATGCTACAAAGACTGCCTGTGCATCCACAATTCTGCAAGATGGTGCCATTGACAAATGGAAAAGGTTAATTATTGCTTTGTTGAGCATGACAAAAATATTGGCTGATTTCTTGAATCGTAATGTGTGTTGTGCTACAATGGGGGTTAAGAATAAAGTTTACATTTCCAAAGCAATGATCATTTGTATTTTTACTTAATACTGCTTATAAGATAATTGCATAGATAAAATCTATTACCATTATTATTACTGTAAATATGGTTTAAAATGGTGAATTAAATTGTGATTGATTTTGAAGATGATGTGCAGAACAAATGAGTGATGAATGTGTGAAAGTTTTCAGTTTAGGGACCAAGGGTAGACAGTATCTACATGTGGAAGAGTTTCAGTGATTAACCTTTGCATCAAATATTAATAACTTAGAATGCTTGATCTTCCTAACTGGGAGATGTTTTAGAATAGCCATTCTCAAACTTGAGCATGCGTCAGAATCATCTTTAAGGCATATTAAAACACAGGTGGGGCATGGTGGCTCATGCCTATAACCCAACACTTTGGGAGGCCAATGCAGGCGGATCACTTGAGTCCAGGAGTTCAAGACCAGCCTGAGCAACATGGGGAAACCCAATCTCTACCAAAAATACAAAAATTAGCTGGGCGTGGTGGTGTGAGCCTGTAGTCTCAGCTACTACAGAGGCTGAGGTGGGAGGATTGCTTGAGCCCAAGAAGTCAAGGCTGCAGCGAGCCAGGATCATAACACTGCACTCCAGCCTGGGGGATGGAGAGAGATCTTGTCTCAAAACAAACAAAGAAACAAACGAATACCCCACAAATTGCTGAACCCCATCCCCAGATTTCCTGATTTAGGGTATCTGGGGTGGAGCCCATGAATCTGTTTCTTTATTATAATAAGTTACCAGGTGATGTTGATTCTGCTGGTCCCCAGAGAGTTTGAGAACCACTGACTTAGAACAAACATCCCCTCGCTGGTAACGCCTTTCCACCACCTGAGCTGGAATGCAACGTAACTGGATTTGTTTTAAATAGGCCACCTTAAGCAGTCAAATTTCCCAACTACTTGTAGCATTTTACAGACCAAGAGAGCCATCACTTCATTATTCCTCCCCTAGAAGAAAAAAAATCATTTGTCTCTCTGTCCTGGGATTTAAAAAAATAAAAAATAACAAAGATCACAAACCTTAGGAAGATTTAAAGGAATCTTATAGTTAACATGCAGCCTTAGCTGCATGTTTCTTGTGTCTTAATAACTGAACACATTTAGACTTCTTTCATTCCCCAGTACTCTAAGGAAATCATTGAAAGGCATATTCTTCTTCATCTAGGTTTGTCCTACATCGGGACCCTCCTGGCCTAGCGCCCGTCAAGGGGATGGCCAGCAGGTGGCGCTCTGCATCAGTTCATGGGGGCAGCCTAACTCCGGGGAAGGCAAACACACAAACCAAGGTGCCTGCTTTAAATCCTCGAAGTAAAGGTCCTCTTAACCACTTGTCATAAAACACCCTGAGACACCCGTCTTGGAAAATCGAAGTGTCAAGCTCAGCATCTTTGCCACATTTCAAACTAGGTAATTACCTTCTCTCCCAAAGGGAATCTGCTTTATGTATTTGTGTCCTTTCTAGGTTACAAGTTTCCCAAAGGCAATGATCTTGCCTTCCACTCACTCCATATGACGCTGAAGTGAAATGCATATTTTACAATAACAATTTAATTATTCTACATTCCTCTGAGCTACATGATGACCTGTTACATAATTGCCAGTAATATAGAAATGTGCCTGCCTCATACAAACCCTTGCAATACATAGAAGTTTTTATTTGACCTAAGAGTAAATTGCTTATTTGCTTCTCCTTTAGAACAGAAAAAGCAGAGCATTTCCCCGTCATCCCAAATTATAAGTCGTAATCAAATAAACAACACTGCATTTCAGTCTGTCATTTTTATTAAGCCTGCAGAGCTGTTTTTTTTTCTACACACGACAAATACTTTGATATCATCTAGGATAATAAAATAGTTGAACAACTTTTTTTTAAGATTTATATTTGTATAGAAACAATCTGTGGAACTCCTTACCTCAAAATGAAGGTGTCTAAAAACAGTGATTCATCAGCATTGCTTTAAATAATTGTTTGGTTAAAAGTTGTGGTTTCCATTCTCAACTGAAATGTGTCTCCATGCAGTTTTCCTTGGGTCCAAAGCTTAAGGCCTTGGGAAGCGGGCCAAGAAAAAAAGAATGGCCACTCTCCTTTCTGTCCTTCCCTTGTGTTGAGGACAGTGATTGAAACAGGGGAGTTACAAAAGCCAGGAAGAAAAGAAATCAATTGCACATCTCTAGTTTGCAAGCGTCAAAGTCACAACAAGTCTGTACACAACTCTCTATCTGTAGATATGAAATTCCATCATGATAGCACAGCGCCTGCTTGCCCCTAAATGTTCCTTTCTTCTGCTAATCATGTCAGTTACTACGGATGGGATGTGGCCGTAAGTTCTCCCTTAAGGGCTGGTCCTTCTGTCACCTTGAAGTGTCAGCCCCTGAATTATGCCACTTGGATGCTATGTCTTGATACCCAATAAAGGTCTACCATCCCTTAAGAAACCCCTTACCCCACCCTCAAACCCCCAAAGTGCCTAAGAGTGAAGACGAAGATGCCATGGAGATGGCGTCTTCAGTGAACACCTCCCCAAAGATGCCCGGGGACTCGGGCCTATATCATCCCATTGATCTTAGTCCACTCGTAGATGTCCTGTTCACACACTATGTCAGAGTTGATGAGGAGGTATCTGTCACCTACACAGAAATGCTTCTGACAGGCGGCGCATTTGAAACATTCCAGGTGATACACTTTGTCTTTCACCCGCATCGTCATCTCATAGGCACGAATCCTCTTGTCACAGGATGCGCAGAGACCGTCTTGCCCAAAAAGCCTGGGGCAAAAGAAAGAAAAGCTAAGAAGACAGTGAAAGGGACAATCCTGGAAGACAGGGCTCGGGGATGAGCCCTAGAAAGGAGGCCGAACTTTCAGGATGTCAGGAAGCCAGGGAAGGTCGGCTCCAGAAGGAGGGCCGGCTAGTGCAGTCTTTCCCAGCAGGCAGAGGGAACTCAGACGAAACTGGCATTTGGATCTGGCATAACTCCTCCCTTTTCTGAGCCCTCTCCCTGTCTGCAGCAACTGCTCATCATTCCCCTAGGCTGCCCCCCGGCTCCTCCTCTGTGGGCAAGACTCTCAGCTGATGTGATCTATGATAATGAGTTAGGCAAGTATTACCTGTCCCCTCCCAGGGGAACCCTCATTTCAGAAGAGCATCTGGAGAGAGACCCTAGGGGCCCCTTTGAGGGTACTGACCAGGAATGCAATAAAATGGGCATTCTTCTGAGGCTCCCAAACTCTATCACGTCAACAGCCACTGATTCTACCCATGGGGAGAGCTGGCCTTGAATACCTCCATAAGCTGCAAAGCACATCTCCACCTGATTATTCGCTGGGGCCCCAGCTGCTGGGAGACAGGGAGTTCCACAGAAAACACACGGTGCAGCTAATCGTGCCTCTGAGATATGGAGGACAAACAGCATCTCTCCACCATGAATGGAAGATCTTAATTCATGGCCCTCACTGCCCACTGGCATGAATCAAAAGGGAAACTTCTTTTCTGACATTTAAATCAAGACTCTCCCAAGCCTCAGTTGATCAGTTGCTTATTTCAGGCAGTATTCAGTGTCAACATGGGAGACAACATGGCAGGGCTCAGTGCAGTGGTTCTCAAAGTGTTGGTCCTGGGACCAGCAGCATCAGCACTGCCTGGGAACCTGTTAGAAATACAAATTCTCAGGCTGGGTGCAGTGGCTCACGCCTGTAATCCCAACACTTTGGGAGGCTGAGGCAGGCGGATCACTTGAGCTCACAAGTTCGAGACCACCCTGGGCAACATGGTGAAACTGTGTCTCTACAAAAAATACAAAAATTAGCCAGGTGCGGTGGTGCGTGCCTCCACTCTCAGCTATTAATACTTGGGAGGCTGAGGTGGGAGTATGGCTTTAGCCCAGGAGGTGGAGGTTGCAGTGAGCCGAGATCATGCCACTGCACTCCAGCCTGGGCCACAGAGCCAGACCTTGACTCAAAAGAAAAGCAAAAATTAAACAAAAAAACACAAATTCTCAGCCCTCCTCCCTCCCTACCCAACTGAGACACCCTGGGGAGAAGGCCCAGCAGTCTGTGTGTTAACGAACACTTCCAGGGAAGTGGATGCAGGCTGACATTTGAGAATCAACAGCAAAAGTGCAGTAACACAAGTACCGGAAGCAGAGAAGACCCAGCTTCAATGTCCCGGACCAGCCCTGAGTGACTCTGGAGAGACCTCTGATTCTCTGAGCCTCAGTGAAATGGCACAGCCATCATAGGCTCCACCTCACTCAACTGTTAAAACAACCAAATGAAACATGTCAGGGCACCCACGGTCAAGGGCTAAGCCAATGCCGGTTATGTTTTAACACATCTTGGGTGTATTCCCAGCTGTGCCAGTCTTGCTGCAGGAAGTAATTTTCACTCGTGGCTGAAAACATAGCATGTTAGCAGGTGGTTTCTACGTAAAACCTTTAGGACAGTTTTAGGTGAATGCTTGTTCTTATTGGAAGTTCTGGTTGATTTCAGGATATCAGAGAATCAGTGGGTACATTCTGAGAGGTTGTAGGGGACCTAAGGGCAGTTGACACATTTTGCAATATTTGGGCAAGATTAATGGAATTGACAAGAGGTGGTCTGTGAGTGGAGAGCTCATTGTTCGGGCCAGGGCCAGCTAATTTGCCTCTGAATCCTGCTTTCCATTTGAAGATCTCCGAGTGTTTTCAAAGCACCGCCTGGGAGCAAACTCATTACTGGGGGAGAACATTTTATCCCAACGTAGCAGATGGTGGAGCTGCAGGTAACCGCCACATTGGAGGTCACAGAGTGGAAAGACAGTTCTGGTTTCCTGACTGTTCTGTAAGTTAAGTTTGGGCCTGAGCAAGGATGAACGACTGAGAGAACAGTGTGCATGGAATGAATCCAACTGCCTGGGGTATGCAATCCTTAAGGAAGGAGGGAGCTTATTAAAGGGAAGTCAGGGGGTAAATTACAATCCACATCAGGCAGCTAATGAAGGGAAGGACAAAGGAAGAATATGTGGGAGACAAGTTCAGGTCCCAGCATCACCTCTAACTTGCCAGGTGACCTGAGCAAATGGAGTCCCCTGTACAGGCTTTTGTGACTTAAGCCGTAAAGCAAAGGAACTGAAAGAGAAGGTCCCTGTAGCCCCTTCCAGCTCTGGGATCCGGAGATTCTAATATTAGTAAAAAATATGCCAGGACTTGACACCTAACTTGAGCATTAACCTCTGGCACCAAGAATTGGTATCTTAGGCTGGATATCCCAGAAGCAGCCCCTGAGGCAAGGATTGATGTGCCAGTGATTTATGAATGAGGCATTCTCAGGAAAAACCTGGAAGGCAGCAAGGGAGGCTAGAGGGAAGGGGAGGAAGCCAAGCCAAGTTGTAACCTCAGGCAAAGTCCCTCAGAGGGGAGGGACCCTGGAATATAAGTTATGCCTGGCTCCAGGCAAGGCTGCGGGGCTTGGTACTCCCACTGTGTCTGTCACTGGTTAAGGTCTGTTGGGGGTCTAGTGGGGGCAGGCATACTTCTGGCTCTAACAGATTCAGGTGCTGGCTGTTAAAAGCAAAACCACTGCCATCACCACAACCCCACCACTCCCAGCACACAAGAATTAGTGAAAAGGGATTCAAGGAGATCTGGCTCGGCGCAGACATGAACAGCTGCTCTCGGGTTCCCAACAATACAACACAGCAGCAGAGTTGAGGTTCTGCACAGGGGTCTCATGAATATTTGAAGCTAAATGTCAGAAAAGAACTGTAACAGGCCACTCAGCCATTGGAAATCCTCACGGGGACAAGTTATCCTAGGGGTGAAGAAGAACTCAACCCCATTAGAGGGCCCGTTCAGTCACTCCTCCAACTTGCCTTGTTAAAAGATCCTGCCAGATATACTAAGAATGCCAGTAAACAAGACCTTGGCTAAAGGACCATCCCTGACACAAAAGACAATTTTTCTCCTCTGTCAAGAGATGTCCCATCTTAAGCTCTCTGCTGCCCATTTTAATAACAATAATATAAATATTAAAGAATGGCTGGAAATGCCTGCACTAATGCAGAGTTAATTAACATGTTGCCTAGGAATGTGGCAGGGAGAAGAATTATTTCATGTCACCAAGACACAAGTTAATTAACATTGGGTTCTCCCAGACTGTTTTTTTTTTCCTCTCCTTTTTGAAAATGGAAAGGATTAACAAGCCCAGGCAGCACTGGTTTTCTTCCTGAGTGTTATATAAAACGGTAGAGATAGGGAGAAGCCGGGGCTCTTCTGACCTTACTCTATCTGCACTTCAGTTAATAAGATTCAAATGATTTGACAGGGATGGAGTCAAGGGTCCGATGGGAATCATTTACCCATCTGCCTTCTCACTGACTTGGCAAACTGGCAATGAGCAAAACCAGGTCTGTATTTATCCCAGTTCTATTTTTTGTGACTTAAAAAAAAGAAAACTGACCAAAATTGTAAGCATGATCATTGCAAAACCCTACTTATTTTCTCAGAACCACCATATCTGCAAGGACTGCAAGGACTTTATCTGGGAATTCAAGAAGGACAAAAAGCTTCTTCTATCAGTCTTTAGGTAAAGCTTCCTTCACTGTGAAACTGCCTGCCGTTTTTTTGGTTTTGTTTTGTTTCTACAATGTAAAATGCTCTGAGGGCAGGTTTGGGAGGAAAAGCTGGCCCAGCAGCCAAGGGCGCTGAGGTCTCAACAAGCTTCCATGGGTTGGATGGTCCTGGTGTATCAGGGAAGCATGCTTCACAGACCCTCTGTTCCAGGAAGACGGAGAAATACTGACAGCTACACAGTTGAGCAGAGCTGACAGTAGAGGGCACAGAGACAGTTACCTCCACAGCAGCTCATCGGAAACTAGAAACGCTAGTACATTCTAGGCAAAGGCATTCACAGAGTGCTGGAAAATTCAGATGGCCAATAGGATGGCCCAGAGCATGGGAGACGTCCTCAGCTCCTGTCTTACTTGGCGTTGTCGAGTGCCTATTTTACTCTTCCATTCTTCCATCCCTTTGCTCATTAGATTGGAAAATAATGATTATGTAAGAGCAGCTAACATCTATTTGATCCATACCAAGCCAAGTAGTTTATCTGCATTATTCCATCAAATCCTCCCCACATCCTTAGAGGTAGGTGCTATTATCATCCCCATTTTACAGAGGAGGAAATCGAGGCTTAGGAAGGTTCAGTAACTTGCCCAAGGCCACCAAGCTGGGAAGCAACGGTATTGGGACTCAAACCTCCAACTGCCTGCAGGGCTTTGCCTTTCTGTTCTTCAAAGACTGCCTTCCTGCTATGAGTCAATGCTTGGAGCTCCATATGCTTTCTATTATTAAATTTCTCATCATATAATATTGGAGTCATACAAAAGAATATTTATAACATATATATACATGTTCTGAAGCATTCAAATGAGGTCCTCAGAGCCCACCTCCAAACTTATAAAAAGAAACACTCCCAGTCCCCTCTGATCCTCCGTGCGTACTCCTCCTCAACCCCATCCCCTAGCTTCTCCCGCTCCCCAAGGGAACCACATTTCTGAATTTTGGGTGTACAATTCTCTTGCCTTTAAAGATATTAGTATTTTACCACATAGGAACGTAACCCTGAGAACATGCTTCTCAAACAGGAAGAAATGCCCTCTGCTTCTCAGCACGGGAGCTGAGACTCAGCCTCTGCAGACTGACTTCTTTCTATAGGTGGTGTCCGAGCCTAGAGCAGGGTCAGGGGCAACACACACAGACTGCAGATGTCCATGGACCACCCAGCCTCCCTTCCGAGGGCCCCAGTGGAGTGCCAGGGAGGATACCTGAGATAGTCTCTCCGGCAGAGCTTCCGGCCCAGTTTGTAGTAGAGACGCCGCCCCACCTCGCCCAGCCGGCAGCCACAGAGGTCGCAGCTCAGGCAGTCCTCGTGCCAGTACTGGTCGATGGCCTTCAGGAAGTAGCGGTCCCCGATGTTCTGCTGGCAGCCGCCACATGTCAGAAGGGATGGGGGGATCTGCAGCACTTCATCCACTGGTTCCCTGGAGAGAAGGCCAAGCATCAGGGACAGCCTCACCAGAGTGAGACCAGCACCGAGGGTCCAAGATCGTTTTGGGCCAGACAGGGCATCTCACCTGACTGCCTTTCAGTGACCTAAGGCAGAAGGGACAGGACAACACATCCCTTGGCCAGACTGCAGAGTCCCAACCAACCTTGGGTTAAGACGGGAAAGAGCCAGACCTTACCCCCTAGATCTCTAAGAAGTAAACACAGGGCACCAAGAGGCATCAAAGGCAACTGCAGGTGGCATTGTGCCCCTGCCAATGCCCAGCACTACCTGGGCACCTCTGGTCTCCTTCTGCTTTTTCCCACTCTCCCCGCTGACTCTCCCTCTCTATCTTCACAGATCTCCCTCATTTTCCTCCTCCTATATCCTGGACCCAAGGGCACTGCCTAACCTCAGAGGAGGCACTCTGGACTAAAAGAGTCGCTCACCGCCAGGGCAGCAGATGACCCAGAGTACTAAGAATCTGCAAATCCCCAGTGCCATCCTCCCTCCAGCCCTTCCCAACCGCACAAAAGCAGAGGTGAGGAAGAAAGAAGAATGAGACCAAAAATTATTTTAGGTTGCTTTCTCTTTCCAAAATAAAAATTCCATCAGGATATAACAGGAATTCTCCTAATTTTACTTTTTTACAGAAATTCCATTTTCCATTCTTCCTACTGAAGGAATACTTGGAGGAAAATCCCATATCGTAAGGCCATTGTTACACTTATGAAGGACATCAAATAGGCCTTTCTTTCCTTACCTGAACATTTTTATAAGAGTAAAACTGATTTGGATAAAGTTGATTTGAGGAAGAAAATGAAGTGGGGGCAATGATTATATTTCAAAGAGAGTGGAAGGCAATTAAACAGACACTGACATCTCAATCCAGCAATTGTTAATAGGCTATGACACATGTTCTTTTGTTAATACGCCATGCATAGCATCTCCTGGTCACTTTGCTTCACTGGAATCTGAATACAGTTTTACGTTTAAAAATAAATAACTTTGCTAAAAGAAAATAAAGGAGTGGGAGGAATTATTCTAGTGTCCCCCAAATGGGACACAGCAAACACTTAATACTTGTTGATTTATAATAATTAGCAAGTGTTCTCTGGAACCTTACTTAAACACAAATCTATTTCTTAAAAATCTATTATGTTTCAAAAAACAGACCTTCTTCCAACTGTAAAATTCCCAAAACTCCTGGGTACTCTGCAGGTATAAATCCATGTCTCCTATTTCTAACTGGTACTAACTTACCAGGTGACCTTGTGTCCTAAATGGTCTGTGCCCATAAAGCCCAGCAGCCATTATACTTGGGGACAGGAGGCTAGGTGGCTCAATGTCTGTAACACTCTGACAACTTCAGGTGATCCCGTCATGTGAAGTATGAAGTGTTCCTTATGAATACTTAGGAGTGCTAAAGCCATGCCCACACTTTCTAGATACAATGTAACAGCGCTTCATGAGATTATCATCTTTGGAACAAGAAAATGGGAAGCTCAAGTTAGTTTATCTGGGAAAAATAATGGCCAGGTACAGTGGCTCACGCTTGTAATCCCAGCACTTTGGGAGGCCAAGGCAGGAGGATCACTTGCGCCCAGGAGTTTGAAGCCAGCCTGGGCAACATGGCAAAATCCTGTCTCTACAAAAATTATAAAAAAATGCCCAGGCTTGGTGGCATGAGCCAGTTGTCCCAGCTACCCAGGAGGCTGAGGTGGGAGGATCATCTGAGCCCAGGAAGTTGAGGCTGCAGTGAGCACTGCACTCTAGCCTAGACAACACAGTGAGACCCTAGCTCAAAAAAATTCAAAACTATAGTTTTTTGTTTGTTTGTTTGTTTTGAGACACAGTTTCACTCTTATTGCCCAGGCTGGAGTGCAATGGCACAATCTCGGCTCACTGCAACCTCCACCTCCTGGGTTCAAGTGATTCTCCTGCTTCAGCCTCCGGAATAGCTGGGATTACAGGTGCCCACCACCAGGCCCAGCTAATTTTTTTTATTTTTAGTAGAGACGAGGTTTCATTAACTGAAGCCTTGCTTTCTTTCCTTTGTTTCTACAGATTGTATATAAGGACTGCCATTTCCCCTTCTAATAACTAATACCCTAGCTTTTTCATGTGTATCAACTCAGAATTGCATCTCTTCTCTTTCCACAGCCCACGGTCTTACTCTGAGTTTTCAAAACCACTCATGGAACCTTGACGCACATTGGATGTCCCGATGTTGATGCTGCCAAAGGACTGTGAAAGAAGAGAATATGCCCTTAGCTGGTGCAAAACTGCCTGGAATTCAAATGAACTGCTCTTGTTACTCACAGGGGAGGCAGTGGGGGCCACCAGCGGCATAGCAAGGGAATCTCTGTGTTCATGAATTCTGGCTGGCTTTCTATCCAAATGTTTCATTTGCATATAGCTAGGCAAGTCTCCATCTGTAATTTGGAGATGCTGATTGTCATGACCCAAGTTGGATTTGAGGAAGTACACAATGAAGCCTCTACTAGGATACTGGACAACAGGAGGAATGTAAAGTAAAAGAGTTACAGTGATGGCCTGAGATGAGATGGAGAAGTAAAGTATAAGATATTGGCTCTTTCTATACTCAATTAATGATAATATCACATTATACTTAGTGGACAATCCAAGACAATGACTGAATTAGATTGATTCACCCTCAAATTAATATTTTATATTCTCCCAGACCCTTATCTTGAATATTACACCTGAGTTATCATTTCAGCCTGAATTTCTGGGATAATCATAACAATTTCTAAGGGCGTGGGGAGAATGTGCTGCAGCAATTTCTCAACTGGCTTGTCCCTCTTTGATCAGAACCTGTCTTCACTGGGCAAATAGTGAAGTGAAGGAAGGAGCTGGTGAGCCTCCAGCAGTAGATATCTGCTGTATTAGGATGTTAGGATGTTTCAGTTTCTAACCTCAGTGAAAAAGCACAAACTTTGAAAGAAGCAAACTTCCTTCAGGGAAATGAAACCTTCAGATTTATCTTCTGTTGAAAGGATTAGTGACTAAAATTCTGCTGATCAAAAGGCATGAGGCACCAATCCATCCAATTCACTCCCTTATTGTGTTACTATGATCTTGCCCAGTCTCTGAAACTCAGAGTTCAGTTGTAAGTTTATTTTAAAAAAGTGATCAAACCACCCTTTAAACCCATTGTTTGCATAAACATACTTTTAAAAAGGAATGTTATTTTTCTCCTGAGAATTTGTTGAAGGAAGTGGGGGTTTTTGCTACAACAAACCTAGCTCATTACAGAACTGGTGTCTTAACCTTCAAGACTGAATAGTGATGTTTATATTCTCATTGGATGGTGGTACTTCCTGTGTTTTATGAGAACATGCTGAGCTTTTATGCTGGTAACTGAGGGTAAAACCCAGGTAAATAAACACCATAGAAAGCCGAAATTGAAGGGTGTATGTGTGTGTGTGCGGTATTTCAAGCAGGAAAGCACAATTCTTTTAAAGCAGGAAAAGAAAAAACAAAACAAATGTCTCTTAAAAGCACAAATGGACAAGTCATTAACCAGCTCCTTTGGTCTTGTGTAACAAATCCCTTCAAAGGATTAGAGGGGGACTTCAAAGGAATAAAAATTCTCAAAACCAGACAGCTAATGACTCTTAAAAGGGCATTTGCGTTGACAGGAAAATGATATCTTAAACACCCCTTACTCCCCATGTTAACACTAAAGAATGGGTGAGGGATAGAAAAACATTCCAAACCAGTACGAGGCTCAGAAAACAGATGCGGCCAATGCTCATTAGAGCTCTGGTTCCCTGACCCCAAACCCTTTTGAGACTCTGCTAAAAACTACGAGACTCTACTCCCCAGAATAATTAATTCACCTATATACAAAATGGTGCATTAACTTTCGAGGTTCACATGCCCCCATCGGTGGACCCCGAGGAGGGGTACACGTACTCAGATTTACTCCGGATTTCGGTGCTCTAGAAATCCCTGGAGGCCCAGAGCCAGCTCCGAGGTGGACGGTGGGACCCCTCACCCGCCCGTTACCCGCAAGGCTGGCAGCGGCTCCACCTGCGGACCGGGAAGGCAGCCGTTGGGGACCCCGGAGGCCGCCACTTGGAATGTTCCCCTTTCCAAGACCAAATGGACAAAGAGAAAGGGCCGAGAAGGAGAGGGGAGAAGGGAGCAGAGTCAAGCCCGGAACGCTCTCCGGACTGCACCTGCGCGCCTCCAGGCTCCCCTTGTGCCTGCTCCCGTGCAAACTTTCTGGCCCGTGGTGGCTTTGGGGAGCGTCCCAGTAGCCTGGAGTGGCCCGCAGAGGCGCCGGGCCGACCCCTCTCCCTGCCGCCCGCCGCCCAGTCCCTCTCCCAGCGCCCCCGGAGTCACCCGGGAGGTTAGGGGAGCCCAGCGCTCGGCACAGGGGGCCAAGGGTACGCCGCGAGCGCGCACCTGGAGCCCCCTCACGGGCAGCCCGCGTGCCCCCGACGCTCCGGGACGCGAGGCCGTGGACACCGGGGGCGGCAGGGGCAGGGGCGCCGCACTTACTCTGAAGGGTCCAGGCTCTTCCTTTCGATGGCCGAGGACATTGGGGAGGGAGGCGGGGTGCCGGGCGGCGGGGGCGCTCCCTTTGTGGCGCGGGGCTGGCCGGCTGCCGGGGCTCGGACCCCCTCGGGTGCTCGGGCGCTGCCGCCGCCGCCGCCGCCGCCGCCGCTCCTGCGCCTCCGCTTGCTCCGGCGCTCCGGCGGCGAGCTCGCCCCTCCGCGCTCAAGGACAGTCACCGCGCTCCCTTCAAACGCCAAAGAGAGAGAGCGAATCACCGGGCTGCGGGCGCGCCGCGGCCGAGGCGGGGGCCGGGGCGCGCAGCCTGGCCCCGGGCGGCTGCAGCTGCTGCTGCTGCTCAGGACTTAACCTTCCATCCCGGTCCCGCCGCCGCCGCCGCCACCGCCGCCGCCCGGTCCCTCTCGCGCGCTGTCGCCGGCTCCGCGCCGCCCGCGGGGATGGTGCGCGCCCGCCCGGCCGCCCCGAGCCCCTCGCACCTTCGGCCCGGGTCGCGGAGCGCTGCTCGCCGCCGAGGGCAGAGAGGGGGCGGCGGCCTGGGGGCGGGGAGGGGACCGTGCGTCTCTCCCCGGGCTTCCTCCTCTCTCGGGAAGGTCTATTTTCGCTCAGCTTCCCTCTGTCTCTGGTTTCATTTCCTTTTTCCTGATCACGATTCAAATACAATAGAAGGAAATCACATTTAAAGAGACAGCTGCCCGGTCCCCCCACCTCCCCTTTTTTCTTCCTTTTTTTTTTTTTTTTTTTTTTAAACGGGGCTCCTGGGGATTAGCAATACAAACAGCAGCATCAGGACTGACTTGGCTTCTTAAAGGGGCCAGTGTCGGGGACGGGGAGAGCCGCTCAGCGAACACCTCTCCTTGGAGAGGAGGCTGGGCAACCACTAAATCATTCTTCAGGGCTTCCCCTCTTCCGCCTTTCCCTTTTGGTTTAACTAAGGCAGAAAGTAACCCACGAACAGCTCGAGCAAGCAAGAAAAGACAAGAATGTGAAATAAGCACCTACAGAAATGCAAGTGTTCCCAGTGGATTTTGCGCCCGTCCCAGGTTCGAGGTCCCAGGTCCACGGACGCCGTGCACCGGGATGCCCCGGACAGCGCGGCTCTGCGGGCTGCAGGCTACGGGCTGCGGCCCCCAGGCTGCGGGCTCCAGGCTGCGGCCGCGCTCTGCAGAGGCGATGGTGGTGCGCGAGCCGGGACTGCACGGGCTGGGGACGCCTATAGCAGAGCCAGGGCAGCTAATCCCAGAGGGAGGGTGGCTGGGAGGGACCACGCCGGGCCGGGGCTCCTCTCAGTAGGCTGGTGGCGGAATCCCTTCCCTCTGCACCTTTCAGAAAGCGGACTTCTGCGGTTAAACTGCCCCCCATGTAAAGTGCCAGTAGTACCCCGACCAGAGAAAGTGCTTTTTCAATGGTCAAGAACAGGATCAGAGAAATTATTTTGCCCTGGGTCAGGCACAGAGAAAGAAGGCGGACTTGATCTGGGGGTTCAGGCTTCCCCCTCTCAGCCTCCTTCTAGGAAGAGGCAGGAACGCAGAGGGGAAGGGGGGGAGGCTAGTAGTCTGCCCTTCCATGGAGAAAAACTTTGGCTCTCCTGGGCCTCAGAGTTCCTTGAAAATATCTGCGTTCAGAAACTGAAAGGCCTATTTGTGTGTGATGCCAGTCATTAAGGCTTGCAAAGAGGGAACGTACTTTCAGGATCCATGGTTTTATATGATCAGTCTGGATCATAGGCATACATTTCTGTTCCCATTTTAAGTATAACCAGAGTTTACTACTGCCTGCATGCTCTTGTCATTTTCTGGTCCCTGTGTCCCAAGGCTTGGGTCCCTAATGGGTATAATCAAAAGCTCTGTGTGTGTGTGTGTGTCTGTGTGTGTGTGTGTGTGTCTCAAAGGAAGCCTTAAGAGCAAATTTTTGTCCTAGTGGAGACTTCAGTATACAAAAAGACTTTTTCGGCTGTGCTCGGTGGCTTATGCCTGTAATCCCAGCACTTTGGGAAGCCCAGGCTAGCCTGAGCAACACGGTGAGACCCCGTTTCTACAAAAAATAAAAAATAAAAATAATTAGCTGGGCTTGGTGGTGCTTGCCTGAAATCCTAGCTACTCGGGAGGCGGAGGTGGGAGGATTGCTTGAGCCCAGGAGGTTGAGGCTGCAGTGAGCCATGATCGCACCATTGCCCTCTAGTCTGGGGAACAGAGTGAGACCCTGTCTCAAAAAAAAAAAAAAGTTGTTGTTGTGTTTTTTTTTTCCGATAGACCCTTGTTTTTAATTTAAAAAAGAAAATACTTAGAATTTTAGGCAAGCCTAAACTATGTGATAAATATGTAACCTACCACACTACTTTCATTTCTAACAGAAATGAAAATAAATATATAGGTTGTGATGAACAGTTTACCTACTTATAACCAGTCAATATGGTGGTTAAATGCTGGAATTTTGGAACCCAACTGGCTGGGTTTGATTTAGACTCTTACTTATCAGTTAGCATGGCCTAGGAAAATTATTTAATCTGAGGAGGCAGTATGCGGTAGTAGCTTTAGAGTCAGACTACCTGGATTGTAACCCATCCTTGACCACCTGTGTGAACCTGGGCTCACAGCAGGAATTTAAACTCCTAGTATCCTGGCCCGGGGCTCGGTGGCTCACACCTGTAATCCCAGCACTTTGAGAGGCCGAGGTGGGCGGATCCCTTGAGGTCAGGAGTTCGTGACCAGCCTGCCCAACATGGTGAAACCCCATCTCTACTAAAAATACAAAAATTAGCCGGGTGTGGTGGCACATGCCTGTAACCCCAGCTACTCGGCAGGCTGAGGCAGGAGAATCACTTGAACCCGGGAGGCAGAGGTTGCAGTAAGCCGAGATCGCGCCATTGCACTCCAGCCTGGGTGACAGAGTGAGACTCTGTCTCAAAATAAATAAATAAATAAACAAACAAACAAATAAAATAAACTCCCAGTATCCTCATCTGTAAAATGGAGAAGACAGAACCTATTGCCTAAGTTATTGTGGGGATTATATGAGTTAGTGCACAAAAGGGTGGCACATAGATTTGTAATGGCATGGGGGTAATAACAGATAGGAGGTTGCTTGCATGAAAAGCAACTGGTATATAGTAAGCACTCATAAATGGCAGCTGCTATGTTATAGCAAAGGGCATCATTAAGATAATTTTAAAAGAGCTTGAAATTAAATTTAAGGGTGAAATGGGGGTTTAAAATAAGAATTGCCCACCCAAATTTGGAAACTATTTCCTGTTTTTTTAAAAGCAGGAAACAGGATCCCTTCATCCTCACCCCCTTCTTCTCCTAAATAAACCATGTAAGTGTTTTCCATTTTAACGTTCATTATCGTGGTGACTAAATGACCTGTTTGCATCTGCTTGGGTGTTTTTTGTTTGTTTGTTTGTTTTTTGAGATGGAGTCTCGCTCTGATACCCAGGCTGGAGTGCAATGGGCGATCTCAGCTCACTGCAACCTCCGCCTCCCGGGTTCAAGCGATTTTCCCTGCCTCAGCCTCCTGAGTAGCTGGGATTACAGGTGCCAGCCACCACGCTTAGCTAATCTTTTGTATTTTTAGTAGAGACGGGGTTTCACCATGTTGGCCAGGCTGGTCTCAAACTCCTGACCTCAAGTGATCTACCTGCCTCGGCCTCCCAAAGTGCTGGGGTTACAGGCATGAGCCACCGCACCTGGCCACATCTGCTTGTTTTTATTTAATCTGATAAATTATTACTTTCCTTGTCACAGTTTTGCATGGGGCTCAAGTCAGTTTTTAAATTAAATATATCCTTGGGTTCCAAGAGGTAACCTCAGAACAGCCAAATTCAGGGTATAAAGTTTCTTTTTAATAATATGCTTCTACTTTGACCTGAGTGTGTAAAGAAAAAGAGATTACTGCGTATGACTTTGGGTCAGTTTCTTATCTTTCACAACTCTTTGGGGAGAACTTCCTTACAGAAGGTGAATATTTGAAATGGCATCTTAAGATTTCAATTTCACACACAGTGGTTGTAAGAAATAACTGCCTACCGGTGGGATTTCATTCCTATTCAACGGGCAATTAAATCACTCAAATTTAAGTTTAACATTTAGAATCAAGTCTCAAAATGTGTTTTTATTATGAATAATTTTAAAGCAATCATGACCTTATTGCATCCTCCCATAACAACTAGTACATGCCTTATGCAGAAGAGAGACTCAGGAACTATGAGGTGATTGAGACATGCAAAACGGTTCTTTTAAAAGTTGAGAAAATCTCTATTTGATCCCTGCTAGTGGGACTGAAATTTCATTCCTTTTCCCTTTCCCCCAGTTCCTTGCAAATCTTAACTATCCTAAAATCTAGAAAATGTTCAAGTTTTCCTTCCTGAATAAGAATGCTAGAAGAAGAATGAATCAATGTACACGATGGCTTTGACCCCAGATGGATCATTTTTTTTCCCCTGTGGGCATTTTCTATTCTTTTTGCTTATTACATTTACAATTGTTTTCTAAGGGAACAGCAGTTTCAAGTGACTAAGGTTACATTCCTTTGCTAAAATGGACTTCTGATAGAAATGAAAATGCAAATATAATTGAGAAGATCCCAACATTATGATAATTTACCTCTCTTTTTTTTTTCAACCATTAGAAGCCAAGTTGCAACATATGCTTTGTCACGTGTGACATTCATATACAAAAATATGACATTTTGTTTCTAAATGTGGCATTCAGGAACAAAAATAAAGATCTGTCTTAATAGAGTTTTGGCTCCCATGGAGAATTTTTTAAACTATTCAGTTGTCACAGGCATCTCGTGCTCAGACTCATTTCAGAACATTTCAGGGCAGCTGATAAGTTTTCACAGATGTTAGGCCTATTAGTAACCTTAGTGATAAACAAATTTGGTTTTCTATATAGTAAAGAGCCCAAAATATATCTTTTAAAAAATCCATTTCAACTGAGTCTTAGGATGAGCATAGAAGCTCAGCTGTTTGCTAGCTGTGTGATCTGGGGGAATTTACTTCCCTCTCTGAACCTCAGTTTCTGTACCTATCAAATGGAGGATGGAGGCAATCATAATGTCACCAGGGCCAAAACTAGGATGAGGCCACTGGGGTGCCTGCTTGCCTCACAGGAGTTTTGAGAGGAGTCAATAGGATATGTATAAAAATGCTTTGCACAGTGATGCTGCACAGTAAATGGTCAGAAATGATAGCTCTTGGTATTACCCTATCTTTCAGAAGTAATCACCACTGTATCAGGAAGCAACAATCTCTCAGCCAATCAGGACATCCACCAAAGAGTGCTGAGACTGGGGTGCTGTAGAAAGAGCTGAAGTTCACCTAAGATCTCGGCAAGCCTCAGGCCAGAAATGCAGGGCTGTGCCCGTTTCGGGGACTGGGTAGGCTGCTGACAGCTGCATTGCTTCTCTGCTACACTGACTGCTTCAGCCACATCCCTGATTTCTTCATCTGATTTTCCCCCTTCCAACAACTTTCAAACCACCATTTATAATTTTAAAAAGAAGCCAAACAAAGCACTGAAGGAGCCGCCCCCAAATGTCACCATTCCTCAGTGAGTTCTTAGCAGTGTTAAGCTCATAGTGTGTCCTAGTGGAAGGGGCCTGAGAAGTGGGATTTTCTAGCTTGCTGCTTGGAGCAGTAGGCGTTTGAAAGCACCTCCCTAGTGGGCGTCACCCACCCCTGCTCCCACTGCAGCAGTTCTGCATTCACTGACCTTGGGCATGTTGCCCAACCTCTCTGCATTTGAGCTTCCACATCTGTAAAGTGGGAGTACTCAGAGTACCTACTCATGGAGCTGTTCTAAGGATTCTCTGAAATGAAGCAGATCAGGTGCCTGGAGAGGAAAGTGGCACACAGTCAGCTTCTATGGAAAATTTTGCTTATAAAAAGAGATTCTAACTTTAAAATGTTTGGGCGGCCGGGCGCGGTGGCTCACGCCTATAATCCTGACACTTTCGGAGGCTGAGGCGGGTGGATCACCTGAGGTCAGGAGTTCGAGACCAGCCTGGCCAACATGATGAAACCCTATCTCTACTAAAAATACAAAAACTAGCCAAGCGAGGTGGCCGGCGCCTGTAATCCCAGCTACTAGGGAGGATGAGGCAGGAGAATCGCTTGAAACTGGGAGGCAGAGGTTGCAGTGAACTGAGATCATGCCATTGCACTCAAGCCTGGGTGATAAGAGCGAAACTCCTTCTCAAAAAAAAAAAAAAAAGTTTGAGCACCCATTGATAATTCAGACCCTTTGGTGGACAAAGCAAATGAGACATACAGGGTCAACAGCTCCTTCTTCTGTCTCAGGCCATTGTCAAACCTGGCAATGACCGCCTTCTCTTTTGGGTACCAAACCCTGGGCTTTATTTGCTGCTTCAAGTTCAAGGTGGGAGTCAGAGCCAGGTGAGCTGACTCACTGAGCTGTCTTTGTGCTCTTTGTTTAGGCAGTCTGTCTCCTCTCTGTAGCTATGCAGAGGTACCACACCTGAGTGACACACCACAGTGCCTGGGATCCCGGCACAGCATATTTGAGATCCAAATTCACTGTGGCCTGGAAGGCCCTATTATCTGGGCTCTGCTGCCCCCCGTCCTTTTCTCCAGCATGCCCCTTCACTCTGTCTGCTTGAACCACACTGGCCGCCTTTCTGGTTCTTAAAACAAACCAAGCTGACTCCTACTGGAAGGCTTTTGCACTTGCCCTTTTCTCTGCTTGCAACGCTCTTCCCCTGGATCACCCCATGGCTCCCATGTACTTCATTCAGGTCTCTGTTCAAATATTTCATCCTCAGAGGGCTTTATAAAATCCTTCTTCTCCTCACTCTCCATCCCCGTTATCCTGCTTTGTTTTTCTTCCTAGCATCATCACTGTTTGCTCTTTACTACAGATGTATGTGCAGGGTTTTGGTGTGTGTTTTGTTTTGGCCTTTCCTCCCAGCTAGAATGTAAACTCTGTGAGGGTAGAAACTCTTTCTGACTTGTTCCCAGTTGTGTCTTCAGCACCTAGAACTTGCCTAACGTGTGGCTGGCCCTCAATAAATATTCATTAAAAGAATGACTGTACAAATGGCAGCACCATTCCCCTTGGCCAAAGCATGGGGGCATGATGCCCTCTGGGTGAAAGTGTAGAAGGAACTTCAATGTCCTTTGTTTTTCTTGAGCATCATTACTGGGAGAAGAATAATGGGCCAGATACCATTTATATTTGGGACCAAGAGTTTGGTTTGGGAAAGAGATCAGGCTCTTGGCTCCCAGGAACAGAGAAACAGGTGGTGTCTGGAATCAGCAAGGCCACTCTTTGAAGCCTGACTCTCCACTGCAGAACCTCTACCCTCTACAAAGACTAAAGTGTAGAATGCAGTCAATCATATGAGTAAAAGCAAAGGCTTTGGAGAGAGAAAGGCTTGTGTTTGAGTCTTGGCTCCTTTCAGTACGTGGTTTTAGGCAAATTATTTAACAGCCTTGAACCTCAGTTTCATCATGTGCAAAACAGGGATAATAATATCTTCATTACAGGGTTGTAGGAATAAAATGAAATCATGCATGCCAAATGCTGAGCCCAGTGATCAACATGGAATAAGTGCTCCACGGATGGCAGCTACTATTAGAATTAACTAAGCAAAGAGAACCTCAGAGGACAATAGTCAACCAGGGCAGGGCTTTCTTGGCTGGACATAGATGGATAAGTGGAGTTCTGCCCTACAAGGACTTAGTTCAAGTAAGGTGGGGTCAACATTCTTGCCTGGGGAACAGAGTGTCTTGTCTTACCTCCGCTGGTATGGTGGCCTCCACGGGACAGGTGAGTTAGGTTCACAGAGGCCTGGCCCAGGCTCACATTCAGGAAGGCAACATAAAGAAGGTGCCAGAAGCCATTCCTGGCCACTGGCTCTTCAGAGTCACGTGTCTCTGATCTAAGACATTGCACCCTAGACAGGCTTTCTATTGGAGGAAGTGGGGAGGATGGGGACAGGCCGCTGCTGGGGAAGCTGTGTTTTCTGGCATTTGGGCCGTCAAAGGGCACTGGGCCTGGCAGGGGAAGGTGATTCTGACCTTTCTAATGGCACTTGCCCCTACAAGCTGTCTCCAGATTCTTTTTTTTTTTTGAGACAGCGTCTCGCTCTGTTACCCAGGCTGGAGTGCAGTGGCGCGATCTCGGCTCACTGCAACCTCTGCCTCCCGGTTTCAAGCGATTCTCCTGGCTCAGCCTCCTGAGTTGCTGGGACTATAGGTGCGCACTACCACGCCTGGCTAATTTTTGTATTTGTAGTAGAGACAGGGTTTCACCATATTGGTCAGGCTGGTGTTGAACTCCTGACCTCAGGTGATCTAGCCGCCTCGGCCTCCCAAAGTGCTAGGATTACAGGTGTAAGCCACTGCACCCTACCTGTCTCCAGATTCTTAAACAACAAACCTCAGCAGGAAGGAGTAGAGCTGGAATCTCATTAATGATGCTCCCTAGAAATACCCATTGTTGAGGGAGGTATCCTTTGGCAAAAAAAAAACAGAAAAAGAGCTGCTTGTTTTTTCTGCCAGTTTTTGCTGCTTCCCTTCAGTCACCCCTCATGTGTTTTACTGCCACACTAACTGATCTGGAATACTGTTTTCTTCCCTGTCAACACCATGCTCAAGAATTTGCAATGGTTCCCTATTGTCCATGACCATCCACAAGTTGCTTAACCTCTTGAGACCTCAATTTTCTCATTTTATAGAGAAAAGAGGCAGACTGGAAGGTTACAGCTGAAATTCTATGTGTGATTCTGTCATTCTAGCAGGTCGAGACCAAATTTCCCATGCTTCCATTAAAGGCACCCTGTAATCCTGCTCACTCCATTGATCCAACTTTATATCCCACAGTCCTGGACCCTGCACCTTCCCATCCAGCCTGTTCTCCTCTCTGATCTTAAATATTCTGCTTGTGCCATTTCTGTGCACTATGTTATTCTTTTCTCTCTATCAGAGATGTCCACTTTCTCCCTGTTTTAAAGCTTTGGTACTAGAATAGTAGAGTGATTAAGAGTAGAGGCTTTGAGATAAATAAACCTGGCTTCAAGTCTCTGCTTTACAACTTACTATCTGGGTCATCTTAGGAAAATCTCTGAGCTTCAGGGCTTACAGTGATAAAATAGAGACAATGATAAATGTAGGGTTAGGAGTAGTCATTGAGATAATGTATGCAGTGGGAAGAGCACAGTGCTTGGAACATAGTAGGTGCTCAGTAAATGGCAATGATTATTGCAGTTAGTACAAAATCCTCTCCAGTCTCCTCTGCTTCTCCAAATCTTGTCCAATGTGGACCCAGATCAAGCTACATCTTTACCCTGAAGGTTTCTCTGTCCCCTGAAGCTCATGGTGGTGATCCCTTTCTGAGTTCTTATAGCCCTTGGTCCTAGTGCCTAGCTAGGTGCCTCATTAGATTCTGCCTTGCAATGCAATAATTTCATCTGTGTGCCTGCAACATCTTGCCTTAAGTCCTTGGAGAAGAGAGACCATGGTTTTCATCTTCACTAGCTCCCAGGATACCGATATAAATATGGAGATACTTAATCATTCCTTTTGAATTGAAGCCTTCAAATATCACATCCATGTTATCAATTGCCCAGTTCCTAGATTCACACTGATATTTACAAAGCCCTGAGTGTCTTTGCATTGGTGAGGAAGGCCTCCGCAGAATCATTATTGAAGATAGCCCATGCATTGTCACAAACCTTCTAAAAACCTGGTAACTAAAACTCTAACATTCTTAAAGAAAACATAGGGGAACAGCTTCATGACATTGGATTTAGCAAGATTTCTTGGATTTGACTCTAAAGGCACAGGCAACAAAATTAGAAATAGATAAATTGGACTACATCAAAATTTAAAACTTTGGTGCATCAAAAGACACCATCAACAGAGTGAAAGGGCAACCCACAGAATGGAATAATATATTTACAAATCATATATCTGATAAGAGATTAAGATCTAGAACATATAGGCCGGGCACTGTGGCTCACACCTGTAATCCCAGCACTTTGGGAGGCCGAGGTGGGTGGATCATCTGCGGTCAGGAGTTCGAGACCAGCCTGGCCAACATGGTGAAACTCCTGTCTCTACTAAAAAAAAAAAAAAAAAATAGCCGGGCATGATGGTGTGTGCCTGTAATCGCAGTTACGCAGGAGGCTGAGGCAGGAGACTCGCTTGAGCCCAGGAAGGGAGACAGAGGTTGCAGTGAGCTGAGATCGTGCCACTGCCTGGGCGACAGAGCCAAGATCAGTCTTCCAACCTGGGCGACAGAGCAAGACAGGCTCTGTCTGGATTTAAACAATCCAGTTTCAAAATGGGCAAAGAACTTGAATCTCCATTTCTCCAAAGAAGACATGCAAATGTCCAATAAGCACATGAAAAGATGTTCTACATCACTAATTATTAGAGATGCAAATCAAAACCACAATGAGATACTACTGCATACCCATTAGGATGGCTAATGCACACGCGTTAACAAGTACTGGTGAGGATCTGGAGGGTTTGGAGTACTGGTGTATTGCTGGTGGGAATGTAAAATGGTGCAGGCATTATTGAAAACAGTATGCTGGTTCCTCAAAAAATTAAAAACAGAATTACCATATGATCTAGCAATTCCATTCTGGACATAAACCCAAAAGAATTGAAAACAGCAACTCAAACAAATATTTGTACCCCCATGTTCACAGCAGTACTATTCACAATAGCCAAAAAGTGGAAGCAACTAAGTGTCTAGCAACAGATGGATTTTTTAAAGTGATATATGCATACTATTATATGTGTACATATATATAGATACATATGATATATATATACACATATGATATGTATATGTATACATACAAACACATATGATTCCACCTTAAAGAGAAAGGAAATTCTGACATAAGCTACAACATGAAAGAAACTTGAAGACATTAAGTGATATAAGCCAGTCCTGAGAGGACAAGGACTATATAATTCTACTTTTGTGAAGTACTTAAACAAATACATAGAGACAGAAAGTTGAATGGTGGTTGCCAGGAGCTAGGGGGAGGGGATAGTTATTGTTTAATGGACAAAACATTTCAGTTGGAAAAGATTAAAAAGTTCTAGAGCTAGATAGTGGTGATGGTCACCCAACAACATTTATGTGCTTAATGCCACTGAACCGTACCCTTGGGAGTGGTTAAATGTTAAATTTTACGATATGTGTATTTAACCCTCACACGCCCCAAAAAACTCTGACAAAAGTTAAAGACCATTCCCTAGGTGTAGCTCTGTTCCTACATGCAGAATTTTACATATCGTTCCAGGGAGCTCACGGTCTTCTCAGGTTCATCTGTGGACCCATTCGACAACCAAATGTTATGGGGAAGCCAGTCTCATGAGCTCCAACACATTCTTCAGTGCACTCAATGGCAATCCCTGCCCACGTAGGCCTTTTCGAATAGTGCTCATCCCTGACTTCTGGATAAACTTCTTTGCAGAAGCCCATTTGGCTCCAAGGACAGAAAAAGAGTGCAGGTTGTTACTACGCAAAGCCACAGCATTAAGGAACTCAACATTCTTCTAGATATCTGCCCTCCTGTCTGAGAATCCGATACTTAGAGTATAGCAGGTCCCAGCTCCATTTGGGGTGGTGGTGGTGGAAAAGGGGGCGTCTCTGATGAGCAGAGCATCTTTAATGCCTGCTCAGGCCAGAGCCCCTTTCCAAAGACTTTGAGACTGCCATGGGCCTGCTGACTCCTCTCACGCTTTCAAGCTACGGTGCTTCCCGTCACATTGCAGAAGGCCGCCTTGGGTGATATCTCGCAAAGGAAGAGCTATTAACAAATATTCCATTTGTATTTCCTGCGTGGCCCTCCATCTGGAAATATCTTTTATGTGGCAACTTTTGCAAAATGAACCGAATCTTGAAGGAGGTCTCGGCAGGTTTATGCTAGCCTCTCTATCACTCCAATAAGTCATTTCCATCCTCACCTTCACAAGGGTCAAGCAATTGTGACTTGGAATGGGAGACGGGGCTGGCACGGAATGATAGCAAGTCATCTGGGCCCCGAGGCATCTTTTTAACCCTGAAAACGTCCACTTGGAGGGCAAGAGCCAAATCTAAAAAATTATTATACACACTGTCTCTCAGCTCAAATATGTATGCTCTCACTCCAAGTTCAGATCACAATTTACAATTCCACATTTTGTAATTGTTAAGTGCAGTCTGGCTTCCCCAAAGACCGCAAGCTCATTCTGCCCAGGATTAAATCCAAGAGCCTTCTTAGCCCAGTTTCTGGCATGCAGTAAGCATACAATAATGGAAGGAATGAATGAATGAACAAATGAATTAATTAAACCCACCTTACCTGCCTCTCCACTAGTTACTTCAAGTTCAGGTTGAAAAATATCTTCTTTTCAGAGCAGTTGTTACTGAAAGAAAATGAGAGGAACCCTCTGGTTTAGACAGCTAGTAGTAGAAAGGAGAAAGAGAGAAAAAAAAAAGAATCCTTATCTTCAGTTAGAGAAATGTTTCCACAGGTCCTTGATAAACTAGGGAAAAAGACCCCCAGGGCTTTCTGATAGCAGGCGGGTGTCCTTGATAGCGTGACGGGTGGGGCAGGCGGAACTTTGGCATCAGGGCGCAGGGATGGATTCTAACGGTTTCTTTGCTGGTTGAAGAGGCTGCTTCCTGCCGACTTCTTTTTTTTTCTTCCTATTCTTCACTTACCAGCCCAGCTTGTGAATGTGAACGAGTTGTCCCTTTTCCAAATAAACAGGACTGGTGTATCAGGTGGCCTTGCCATTGGATGTGCCTACCGGTCTGAGAAAGCAAGTGTTCTGTCTGTGTCTGCAACTGTTTGTGTCTCACACTTTGCAAATCTCTTATCTCTCTGAGTCTCAGAAATTCCCCATGAGTGAAAAAGGGCAGGTAGCCTGGTGCCCATTTGATAGGAGAGGAAATTAGGCCAAAGCCCTTTCAAATCTTAAACATGCCTAAACTAGAGGACTGGATGACCCTTATTCCTTAGACTCGGGCATTCTTGCTCACAGGAATGTCTTTTGAGAATTTATTTTTCAAGAGGAAGAGCTTCATGAGGCAAAAGCCAACACACAGACACCGTATTACCTAGTGGCATTTATTGGATTTGTCTCTTGAGTGATTCAAACAAAAGATTACGGTTATAAATAGATAGACCTAACTGTTGCAAACAATGCCTACCTTTTATTGAGCACTCATTATGTGCCAGGCATTTTAAATACTTGATCTTATTCAATCCTGATAAAAAACCTCCTGAGATCAGTAGTATTATTCCAATTTTACTTGAAAGTGAGAGAGAAATTTCAATAACTTTCCCCGGGTCATACAGCTGTATAAATGTAGGAGATGGAATTTAGACCTAGGTCTTCTGACTCTATGCCACCTCACCTCACCTCATTCACTATGCCAGTGTTTCCCAAATTTCCTACGTTTGCATGTTAGGAATACATATTCTTAGGCCCATACCCAATCTCCCAGATCAAGGGAGAAACCTCAGAAGGCCTTTCCCTGGATACCTGATCTAAAAAATAGCCTCCTCCCCAGGCACTAACACACCGCTATTTAATTTTCATCATTATATTTGTCACTACTTGATATTTTCTTATTTGTGTATTTGCATATTGTCTTTCTTCTCCACTAAGGGATGAGTTCCATAAGTGCAGATACAAGATGTCCAACGTTTTAACTTCTAGAAACTGACCAAGGGGGATGGTATCTACGAAGTACTCAATACATATTTATTAGATAAGTTAGTAGACACTGTCCAAAGTATTGTGTTAAGAAGAATTGTGAGTCTGGACCCAGGTTCTGGAGAGAAGATGAGAACACTGGTGTGTGTCCTGAGATTTCAGGATGGGAAAATGTTGGCACATATGCCATGTATTTGCCATCCCAGAGAAAGAAACTCAGTCTCCCCAAAATTAAGAGGAAGATGACATAGCGAGTCAGTAGGAGAGCCAGGTAAAATGCAATTACTTCTTTCCAAGACCTTTATCTCTTACTTGGAAGTCAAAATGAACACATTTGTAATGGAGAAGAAATCCACGGTCAACAGTGAGGTGCTGATCAAAACTGCAATCAGATCGGATTAGGGAGAGATCAGAGTGGATATCAGCATGGAAGGCTTTCGGGAGGAAGCAGAAAATTGAGTTGCCCCTTGATGAGCAATTATCTGGAAACTTCCTTTGTTGTCAGGCTTGTACTACAAGCTATACATAGAGTGTTTTTTAGGCCCTTGCAACACCCTAATGAAGTTAAGTATTGTAATCATAATTTTATGGGTGATGAAAGTGAGTCACAGAAAGGCTACAGAACTTGCTCCAGCTCACAGAGCTACTAAGGACTGAGTAGGAATTAACAGCCAGCGATTTCAATAATGGTTTTCTTAAGCAGAGCAGGTGTGTCTGGTAGGAAACAGCCCAAGTAAGGGTCTAGGTATGGGGTCAGTTGGAGGAGCTGGAGGTGCAGCTCACAGGTAGTAATGAAGTCAACTGGTTGCAGAATTGGACCATAGCAATATTCCAGTGAAAGGAACCAGATCTGCTGTTCTCTCCCATTTAAAGGCATTGGATGCCAAAATGCACCACACCTGACCCGGTGATCACAGACAATTCAAAGGTGTATTATTTATGCAGGCATAGGCAGTGAGGGGAGCCCCTGGTTGAGGGCCCCACTGAGAAGAGGACTCCCTGACCTCTGGGGAGGAGAAAGAGCCTGGTGCTGGGGACCTACGTAGATGTAGGACAGGGGCCCACCTGTTGAATAATGCCGAGAGGAGTAGTGGAGGAAGATTAATTTTGAGTTATCTGCTCCAGTGGGGGTCAGGCTGGGGGCGGTCAATCAAAAAGAGCAAGGGTGAGTTTTCTTATATGTGATTACTAGGTGCTACAGAGGTGAGTGGGACTGAGTGGGTGGTGAGGGGCAGGGTGCCCTGATGGTTTCTGCCGCAGTGGGTGTTGACTGTTTGGCCAAATGACATTTTGCTGGGAGCAACTTTTTGCACTCAACTCAATTTCTTCAAAATTCACTCCCTAACATTTGGTTCACCATCCAAAGAGTTAATATACTTGTATATAGGCTGCACCAATTTTACATAGCCAGTGCAGTATGCAAGTCTACTTGTGGGCAGGAGGGCTCCTAAAACAAGGTCACCCCAGGCTATAGGGGACATCCAAGTCCTAGGGAGTTCAGAGTACCACATGTAGAATTTGGTTTCGGTTTGGTGGTACATCCGTTGGGCTATTTGGATTACTTTGCCTGCAATATTTATCCACATCCAGCAGGATACACTATGTCCTCTGAGAGCATATACTCCTTCTGGGAAGCTGGCATATCATCTGGAGCTACTCTCTTATCTGCCACCCTGGCAGTTAGGGGTTTTTGCCCTTCAGTGAAAGCTTCCAGTGCTGCTGTTTTTTGTGTTACATGGGCTGATAGAACCTCGGACCTTTCTCTGAAGTATCTGCTAGTTTTCCTGGTGTGATCATATTGTAAGACCTTAGTCCCACTCTTCTGGCCCCAAGTCATGCTTATACCCAGGACAATGGGTAGGAAGACAGCCCATCACCTCTGACTGGGGACTGTGACCAGCAGGGTTAAATTGCAGAACAGTCAGAAAAATGTGAAGGAGGTTGTCAGGCTTAGTAGTGTGCAAGTGAGTTTAGGTAGTTGGGAAGTCAGGAGGAAGTTATCTAGGAGTGGAACAGGTGAAGCAGGTTCCCTCTGGGGCTTCCAATCTCTTGTGTTCCTTTAATATCTGGGGTGGGCCGTGACACTAGTTGTGCTATGTGGGCCTAGGAGGATACAAACATAGGTATGTATTTATACATTTGGATAGATGCGTGATCTGGACTCATGAGCCAGGGATCAGACTGGATAACATCTGAGCCAACATAGGACAGGGCAAGACCTAGGAGCCTAGACCAGAAGTGTTTGGTGTTGGTGGTTTTGTGGTGCAAATAAGGGAGTGGCCTGCTCATGGGGACAGATAGGAGGCCCAACATTGCATGAGGTCCAGCCGCTGGGATGTGGCTTTATCTCTGTGTACATACAAGTTAGCCTGGAGATAGCCTTGGGCAGTAGAATTGCTTTGGGAGGCCCAGGAAGGGAAGTTCCAGCCACAATGGCAATGAGGTTTATTGTGCCCAATGGGGAGGAAGTGGGAGGAGAGAGTTATAACTTTGGTGGCCTGGCTGGTGGCCACCCTTTTCAGGTATGTGACAAATGCTGATTGAGGGATCCCCCAAGGGAAGCTGTTTGTGCTCCAGCAGGGGGGTCCCTTGGTAGATGACGTGGGTAACTGGTGGGCAGCCTCCAGGATGCAGTGGTTGGCTGGGCTGTGGTCATCACCTGCAATGTAGCCATTGTCTCCCTGGGCTGGTACACCTTTTTTAAAAATTTTTTTTTGAGCCAGAGTTTCGCTCTTGTCACCTAGGCTGGAGTGCAATGGCACAATCTTGGCTCATTGCAGCCTCTGCTTTCCAGGTTCAAGCAATTCTCCTGCCTCAGCCTCCCAAGTAGCTGGGATTGCAGGTGCCCGCCACCACGCATGGCTAATTTTTTTGTATTTTTAGTACAGACAGGGTTTCACCATGTTGGCCAGGCTGGTCTCAAACTCCTGACTTCAGGTGATCCACCCACCTTGGCCTCCCAAAGTGCTGGGATTACAGGCATGAGCCACCATGCCCGGCCACAACTCTTAAGTCAGATTTGGGTCATGGAGATATAGGCTGACATCTGGAAGGGTGTCACAAAGATGCACAAAGCAGAAGGGATGCTTGAGGGCACATTTAGAAGGGGTGCTGGAGGACACCACATGCGCTGGGCTGCCAGTTGGGCATCATTACTATGATAAAAGTAGTTTGTAGGGGAGGTGGGACTAAACATACAGGACCATATTCCTTTTTGTTTGTCCTGATGGCTGCTCAGGATGATGTGATATTCCTGGCCCATGGTGTTGTAGAAGAATTGTACATTCCAAACAGATAGGGATGACACTGTGGGTGCAGTATTGCCCAGGTGTCCCAGCACGGAGTAGGGAAACTGTGTCCCAGGCCACCAGCTATATCAGGCATAGCCAGCTATAAAAAACCTAAAGGTTTCACAATAACATTTTTCAGTTTTTAGACTCTGTAATAGCATTTAGGGCTGGCCTTTTATAATGACAGGGGCATCTGTATCCCACAGCTGTGAGTGGCTGTCCGTGCTTTGGCATCCGTGGTGGGGAATAGACAGCCTCAGGCATTGCTATTTTAGAACACGAATGTTGGGGGGCTCCTTTGTCTTGCTCCAAGATCCACATGGTGGTAGGTGTCAGTCCAGGGGCCAATATTCTATCCCCTGTGGGACAAGCTCAACATTAGCCAGCCTTTAAATCCATCACAACTGGTAGATGTGTTAGGGGATGGGAGAGCCTCATTTCCAGGCTGGTAGAAACATGTTGTCAGGGACTTCGCTGTTCCATCCATAGCCAGCAGGTCCCACTTATTATTTGCCATTGGTCTGACACTGATGCTTTGTGAATTGTGGATAGATTGAAAAAAGATAGAGGAATGAAGGATCAGAGGAGCAATCCCATATGGGAATCCATGACTTGGAACCCGGGACTCTTGTCAGAACTAATAAGTGTAAAATGAGGGCATTTTATTATGGATGAGGGGCCCGTAGGGGCAAGTATCAAGGGAGATAAGAGCAGTAAGAGAAAACTGATTTGGAAACCACAAGCCATTTTATAGCTTTAAGAGAATATACATCATTGTGGAGCTTGCGGTAGCCTGGTGGGAGAAGTGAGCCAGTGACAGACAGGAATACATGTCCACCATGGTTAGGGCATATTGTGGGGTTGGGGAACCTGAGGGAAGGACTCATTATCGTCAATTTTCCATCGTGAGTGTGGTCAGTTTCCTCAGTGATTCTGCTAGGAGTAACATATTGCACCCACCCATACTTCTCCACAGATATTCAATATGTTTGGGATAGCAGTTGAATATGGGTGGGAAACATAAATGCAGCATCTTATTGTGGAAGGCCTTAGCTGCAAGTCTCCAGGAATGTGGATTTTTTTTTTTTTTTTTTTTTTTTTTGAGACAGGGTCTTGCTCTGTTGCTCAGGCTGGAGTGCGGTGGTGATACTGTTGTTCACTGCAGCCTTGACCTTCTGAGTTCAGGTGATCCTCCCACCTCAACCTCCCAAGCAGCTGTGTGCACCACCACGCTTGGCTAATTTTTGTTTTGTTCTTTTGTTTTGTTTTTTTTGTTTGTTTGTTTGCTTTTTGTAGAGATAGGGTTTTGCCATGTTGCTCAGGCTGATCTCAAACTCCTGGGCTCAAGCCATCTGCCCGCCTTGGCGTCCCAAAATGATGGGATTACAGGTGTGAGCCACTGCACCCAGCCAAGAATGTGGATTTAATGAGCCACTAGTCCATGGAAGACTCTTGAACAGGGGAAGGATGTGAGTGGAGTTGCATTTGGGTTGGGTTGGGTTGGGGTGGGGAGAGGCTGGAGGTAAGGCTACTGTGCTAGGAGCTTAACCACCAGTGAACGGTTGAAGAAAGGAGGTGGGGGCAGTGGGAATGACTGACTGGGCAATGACAGAGCGACTCATGTGACTGGCCAAGACTTGTCTGCAGGAGACCAGGGAGCTATAGCCAGGCAGCTGCAGGGCCATTGATAGAAGCTGCCATGGCTTGAGCACTTGCTCTATGCATACTCACGCAAGTGCATTCGTGTATGATCTTGCTCATCCCTCACACTGAGGTCATCTGTGGGATGCAAATGGCCAGCCTTATGCTTCCACCCCATCCACACAGGTCAGGGGCCATACTCTGTGCCGCTGCCAGGGGGATCCTTTCATAACCTGCATCAGATCATTTCGCTCTTCTGCTTGAAGCTCTCCTAAGGTTTCCTTCTTGCCCAGAGTAAAAAGCCAAAGTCCTATAAGGCCCTGCATATCTGGCTCTAGCCATCTCTGTGTCCCCTTCTCTTCCACTCCCTTCCTCCTTCCCTCCCTCTGCTTCAGCCACACAGGACCCCTTGTCATTCTTCAAACTCTTGCTTTAGGGCCTTTGCTCTTCTTCTTCTGGGAACATTCTTCCCCAGATGTGAGTTCTTCTTACTAGAAAGGTCTTCCTTCATCACCTGGGTAAGACACTAATAACCCGGGCCAGTGCATTCCATTTTCCCTCACTCTGTCTGTGTTATTTTTCTCCCTAGCACATATTGCCATCTGGCATACTATATGTGTACTTGCTTATTTGATTGGTGTCTGTCTCCCCCTCTCAAGTTTGTAAGCTCCTTTCCGGCAAGAGCAATGTTTGTTTTGTCGACGTTTACGTATCCGCAGTGCCTAGAACAGTTCCTGCTGTGTATGAGGTGCCCAGTAAACGCTTGCTGAGTGGATGAATGAAGTGTATATTATCATCCTGATTCAATGAAAGGGAAAACTGAGGCTCAGGAAGGGTAAGCAACTTCTCCAGGCAGGACAGCTAGTAGTTGCCAAAGCCAGGGTTCAAGTCTGACTACAAAGCCTGTCCTATTTCCATTAGGGTGGAATACCCTCGAGGAGTCTTGGATCTTTGTACCTGAGAAAATGGATCTTTAATAAACAGAAATGGGGAAATTGAACAGGTTTGGGTAATCGGGGAAAGATGACAAGTTCATTTGGAACTCTGCTCTTCTTTGAGTGCAGTGGGACCTCAGAAGCTAGGGGTAGCCATTTGAGCATTTCCTGTGTACCAGGCACTGTACTGGGCACTAAGGATTTAAAAATAAACAAGACACTGTCCCCACCCTTGGGGAGCTCACTAACTAGGGGTGAAGCGTCCAGGACACAATCTCTGAGTTCCTGGGGCCGCAGCTAACCGTAGCCAGACCAGAGCACAGAGATGAGCTCGCAGCCAGACTCTCCAGGCCAGATACGGGCCAGGCAGCAGCATCTGACTGTCCTGTGCATCTGTTCAACAGAATCGCTGAGCAGTTCTGTTGTGCCAGACAAAGCAGTCACACTAGAGATACAGAAGCAGGTCAGACAAGGGTCCATTCTCAGAAGCTCACAGCAGTGAGGAGGAAGCATCCTTCACTCATTTATTCAGTCATCTGTCAGCTAGAAAACAAGTACTTGCCATGTGCCAAACACTCCTAGGCTCTTGTTATAAAACAATGAAGAAAAAAGACATGATCCCTACACTCAAGGAACTTACAACCTAGTGGCGATGTGGAGAAAAGGGAACTCTTACACGCTGTTGGTGGGAATGTAAATTAGTACAATCTCTAGGAAGAATTGTACTAAATATGGAGATTTGTCAGAGAACTAAAATTAAAACTACCATTCGATCCAGCAATCCCACTACTGGGTATCCATCCAAAGGGAAAGAAATCATTAGATACCTGCATTTGTATGTTTATCGTAGCACTAGTCACAATAGCAAAGATGTGGAATCATCCTAAGTGTCCATCAATGGATGATTGGATTTAAAACTGTGGTGTATATATATGCAATGGAATACTATTCAGCCATAAAAAAGAATGAAGTCATGTCTCTCACAGCCACATGGGTAGAACTGGAAGCTATTATCTTAAGTTAAAAAAGTCAGACACAGAAAGCCAAATATCACATTGTTCACTCATAAGTGGGAGCTAAATAATGTGTACACATGGCATTAGGGTGTGGAATAATAGACACTGGAGACTCAGAAGGGTGGGGGGAGGATGATGAGAAATTAATTAATAGGTACAATGTGTGTCATTCTGGTGATAGATACCTTAGAAGCCCTGACTTCACAACTATGCAATTTACGTGTGTCACAAAATTGTACTTGTTCCCCATAAATTTATGTAAGTTTTTTTGTTTTTGTTTTTGTTTTTATGAGATGGAGTTTCTCGTCACCCAGGCTGGAGTGCAATAGTGCCATCTTGGCTCGCTGCAACCTCTGCCTCCTGGGTTCAAACGATTCTCCTCTCTCAGCCTCCTGAGTAGCTGGGATTACAGGTGCCTGCCACCATGCCCGGCTAATTTTCATATTTTTAGTAGAGACAGGGTTTCATCATGTTGCCCAAGCTGGTCTTGAACTCCTGACCTCAGGCTATCTGCTTGCCTCAGCCTCCCAAAGTGCTGGGATTACAGGCGTGAGCCACCGCGCCTGACCTGTAAGTTTTTTAAAAACCTAGAGGTGAGTAATTATAATAAGTGATATTATTATTATTACTCTTATTAACAATGACGATGACTGATGAGGGCTAAGTGCCGGCTACTATCCAAGAACTTCCATGATTTATTTATATTTCTGACAATGACCCTATGGGTACCCCTATATTACAGATGAGAAAACTGAGGCTGCCATCTTTCTAAGGTCTAAAGTGATTTTCTGGCAGCAAAAACAAGAACTTAATTAATTTTAACAGATAAAGACAGAAAAGGCTTCACAGAAGATTCACCTTTTCAGGGCAACCCCAAGAAGTATGGGTTGGTTTTCTTTAAGCCGAAACATTAGGGCAAGAACCTGGAATAATATCTGCTTCAAAGGGGAGTTATGCAAAGTCAACAAGAGAAGACGTGTAAAACCCAAGCACAGTACCTGGCACAAAGTAGATGCTCCCAAATCTCTGTTCCCCTTCATTGATCCTCTGTGATGGAATGAACTTGTAGCCACTTTCCCCATCCGCCTTGGTTTTTCAAAAACACCCCTTGAAGTTATAACCTCCTTGGGAGCCAAGGCTTCTCTGAAGCACCCCATTACAATCTTTGCCCTCAACTCAGAACTGGAATGTGTTTGAAAATGCTAACAAGGGCAGCAGCCCCACCTCTTCTTCATTGCCTAAGGTTGTTAGGCAAACACACACACACACACACACACATGCACACACACACACACGCGCGCACACACACACACACTCACACATGGGGAGATCACGGTAAACACAAGCCTCTCTTTTGGATCAGAATAATTGAGTGGTCTCCCTTTGTGGCCAGTGTACAGGAACAAATTAGATGGGTAAATTAGCAGTTCCCGAAGACATTAGCAACCAGCGGCTCACACAGCAAGCGCCTGACTCACCGTGGGGCCTCTGCAAGTCACAGCCTATGAATAGACGCTCTTCCTCCCTCCGAAAGAGAAGCCAGAGTGCCCGGAACACCATAGGGGAAGCTTGAAGGCTTGTACCCCTTTGGAGTCTTTTTATTTTAAAAGACCGATTTAATTACCACTTCTTCTGTCTCCTTGAAGATGAAAAAAGTTCCCTTGCAATCCTCCATTCATCGGAGAATTAATGAAGCCTACTCACCAGCAGATGATGTAATCCTGGTGGCTTCCCCCATCAGATCTAGGCTGCCTGCCCCACGGATACCTTCTGGGCTAATTGCCTGCTTTGCACCTGTTCCTTCTTGGGAGGCCCTGGCACCCTAGCACCTGGTGCCTGTGCCATCTCCCCTCTCTGCCAGGACACCCACAGGCCCTTGTGAATAGCAAAGCCCACTTAACGGCTGAAGGCAGGTGGGGGTATTTCCTTCTCAATTCTGCTCAAGGCCCGTTGCTGTTCTTTGAGGATATTGCAAATCCAGGGTTTGGAGGGCTGGGCCTCTCAGTGGCCTGGTTGTCTATCTGATAGGGCGGAGCCTTCACCCTTGCAGTGAGCTCTCTCACACCAGATGTGCTCCGTGTGGAATCCTAGGCCATCAGGGGATTCCTCAGCAAGCCCTGTAGGGCCCAAATCCTAACTCAGACCCTCATCCTCCTACTCAGAACGTGGAGACTTGTGATCCTCAGTTTGGACGAATTCCAAGAGACCTTCCAATTCCAAGAGGATGTCTTTGGTTCTGCTCACACATAGCTCCCTCTCCCTCCTAGGCCTTCCCCTTTGAATTTCTCCCCTACACCATCAGCCTGTATTTACTTCTCCTTCTTGCTTAATGCATTACTATATTATCCCAGTTAAGGGGGTCTGCAGGTTGTATCAGAAAGTTCAGAGGCTCACATGACCTGGATTGGAACTTGGCTCAGCCACTGACTAGCCAGACAAACTCAAATAAAGTACACAGCTTCTCAGCACCTCACCCCCTCATTCATAAAAAACAGGGACAATGGTACCCACTTTGCAGGGTTGTTGAGTAGATTAAATTAGACAGCACAAGGAAAGAGCTTTCCTAAGTTCCAATGCTACGTAACACACGCAGTATTTTCTTACCCAGCAGTAATTTCGGTGCACGAATCTGATCATCTCTTAATTAAATATTGAATTCTTCTAACACGGTTCTTTTTTTGAACCCCTCAGGGTCTGAACAGTTATAAGTGCACAGAAGTTGGGTCTTTATGAGCTGAATAAAAGGAAACTCCGGCTCTCTTCTCTTTTGTCCTTACCATAAAGCTCTTATCAGCTGCTCTCCTGGCCCTGCCTCTGACGCTGGGCTTTGGGGCCACTACAGGCTCTCCTTTCCTTGTCCCCCTCTGAGTCCTGAAGTCCTGGTTTGCAATCTGCTGTTGCAGTTCTCTGGAATGGCTGCTTCCCCATGCGCCCCTGTCTGTCAGCTACCTCCCCCGCATGCATGTCTGTCTGCTGGGCAAGGCCCTATTCCAAGGTGACAGCTCACCGGGCCTCACCCACAAGTCTCTTCCAAGCATTAGCAGCCCACCCCAGCCCAAAGATATCTTTTATAGCTGATCTCTGGCGGCACCTCCTACCTTCCAATTAGGAGCCTGTCAACACCCAGGCCATCACTCTTCCTGCAGTGGCTGACAACACACACGCCTGCCGCGGCTGCTCCAGGAGAGTCAAGCAAAATTATTTCCATGGTGGTGGTGGCCTGAGCACAAGAGTTGAAATCTAGGTGAATCCAAATCTAGTTCTGCCTTCTCACTTTGCAAGGAGGTGTCTTATTTCTCTTTGAATTGGCCGCACCAAGCATCATGCCTGGCACACAGTAGGTACTCATAAATAAACACGTGTAAATCAAAAAGGCTGAAGATACATTGCTAGCTTGCAGATTCCCTTTCTCAATGTCTAATGATATCCAGTTCATTTCTTTCTCTTACACGTGCAAATCAGAAATTTAGCTCATAACTCATCTGTTGTGATTTTTTCTTTCCTTTACTTCTGTGGCTGAAAATAAAATTTACCCCAGAAAAGAGAGAGAGAAGATGCCTGATTCCTTTGTCCTCCCGCTTCGATCCTCTCTAAATCCCTGGGTCATGGTAAGACTCTCTGAAATTCAGGGCCATTTTCAGACACTGGAGCCGATGAGGGAAGTATGACACAATCGAACATTTTTCTTATCTGGCAGTGTGGTCTGGTGGTTAGCATACGGGCTCTGCCAGTCGGAAGTCTGCCTTTCTATTTCTGGGGCTTAGGGGAAACCATGAAGCAACAGTCTTTGCAGCCCACTCACTCTTGCTTTCTCTTTCTCAATGTAAAATTGAGTTCACATTGGACCTTCTTACCCACAGCAGTCACCAGCTCAACCAGGGAAGGAAACGCACCACCCTGCTAGCCCTGCTTCAGCCTTGGGTGAGGCTGTGAAGGCTGGTGGTAAACCGATGAAAGATAATCCAAAGAAATGAAAGTGAGGGTGATGAGTAGGAGAGCGGTTTGGGGCTGAGGGTACGAAGATGCCATGATGACTGACTTAACCACATCAAACTAAACCATGTCTCCTACTACAACTCACCAGCCTGAAATTGTGAGAGGATCTCGGGGGCGGAGATTTCGCTGTCTAAGGGGCACCCTGGGTGCCTACAAGAGGAGGTGGGAGGGAAGTTAACCTTGCGTTGTCCTCCAGGGCGCAAATCCAAAAGTGGGAAAAAGGGGAAGTTCTTTGATCTGAAGTAGAAAAAGTTGGGGAGAGAAGGAGAAACACCCAGAATGGCAACAAATTTGATGAAATCAGAGGGACAAAAAGAAGAGAAGGGTATTAAGATCAGATCTTCTGAAGGGCAGAGAACTATAATGACACAGTTGCTTTATTGCTGGACCTAGGACAGTCTATACAGTGGTTCGGAAAGGCCTCTTGAGGGGTTATCTGTGTCAGCCCAGCCTAGCATCGACAGAAACATGAATCTCTGGGAAATTCTCTTGTGCCTCAGACTTCAAAGTACATACAGATTTGAACAGCCTTGAAGTCGACAGGAAAACTTTCAGCATTTGATCAGTCGAATTATCCCACCATAATTCTGCAAGTTCTTGAGCCACATCTAGAAAGAACAAGGCAAGTTAGGGAAAAATCATCATTTAACATGTCATTTCCTTCCTCATTTCTACCCGAATGATCTTTAGGTCTCAATTCCTGCTCCTGTTGTTGTTTTTGCAACCAGGAAGCTGTGAGACCTTTGGGTTATCTTTAGAGTGAGAACCTCTAGAAGGTTTTAGGCCGAGCCTTGGGCTGGGTGATGAGATGGCATTGACTGTGGGCTGACTATTGCTTTGGAGTTGTGAGAATTTCCTCTCTGCAGAGGAGGTTCAAATACTATCTTTTCCCGGCTAATTGTATGTGCATTATGCAGAGTGTCAGACTATGGTCAGAACATAGTGTGTTACAGGATCCCAGTGTTAATATCACAGAAAAGTCCAGCTGACATTATGTGATGTAGGGTGCTTTAAAAGAAAAAAAAAAAAAAAACAGTTCCTCTGCAGGGGGCAACACTAAGAGAAGGATACTAGCTTTTTTTTTGTTTTGTTTTGACAGAGTCTTGTTCCTGTCACCCAGGCTGGAGTGCAGCAGGGTGTGGTCTCGGCTTGCTGCAACCTCAGCCTCCTGGGTTCGAGCAAGTCTACTGCCTCAGCCTCCCACGTAGCTGGGATAACAGGCGCCTGCCTCCACGCCCGGCTAATTTTTTTATTTTTAGTAGAGACGGGGTTTATCCACATTGGCCAGGCTGGTCTCAAATTCCTGACCTCAAGTGATCCGCCTGCCTCGGCCTCCCAAAGTGCTGGGATTACAGGCATGTGCCACCACGCCCCGCCAGGATACTAGCTTTGTGACGAGAAAAATCTGGGTTTGAATTCTGCTTGGCCCTTACTCAGGCAAGCCACTTACTCTCTCCTCCTCCACTTTTCATCTGCAAATGAGGATTACAAAACCCTCTTAAGGCTGTTGTGAGAATTTAATCAGATATACAATTAGTATAATCTCTGGCACATAGCAAGTTGTCATTTATTGCCCCTCTGTCCCAGAGTGCATGTGGAGACTTCATTTTTAAATATTAAAAACGAAGTTTTCACTGGGTTTCCAGTCTGTTGATGTTTATGGAGAGAAAGCTTTCAACTGACAAACGCTATCCAAGTGACAGAGCCCATTTCAGGATGGCGACTAAGGCTAATGATGTCCTGCTCTTAAGTGGAGATCAGCAAATGTTAAACAGGGGCCCCACCTGCTCTACCAGACAGCAGCAAAGTGCTTGACTCATTTTCTTTCCAACATGTTACCATCCTTGTGTAACAGACAAGGTAATTTAAGCTGGGTGTAGACATGTCTGAACCAGTCTGGAAGACCAATAGGACACCCTCCCCCTCAGACCTAATTACTTGCAGGATCAAGGAGCCTCTCAGAGAACAACATGTCCCATGGAGAAGCAAAGTTGAAGGGGCATTTGTTTTATTCAAGAACAACAGGAAATAGCAGAGGAAGAACAGCTCTCGGACCCCCAGTGGAGTCCTAGAGCAAGAGAGCTATAAGAGAGGGAGTGAAAATTGAATCAAAGGCTTTTCACTGAGATATCTGGGGAAGAGCAAGACACAAAGCTCTGGGGCCAGCTGCTTGGCTGTGGATAAAGATGATGGCACTGGTGGCTTCAGAGAATGGTGCCCTAAGGGCCAGTTTCGATGAGCTTGGTTTAGGCAGCATCACTCACCTTTGAGGTCATTCACACACATTCACTCATTCATTCATTCATTCATTCATCTAACACATTTATTGAGTGGCTATTATGTGCCAGGTGGGGCATTAATGCCTTTGGTGTAGAAATGAGTATCCTTGATACATGTGAATCCACAAGAAACATTCCTGGGGATTTGCTCCCAAAACTATTTTTAAAGGGGCAAGGAATGTGACAGATCTGGTGCCCCCATAGTGCAGGAGCCAGGGGAATCCACCAACTCCTGCCTGGTTACTCCCTCTGCGACCCTGTTTTTATCTGAAGGCGTGTGTGGTCTGGGACCTGTGATGCTCATCTGTAAAATGAATTGGATCGACTGCATGATCTGTAAGATCTGTATTTTATTTAAACTTTTACAGATTGAAACTCTAAGTCCTCATAATAAGCAATAATGAATCATGAACTAGACATTTTGAAAGCAGCATATATTACTTTGTGATCCAGCTTGACTGCTTGAATTATCAGTGTCCGAAATGATCCCCATCCCTCATTCCTCCCCTTTATCCTCTCTATGGTAGGATCAGGCATGACGTTGCTTCAGCCCCTTCTACCATGTAGATTTACAGGCCCAGAAATGTTCGTTAATTTGGATTTCAAAGTGAATTCTTTCGTCTTTTAAATAAAGCCAAATATTTTTTTTCTTTAATTTTGTTTTCAAGACAGGGTCTTGCCCTGTCACCCAAGCTGGAGTGCAGTGGTGCGATCATAGCTCACCACAGACTACAACTCCTGGCTCGAGCAATCCTCTGCCTCATCCTCCTTATTAGCTGAGACTACAGATGCAAGTCATCATGCCTGGCTAATTTTTTTTTAAATCTTTTTTTTTTCTTTTGTAGAGATGGGGCTTGCTTTATTGGCCAGGCTGGCAAAAATATTTTTTAAGTTGTGCACGAGTCAACATTGAGGACAAAAAATTAAAAATCAGCAGGCTGACTTTAACTAATGGCTACCAGTTTGCAACCTTTAATTTTAATAATTAGGTGTGGGTTGATTCAGGAGATAATGGGATCCAGCCATATCTGGCTCCTACCTGGCTTGAGCAGATCATCAAACTTCTCTGAGACTCAAGTTTCCTCATCTTATGAGATTTTAGAATTCAATATTCCTTCCAACTCTTGACAGTCTGTGCCTGTGTTTTAGAGCAGTAATGTCATGTGTGTACTTCTTGGCTCATGAATATGTCACCGCTTTTGCATTCAAGATTGGAAAGTGTGTGCATGTCCTTTTTGCTGGGAGGTAGGAGGTTCCAAAAAAGTATCATGACTTTACCTTTCCTCTTTGTATTAGAAACAACTGAGAAATACACCACGAAGCCAAGTGAGAATTAAACTATAATATGTGCTCTGTTGCTGGCAAAGCAGAATAGTGACTGCCCTTTCAACCTGTGCTCAAAGTAGAGATCATTACCCCCTCCTCAAGTTTAGGCCAAAGGATCTGCCTGTGGGCAGAATTTGGGATGCAGAATAGAACTTTACACTGACAGCCATACTGAGGACCCGGCCTTCTCACATTGTGGGAGCATCACTAACAGTCAGTGCCCAGCACATCCCACCTGGGCCATGTTCCAGGTGTGCTTACCTCCGGGAAGCAGGAGATGAAAGGAAACCTGACTCTACATGCAGACAGATCACTGAGCAACAAACTTCAGAGGAATCAGGGCTACTGCTAGCCCACAAAATGCCTCTGTAAGAATTAGAAAAAGCTGCCTCTTCCTCTGGGCAGACACTGCCACATTGGAGTGCGTGGCTTAGCAAGCAGGAAATAAATTATATTTCAGCCCAAAACTCATCTACCCTGCTGCATAACCACAGCAGCAGCTTGGGCGGGGGCTCCCATTTTATGGGCTGAGGATGGGACTGCAAGATGAGGGCTTTGAGTCATTGTCATAAGTTCTGTGGCTATACTGTCCAGAATGGTAGCCACTAGCCACATGTGGCTATTGAAATTTACATTCAAACTAATTAAAATTAAATAAAACTAAAAATTTCACAGCTCAGTCTTACTAGCTTCCTGTAAAGTGATCAATAGGCCAGGTACGGTGGCTCACGCCTATAATCCCAACACTTTGGAGGCGGAGGCAGGCAGATCACTTGAGGTCAGGAGTTTCAGATGAGCCTGGCCAACATGGTGAAACCCCGCCTTTACTAAAAATACAAAAATTAGCTGGGCATGGTGGCGTGTGCCTGTAATCCCAGCTACTCAGGAGGCTGAGTCAGGAGAATCTCTTGAACCTGGGAGGCAGAGGTTGCAGTGAGCCGAGATTGCACCACTGCACTCCAGTCTGGGTGACAGAGTGAGATTCCGTCTCAAAAAATAAAAATAAATAAATAAATAAAGTGCTCAATAGCCACATGGGGCCAGTGGCTACCATATTAGACAGGCAGATGTAGAACATTTTCGTCATCACTGAAAGTTCTCCATTGTCCTATGGGACCACTTTCAGTTGTATTAGCCACTTCCAAGTCTTAACTAGCTTACCTTTCTCATCTCCTCCCCTGCCATCCCACATAACAGACTGCATTCTCTAGTCCTTCTCATGTGTTCCCAATATCCCGAGTGGAATCCAAACATCATACTTTTTGCTCCTGCTGTTCCCTCTTCCTGAAATGTCATTCTGCCAAGAATAATCCGTCCAATCAAATCCAGCTCACTCTTCCAGGCCCAGATCAAATGACAACTCCCTAAGTTTCCTAGGTGGGCACTGTTATCTCTTGAGAGCACACTGTACATTTATCTGTCATAGTACATTTAGCATTGATTCTAGTCGAGCGTTAGGCTGTCTTGTGGCCCCTGCTCACTGTGTGCCTTTGAGAGCTGGTACCTGTCTTATTCACCCCTGTGTCTCTAGGGCCAGTGTACAAAAGCCCCTCAAAGCTGTACCTCTGGGAGGAAAAGTCTCTTGAACCCTATCATTAAGACTTTGGGTCAGATAAGTGTGTAATGATATTTTAATGGGATTCATAATTTTGATAATTTAATGTTTAATAATTCAGCAATATTTTTTATCACAATGCCTTCAGCACTCTCTGCCTGTTGTTTCTCTGAGCCCTTCTAGATGAGTACAATTTTCCCCAACTCACTGCTGAGAGAACAGAGGCGCAGGGATGGGCAGTCATCCAGGGTGACTCAGCTAGGAAATGGCGGAGTGACATTTGGACAGAGCTCTTCCTGACTCCAGAGCCCAGATGCTGGAATGCCTCTCATTTGAGGGAGTGGTCTATGGAAACGGCCTGGCAGACCTGCATTTGTTTAATTGAGGCAGAATGGAGGATGAAGAGCTCAAATTAGGCAGAGGATTCGTTCGGGGCAGCTGCCCCTGCTGCACACGGATAAACCCAGAAAAGGTCAAGGCGAAATTGAGGACGGGTCTCTGGGAGGTTTTCTCAGGCTTCATTCCTCTGGACAGGATTGGGCGGGACAAGTGACCTTGTTTGAACTCTCCTTTTCCTCTCCTACTCTCAGTCCGTCACTTCTTGCAACACGGGATGTTGCAGAAAGGCAAGTTTGACTCTGTCTGGGAGAGGATCGTGTATCCCCAACTTTCCCTTATGCCTCGGCTTCAGATCAGATGCTCTGATCTCCTCTCTGTCCTTGGAGGCACCATTTCCATGGCAGGGCTAGGTGAGCTGGGAAGTTTTATGACGGCATTAAAAAAAAAAATTCCTTTCTGCAAGAGGCTTTTTGCTTGAGTGTCAACTAAGTCTGGACATCTTGTTACTGAAGCTCTTCTAGCCTGGGGAGAGATATTTTGTACTCAAAACTCATTAACAAGAGTGGGAAAACTGGGGGAAGGAAGCACAAGTTATCAGGTACAGCCTGTCCACCCATGGCTCCCTCCAACCCTGGTGTAGGTTTCTGAGGGGCAGCACTGTGGGGCAACACCAGTAATTGCCAAAGCGCAAGTCTCTGACCTCCCGCTAGAGTGGCCTCGGTTTTCTCTTTTTTTGGCCTTGTCTTCCTTCCTCTTCTACTTTTCATATTCTTGTTTCTCATTTTCTCTTACCTCTGTACATGCCTTAAATCTCCTAGTGAGTCCCCTGGGCATCGTGTGGCCCTACTGGGGGTATTCAGCTCAGAAAACTTCTTCATACGGTTTTTGAACTCTAGCTCTCCACCTCTGTCCCCCTTCCCAACCCACAGTAAACATCTCTGTTTAATGTTTTGAGGTCCAGATTCTATGAGTATAAAGGGGTTGAATCATGAGCCAAGATATGAACTTGAGGAAGGAAACACCTGCATTTTAGGGGGCAGGTCCATTGCCTCCTGGCAGATCACCTATCTCCCCGGCCCTGCCCTCCCCAGATTCGGGCACCTGCGCTTGTTATTCTGACCTTAGCAACTGGATTCTGAGCCCTTGTGTTCCTGGTCTGAGTTCCTCCCTGTTGGTGACATTGGCTGAGCCTAATCTCTAGGTTAGGACAGCCTGACAACCCATTGCCAACTCCTGGTGATGGTTCTGTTTTGGTTTGGCATAGTCTACCTGGGACTGTTCCCCAACTCTGGGTAAGCCCTTTGTAAGACCTAAGCCTCTCCTCCTAAAACTGAGCACTATCATGTAGAAGTTAGGAGCACAGCCCCTAGTGTCGGACTGGCTGTGTTTGAATCGTAGTTCTGTCCCTTGCTAGATGTGTAACCGTGGACTCGTTATTTTAGCTTGCCATGCCTCTATTCTATTCTATTCTGTTACCTGAAAAAGGTAGGAATTATAATGCTCATTTCATGGTGGTGTTGTAAGGATTCACCGCGATAAGACCAAAGAGATGGGATCTTCTCTCTTGAGAACTTGACAGTTAGGTCCAAAGGAGTGTGAGTAAAACCCAAGTGCAATTTAGGCAGGTGACAATAACCACGGAGCCCAACCTGATGGAATAGGCAGGAAGTTGTATGCGGAATCGATGGCAACAGAGTCAGAAAACAGAGAGGTAAGTATTAATGCAGAGAAAAGTGAGATCCATGGGCAGAAATTCTACGTAAGGCCAGGCTCTTCGGCTCACACCAGTAATCCCAGCACTTTGGGAGGCCGAGGCGGGAGGAACAAGGTAGGTCAGGAGTTCAAGACCAACCTGGCCAACATGGTGAAACCCCATCTCTACTAAAAATACAAAAATTAGCCAGGCATGGTGGCGTGCAACTGTACTCCCAGCTACTCAGGAGGCTGAGGCAGGAGAATCACTTGAACCCGGGAGGCAGAGGTTGCAGTAAGCCAAGATCACACCATTGCACTCCAACCTGGGAGACAGAGAAAGACTCCGTCTCAAAAAAATAATAATTAAAATTTAAAAAGAAGAAATTCTACCTAAGGGCCCAAAGCTGCCCTCTGCCCTCTCCTGTCTCCTGCAGGACATGGCGCCAGCTCCAGGTTAGGGTAATCTGGAAACTAGCCTTGAGTGAAGGGGCTGAAAGGGCTCAGGCAAGTGGGACAGGATTTATAGCCTGCTGCTGGAGTTCTGAATAAGGACTTGAGTCCCCCTTCTCAGGATTTAGAAGGGCCAGGGAGGTGGGTTAGCACAACCAGAGCAGGGCGGTGTAAAGGTGCAGCACAAAGCTACAATCTGAACACAGCACCCCCTCATCTCTTGGTACTCAGCGTGGTTGGCTCCTTGGCACCCATCTCTCCCCCTTGATAGTCCCTTGGAAAGCCATTCCTTCCTTACTCTTAGTCCCTGTGTTCTTGTTGGAGTTCCCACATCCAACTTCCAGAGTAGACCACGTGACCATGCCTGACTAATCAAAGCATGGTGCCTCCCAGGCCACTGGGATTGGTTCAGCGAAGGGTCACCTTGGGTAGCTGATGTTGCTGCAGCTATCTTGCCACCGTATGGAGCCAAAACTGAAGGATGAAATAGAGCAGGGCAAGGAGGAGCGGCCCAGGAAGACCAAGTCCTAATGACATCATTGGAGCCTTTGAATCCAGCTGTGCCTGGAGCCAGCCCCTGACCCTGGAGTTTTCAGTTACATGGATCAATACATTCTCTATTAGCTTAAATCAGCTTGATTTGACTTATCTATCACTGTTAACCAACAGCATCCTAATCAAAGGCTAAAGCAGCTGAAAATAGCCTATTTCCAGACCTCATGTGCTCATTAAAAAAGAGCAAGTTCCTGTGGTACCATGAAGCCATGATACCATTGGCCTCACGTCTGGATAAGGCTCAGGCTAAAGGTGCCTGGCATTACTGTAAATACCTGGGCAGGGGTAAGTTGGCAGAGCAATGACCAGGGATACAGAAAACCAGGTTTTTCCTGATGCCTTATATCCTGCTTTAATATTTCCATCTGCCATTGAAGGAGTTCAATTTGTTGCCACCATTTTAGAGAGCATAATGGTTATACTTTACCTTCAAAAAAATCTATCTATCTATCTATCTATCTATCTATCTATCTATCTATCTGTCTATCTATCTTGCCATGGAAGAACCAAGGCAAAGAAAAGTGTAAAGATGATCCTACCAATTGTCCCAGAAGACAGCCCCTGGAACAATCATAAAAAGAATCCCAAATCCTTTGAACTTTTTTGTCTATGACAAACAGCAAAAGCATCCATTGCTGTCAAATATCTGTTACTACTCCTCATTCCTTCCATCTTACAGATGTAAAAGTTGAAGAATTAGTTGCTATCTTAGTTAAATTAGAATAACTAGAATAGCTTAGTTAAATCAGAATCGCTTAAACAAGGGATCTCAAAATATATAACGACTCCACATCCTTGAAGTTCACTTCTTCTTCCCCTAATAGTACTGGATTGGTGAATAGTTGGCAGGGCAGGCTTCTCCTGTGTAACTGTTTAAAGATCCAGGGAGAGGGAGGCTCTGCCGTCTTAAACGTGTGAGGTCCTCTTAATTCCAGCCAGTTGGATGGCGAAGAAGCACGAAGGAGCAGTGTGTGGGAAACCTTTATGCGCCAGACTTGAAAGTGATAAACAAAACTTCCAATCTCGTGCAATTGGATAGAATGCTGTCACGCAGCTGTAGCTAAATGCAAGAGAGCTGGAGCCAGCTGTGGTGGTGTAATCCCAGCGACTCTGGAGGCTGAGGAAGGAGGATGGCTTGAGACAGCAGTGAGCTACGATTGCACTGCTGCACTCCAGCCTAGTCAACAGAGCAAGACCTCATCTATTAAAAAAAAAAAAAAAAAAAAGGAAGAGAGTCTGAGAAATGTAGTTTATCTTTATGCCCAGGAAGGAGAGGAAAATATGGATTTGGTGAGCAACTATTAGTCCCCGTTACACCATGCAGTGTTTCCTTTCTGAATTTGAATGGCACTTTGAGCTTGCAATTTCATTTTAGTCTCTTCTGTGCATCTTTGCAATGCCCAATAGATTTGAGAGTATAATCCCCACCCTAGAGAAGTGAATTACTTACTTCTTATATCTTTAGGTGGATACTCAATACATATTTATTAAATGGATAAGTGAATTCATAAGGTAAAAACAAATGGAGCCTGTTAAAATATGTTGTTTATCAGATCACTCTTTAGCCTTAGAAGACTTTCTTAGAATGTTTGTATGACTAGCCATCTTCTTTTACCATTTTTATTTTATAAATACATAAATATCATAGAAAGGAAAATTTCGGGAAGTAGAAACATATACTGATGTTTTTTTCCCACTAAACTCAGCTATTATCAAGTACCTGTTAACTTTTGCATTCCTTTGTATGCTTTAAAAAAAAACCATACTCCCTTATCTCTTGGTGCCTCCAGAATGCAAAAATCCCTGAGCTCTCAACTTACGAATCTCCTATAAGGCTGCTGGAGCTTGGACGTTAAAAGTCCTCATGAGGGCTTTTCAATAGTATGGCTTCCTCTTGCAACATTGGCACCTCACTTCTCATTTAAAAACATTTGCTTATGTGCCTTTCAAAGTGCTTTTATAGCCAGGGTCTGATTCAGTCCTTACAAGTCTGTGAAGGTGGCATGAGGTCATCATCACCCCTAGGACCGAGAAGGGTTCACACACGAAGGTGAGCACAGAGCTAGAACTAACACCCGGTCTCTCTGCCTGCCATGTAAACCATCTCCCGGAGGAGTGCTGTGTTAATGACCTCAGATCGGCTCCCTCCTCATCCCTTATTTCTGTTTTCTATTCCAGGTCAGAAAAAGGCAAAAAAGACAAAAGAGCAAGATCAAAGTATACCTCTTTACCTCTAACTAACACAGAGCCTCTATCCAACCCCAGAAGTGGTCCCCCACCAATAGATGAGTCGTTTGTCCACTCAACTTTCTGCCTACCTTATTTATCAACAAGAAGTTTGCGCAAGTTCTCTTCATCAGCTAAGAGCCTTTCTCCTATTACAGGCTGCCCCTTACGGGAAGTAGACCCCTTTCCCTCCTAGCCTTTAGAATTGTGTTTTGAATATAGCAGACCAGAATTTTGATTAGATTTGTTTTTTCAATTATACGGTGGTTCCCTCACTTTTATAATCACCTAGAAGTCACTGTTGGCAACATGTCACTAGGGGCTTAAAGACAGAAACTGGGTTGATTTCCACAAATGATCCAAACAAAAAAGGCTGAGGAATGAATCCTGAACCACGAAGCCCACTGCAGTTTACGTAAGTGGTTTATGTTGAGACGCGGCCATAGCAAATTTCCCTGATTTCTGAGCATTTTCCTATGGATTATTTCTAATCTGCACATTTTTTTCCATAGCCAGATTTGCCTTGACCCCAGGGGTGAACATTTAGAGAGCAATACTTCTCAGTCGCAGTTCCCATGATGCTATCAATTCCATTGTAGGGCCAATAATTAATTATAACAATAAGAAAGACATTATTCAATTAGGCCTCCCTTCCTGCCCTTAAATCCACAAAACTCCCTGCCACCTGGGCAGTTGTTGATGTGTGTTTCTGTGTGTGTGCATGTGTGTGCACATGTGTACTTAAAATAACCCGATTAAAATTATGTGTAAAGTACACAAATGAAAAACTTTGAAAAAGAAAGCATCAAAATAACTAAAGTAGCTATATAAGAGTGGTGACGTTAGTGGAAGATGAGTCTGTTACTCTCTTTTTCTATAACTCTATTGTAGTGTTAGTACTTAAATAACTAAAATTCCTACTATTAATTTTACATTAATTCAACATAAAAATTCTAAGTACTTTACTATTCCTCCATTGTTTATGATGTACCTACTACATGCCAGGCATTGTCTGGGTCCTAGGGATACAGGATGAATAAGACACAGTTCCTTCTCCCATAGGGCTTCTACTCAAATAGGGGAGACAGACCATAAACAAGTAATTATATAGGTTTATTAATTAATATGTGATATGGTTTGGATCTGTGTCCCCACCCAAATCTCATTTCAAATTATAATCCCCAATGCTGGAGGTAGGGCCTGGTGGGAGGTGATTGAATCATGGGAGTGGTTTCTCATGGCTTAACACCGTCTACCTTGGTGCTATCGTGGCGATAGTGAGTCCTTGTGAGAACTCCACCCTCTGTTGCTCCTGCTCTGGCCACATAAGACAAGCCTGCTTCCCCTTTGCCTTCCACCATGATTGTAAGTTTCCTGAGGCCTCTCCAGAAGCCAAGCAGAGGCCAGCATCATGCTTCCTGCACAGCCTGTGGAACTGTGGGCCAATTTAAGCCTCTTTTCTTTATAAGTTACCCAGTCTCCAGGATTTCTTTATAACAATGTGAGAACAGACTAATACCATGCACACAACAAATATTTTTGGAGCACATACTATGGTCTTGAATATGTTTATATGCTTTGGATCAGCAGCGAATGAGGCAAGCAAAGACCCTTGCCTTCATGGAGCTTATGGTCTAATGGATATAGATAATCATTTGTTTCCAATCATAATGACTGTAGTGAAGAGAAAGTGCTAGCGGGGGACCTGATCTAGCCTGAAAAGCCTGGGAAAACCTCCCCAAGGAAGCAACATGATTTTAAGTGCCTCAAGTAAAATAGGGCTTCGTTTTGCCATCCAGGACAGAGGGGGCTGCCCTGGATGTGGCAGGAGTTAATTCTGGTGGACACTGAAGTCTGTCTCTCAGTTCCATCTGCTGCTGAGTGTAGCCTGGTGCAAGAGCTGCCCCAGGCAATGTGTGGCCTCCGGGCCTTGGGCTGGCCGTGTGTAAAGGGATTTGGAACCAAGTTTCCATTAGTAGTCCCTGTCCATTTTTGCTCCCATGCACTGTTTCTGGTAAGTCCTGATATAGAAACCAGCAAGGCCATCCTTCCCTCGCAGCACAGACAGTAACTAATAGGCCTTTCTTCTGCAGACGGGAAAACTGGAGCAGAGAAGACAAATCCAGCCTGAGCCAAGAGGCCTCTGCATCACTGGTCAGGAAAAAGCAACTGCTAGATTTCTGGTTTGCCCCTCAGACCGTGGAGCTCCGGGTCACCAGCCTGAACCGCTTAATGCACATCACGCCTGGGTTTAGTTGGAAATGGCTGAAGGCACTTAAATGGAACTCCCAACCTTTGTCCTCAGCTTCCGAAAGCACAGGTAAGTATTTAGGTCTGTGTTGTATCGATCATGCCTCCCACCGGCATCAGGAAAAATGCTGTGAAGCAAGTCAACTTTCTAGTGACAAGGGAAGTCATTCTCCTAATCCGCTCTCACTGGACAATCAGGTTGACAAAAACCATTAAGTTTTCCGAGATTAGAAATTCACTGTCAGAGGGAGCCGTGTATGGAGTTTTCCACTCCATTACACCCAGGACAATAACCAGAGGCCAAGTGACAGGAAAAGGCTGGGGCTTTTTAAAGTTTCCTGTGTCCTTGAGTACAGAAAAATAAATTCACAGTGTCTCCTTTTTGTAGGATGTGGGTTTGTATATCATCTCATTAATCAATGCAACAACCTATGAGGAGAGGTCTGTTTATTGCATTTGACAGAAGAAGAAGCCGAGGTTCTGCAGGAATAGGTTTGCTATGTAAGATCACCCAGCTAGTTAGTGTCGGATGGGGCTGACAATCAGAGTCAGAAGACTGGAGGGGTCTAGAGACTAAATGACCTGCTTTCTTCTAGGCAGAATAGCACTTTAGCCATCCTTCAACCCACTTTCCCTGGAAAGACCCCACAGTTCTGTAGCAAGTGGAAGCAGGCTGGCACAGGGGTTAAGATCACAGGCTGTGGTGCCTGATGGATTCACATCCACACCCCAACTCTGCCTCCCACCGTGTGCTTTGAGGCAAGTTCTTTCCCCTCTCCAAGCTTCCTTCTCCTCCTCTTATTCGTAAGAAGATAATAACCTAAAACACTACCCCATAAGAGTTCTGAGGATTAAATGAGATCACACATGTAAAGCATTTAGCATATTGACTGGCGCGTGGCAAGTACTTTGAAAAACAGAAGCCAGTCAGCAATAGGAAGTGGTTTCTTACTTATGTCTTTACTATAAACTTATATAAACACAGAACTGAAAGTCTGGAAAACCAAAGAAAAGAAAAAATCACCTATATTCGTAACAACTATTACCATTACAATATATTCCTTCCAGTACTTTGTTCCAATGAATCTATTTTTTCCTGCATATATAATTTTTTTCTGTAGCATTGCATTCCATTCTTTTTCACTTAAAATTATATTAAAATCATTGATTCATATTGCTGTAATCTTTCTTTTCATAACTGTACTGTATCTTATCATCCGAACATAACCATAATTTTCTTATCCATTCCTCTATTGCCTGACATTTGTTTTCAATGTCCCTTATTATAAATAATGCTGGCTCAAGCCTGTAATCCCAGCACTTTGGGAGGCCGAGGCGGATGGATCACCTGAGGTCAGGAGTTTGAGACCAACATGGTGAAACCCCATCTCTACCAAAAATACAAAATTAGCTGGGTGCGGTGGCCGGTGGCGTGTGCCTGTAATCCTAGCTACTCAGGAGGCTGAGGCAGGAGAATCACTTGAATCCGGGAGGTGGAGGTTGCAGTGAGCCAAGATCATGCCATTGCACTCCAGCCTGGGCAACAAGAGTGTAACTCCATCTCAAAATAAATAAATAAATAAATAAATAACATTAATAATAATAATAAAATAAAAATAAATAAAGTGCTGGGATTACAGGCACGAGCCACCACACCCGGTCTAAAATCTGACAAAACCAAGTGTTGGTAAGAACGTGAAGCAATAGGAACTTTCATTCACTGCCAATGGGAATGCAGAGTGGCACAGCCACTTTGAAGAACTGACGTTATCTACTAAAACTGTTAGAAATGCCTATCCTATGACACAGTAATCCCAACTCAAAAGCATATGTTCTAAATCAAGCATTAGAAAACTTTTTCTGTAAAAGATTAAAAAGTCAGTATTTTAGGCTTTGCAGGCTATGTGGTCTCTGTTGCAACTACTCAGCTCTGCTGAGCATGAAAGTGGCCACAGACAATGCAGAAACAAACTGGCGTGGCTGTGTGCACTAAAACTTTATTTATGGACACCAAAATTTGAGATTTTTAAAATTTTTATTGTTATTTTGAGACAGGGTCTCACTCTGTCATCCAGGCTGGGGTGCAGTGGTGCAAGCACGGCTCACTGTAGCCTTGACCTCCTGGCCTCAAGTGATCTTCCCACCTCAGCCTCCTGAGTAGCTGGAACTACAGGCACACACCACCACACCCAGCTATTTTTTAAAAACATCTTTTTGTAGAGATGGGGGTCTTATTATGTTGCCCAGGCTAGTTTTGAAATCTTGGACTAAAGTGATCCTCCCCTCTCAGCCTCCCAAAGTGCTGGGATTACAGGTGTGAACCACTGTGCCCAGCCCTGAATTTTATATAATTAATTTCATGTAATGTATCTTCTTTGGATTTTTCCAACCATTAAAAAATGTAAAAATCATGCTTAGTGCACGGACTGTACAAAAGAGGTAGTGGGCCCATTCTGGGTTATGGGAGGTAGTTTGCCAACCCCTGCTCTGTAATGTTTCTCAAGGCGTGGTCCAGGGTTCAGTAGCTCAGTAACAATTTGTTGGAAATGAAAACTTAGGGGCCCCACCCTAGACTTACTCAATCAGGATTACTAGGGAAAGAAAAAAAAAAGGAATCTCTATCTTTGCAAGCTCACCAGCTATTTTTATGCACACTAAAGTTTGAGAATTACAGATGTGGTTCTCAAACATACATATGTGCAAAAGCCTGGATGTACAACAATGTTCCTAGCAGCATTATTTGTGATAAATCCAGACTGAAAACAACCCAAATGTCCAGGAACAGTAAAATGTCTAAAAGCAGTAAAATAGGTAAACCAAATAATATTCAGTAATGAAAATACACAAAGTAGGCTTTATGCTCATATTACGCATTATGGATAAACCTTTTAAAGAATGTTGAGCACAAAAAAATATCCATTCAGGAGGCTGAGGCAGGAGGATCACTTGAGGCCAGAAGTCCAAGTCCAGCCTAGGGCAACATAGCAAGACCCTATCTCTACAAAAAAATTTAAAAATAGCCAGATGTGGTGGCACACACCTGGAGTCCCAGCTCCTCAGGAGACTGAGGTAGGAAGATCACTTGAGCCCAGGATTTCAAGGTTGCAGGGAGCTATGGTCACACTACTGCACTCCAGCCTGGGCAATAGAGCAAGACCCTGTCTCTTAAAAAAAATCTATAAATCAATAAACAAATAAATCCGAACACAAAAGAATATGAATTCTATGATTCTGTGCAACAATGTAAAGTTCAAAAATAGACAAACTATTGTTTTGGAGTGAGCACTTAAATGGCAAAACAGTCAAATGACACAAGGAAGTTATACTTAAAATCAGGATTGTGATCTTTGGGAGGAAAAGGTGTGTTGTGTTTAAATGGGCACATAGGAAGCTTCTAGTGAGCTGACAATGTCCTATTTCTTGACCCGGGTGATTATAGCATCTGTATTCACTTTATGATAATTTGTTAAAGTGTACATTTATGTTTTATGCACTTTTCTCTATGTGTGATTTTTTCACAATAAAAAATTAAAAGGAAAAATAACTGCGAGGAGTGGCAACTTTCTGAGCTAGCCCTGTGTATAGAACCTGCCAGATCCACTTCACACCTTGACTTCCTGCTTGGCCGATTCCCTGTAGCCCACCCAACTGCAAGTTGCAAATTTATAGGCCAACTGAGCCCAGATGGTTTCCTGTGATAGCTGCTAGGGGCATAATAATGAATACACGTCTCCCCACACATTCCCGAATGCGTTTTGGCAGGATTTTTCCTGCAGGCAGTAAAACCTTGTTACAAAGTCTCTCTCTGTCTCAGGGGCTTGGCCACATTGCAGTTGAGCCACACTGCCTCCTGTTCCAGGCAGCCATCATCCTTGCTCCACATAGCATCCTTGAGAGCTGGCTTTTTCTCCATTGTCCTGTGAAGCTGGTTGATTGATTGTTACAAATAATCATTGCATTTCAGAAACTCGGATTCCTGTCCTCACAGCTGGAACTTTCTCTTCACACTAATTAGAAAACCATCCTCTGGGAAATGGGGCATCTTTATTGAGTCAATCTTTGGCGATGACTAAGTCAACTGGCAAGATGAAGTTTACGTCAGGGAGATGAAGGCACTAAAACCCTTCCAGTACACTGGTCCCAGGCCTGAGGCCAATAAGCCAGGCTGACCTGACAGATATCCAGACCCCCCCATCTAGAGAAACTAAGGGTTGCATTACAGAAGGGCTAGCTAGAGGTTGGGGTCAACCCAGGGGTCAAAGAGCCATCCCAGCTAATGATCCCCCAGTTTTCTTCCTCTTCTTCCTAATTTGCAGTAGCTCTGGGTATTAGCTGCATAATTAAGACCACGTTTCCCAGACTCCCTTGCAGTTAATACAGTCATGTGACTAAATCCTCATTAATAAGAATGCAAGCAGAAGTGGTATCTGGAACTTCTAGGAAAAGTCCATGTCCTTCTCCTTTCCCTTCTGTGTTGCTTGGAAGCTTTAGCAGCCATTTGGAACAATGAGGTGACATTCGAAAATGGCATCCACACCAATGAATAGCAAAGCATCATACAAGTTCTGGACTAATTTTCTGCCTTTTTTTTTTTTTCAAGACAAGGTCTCACTCTGTCACCAAGGCCTGAGTGCAGTGGCGTGATCTCAGCTCACTGCAGCCTCGACTTCCCAGCTTCAAGCAATCCTCCCACCTCAGCCTCCTGAGGAGCTGGGACTACAGGCGTGCACCACCATGCCCAAATAATTTTTTTTTTTGTAGAGACAAGGTCTCACTATGTTGCCCAGGCTGGACGCAAGTAATCCTCCTGACTCAGCCTCCCAAAGGGCTGGGATTATAGGCATGAACCATGGCACCTGGCCTTAATTTCCTGGCTTTTGTAAAAAAAAAAAAAGAAAAAGAAAGAAAAGAAAGAAACTTCTATCTTGTCTAAGCCACTGCTTTGGAGGAGTTTCTGTCACTTGTATTTGAACCCAATCTTAATTGGTACAACAGCTTTTTTCAATGGCAAAGAAGCGGAAACAACCTTAGTGGCCCACAAGAAAGGACTGGCTAAATTCGTTCACTCATTTGCTTACTCATTTATCACATTTTTAACGAGTGCCTACCACATGCTCGGCTTTGATCTAGGCTCTGAGCTATTGGGGATATAATGGTAAAAAGGTATTGTCTCTAACCTGAAGAACTTTGTTAGAAGAGGAGGCAGAAGGCATAAGTAAATGCACAATACAATGATGTGTAATTGGCGGAACCATAGAGGCTAAGTTGTTAAAAAAAAAATTTTAAAACAGGATAGGAAAAATGGTGACGCATTGCTAAAAAGCAAATAATTAAAGATCGTGCACAGTGAGTTCAATTTGTAAAACAGCATGTATATTCGCATGGAGAAAAAACTAAACTGATATATGCTTTTTCCGAACAGCTTGAACAGCAGTGGTATTTAGTAGGTAAACAATAAATGATTAATGAATGAAAGAATCTATTTCAGGATCAAGGGATTATTTTTTCTAGGTATTTTTCTGTACTTTCCAAATGCCCCCCAATAAGTGTGTATTACTTTTCTAATAAGGAAAAAATATCACCATTAGGAAACTGTGAATTAGGGAGTTAAGGATCAAGATGACGTGTAGAGCAGCGATTTGTGTTAGAAGGCAGACTAAGTTGTGCTAGACTTAGTCTCAAAAAAAAATGCAAGTCTGAGGTCTGAGTTTGGCCTCTCCCTAAGGGGCGGAGACTGTGGCTCTCCACCCCATGCACACTCTGGAAGCAGGCACGCAAGTTTGCCCTGGGCTTTGTTCTACATTTTAGTGGGGCAGGGCCCACTGCAGCCAAGTTATTAAGCACTAGGTCTATCACTTCTCTTCCCGTGGCTCCTCTCTGCTGGGCCTCCTGCCCTACCATCAAGGCAGCTGTTGTTGTTTTGTAGAGGCTAATTAACTCCACACTGCATGAAGCCAGACGCTAATTGGCCCACTCACTTAATCAACTGTAATGTCTCTCTTCTGGTGGACACGGCTGCTGCTTTTTGTTCCCCTGATCATCAACAAATGTAGTTCCAGGGGAATGGCAGCAACAGCCTCTGCTGGTAACAGCCCTCAGCCTGTCACCTACCACGGGAAATACTGAGGCTCATTTTGACACCTCAGCTCAGTGGACAGGCCCTCAAGTTCATGATCACCGAAGCATCTTGAGACCTGAGCTTATTGCTTCTCTTCCAAACATTGCATGATGATATGAGTCATCAGATGGTTGGTTCCTCAAGAGAATTGGCTTCATCTCCGTCTGTTGCTGACACATAGTTAAGGCTATAACATCTAACTTATACAGCTACCTTTTGCTGAGTGTTTTTTTTTTCTGTAGCACTGTGTTGGGGTCTTTCCAACAGAACATGAACACAACATTGCACAGAGTAGGTAAGCAATACAGATTTTCAACCGAATGAGGAAGAAACATCATTCTTATCCCATTTGTCAGATGAGGACACTGAGGCAACAATAATGTTTACATCTGTAATTGAAATGACGTACATATTCCTATAAGATTAGGACCAAGAAGTATTCTAATCCCCCCCAACCTTTTATTTATTTATTTATTTATTTATTTATTATTATTATTATTATACTTTAGGTTTTAGGGTACATGTGCGCAATGTGCAGGTAAGTTACATATGTATACATGTGCCATGCTGGTGCGCTGCACCCACTAACTCATCATCTAGCATTAGGTATATCTCCCAGTGCTATCCCTCCCCCCTCCCCCCATCCCACAACAGTCCCCAGAGTGTGATGTTCCCCTTCCTGTGTCCATGTGTTCTCATTGTTCAGTTCCCTCCTATGAGTGAGAATATGTGGTGTTTGGTTTTTGGTTCTTGCGATAGTTTACTGAGAATGATGATTTCCAATTTTGTTTTGTTTTTTGAGAAATGGAAGCTTTCCAAAAGAAAAATGACTTTCCTAAGGACACAGAGTATGACAAACAGAAAACTGCTACCCTTCCCAAAGATGTTTACCTGCTAATCCCCAGAAGCTATACATTTGTTACCTTAGATGCAAAACAACCTTGGTGGTGTGATTAAATTAAGATCTGGAGATGGGAAGTTTCTCCTGGAGCATTTAGTTGGGTCCAAGGTAATCACAAGGGTCCCTATAAGAGGGAGACAGAAGTCTATGAGTAGAGAGAGCTGTAAGAACAGAAGCAGATGTCAGATAGGAGAGAAGAAGCTGCTGGCTTTAAAGATGGAAGAATGGGCCACAAGCCAAGGAATGCAAGAAGCCTCTGTAAAATGCAAGGTGAAAAACAGAAGGAGATAGATTTTCCCCTGAAGTCTTCAGAAGAAATGCAGTGCTGCCAACACCTTAATTTTAGACCTCTGACCTCCAGAACTATAAGGAATAAAACTGTAATGTTTTAAGCCACTAAGTTTATGGTAATTTGTTACAACAGCCATGGCAAATGAATACTGATTTTGTTACTGCAGCAATACAAAACTGATACACACTGCAAGTGTAAAATTTAAAGGGCTTGACATTTAGGCATTAGGATGTGAAAACCCTTTTTGACTGAATTGATGAGATTTTTCCACACCTAATCAGTCTATGGTGATTTTGAATTCTAGCTTCCCATAAAGATGAAGATAACTGTGCAGGTGGAACTGTTGGCCTGCCTTCTCACCACCAACGTTTCCTCTGTCTCCTTCCTAGTGTATTCTACACTTCCTGCCCTTTTACTTCCTCTTCTTCCTCAAGCATCTAAAACCCAACCTTGCCAGGCACAGTGGCTCACATCTGTAATCCTAGAACTTTGGGAGGCCAATATGGGTGGATCACCTGAGCCCAGGAGTTCAAGACCAGCCTGGGCAACTTGGCAAAACCCTGTCTCTCCAAAAAATACAAAAAATAAGCCAGGTGTGGTGGCAAATACCTGTCAAGTCCCAGCCACTCAGGAGGCTGAGGTGGGAGGATCACCTGAGCCTGGGGAAGTCAAGGTTACAGTAAGCTGTGATTGCGTCACTGCACTCCAGCCTGAACAACAGGAATGAGACCCTGTCTCAATAAATAAACAAATCCAGCCTCACAATATAGCTCATCTGAGGGAAACCATGGTTCTGTGTCAATCTGAAGGTCAGTTTTAACCACGGCAGAAAGAGTCACAGAACTTGTGGGAGGTTGGTGTTTGGGAGACAGTAGACAGAACACTTAAACTCTTGTGTTTGAATTCTGCCTACCCCGCCTGCTTCCAGCATGCCTCCATTTCATCCTCCATCTGAAGGGTTGTTGTAAGGATGCAATGAAATAACCCATGTCGGGCTGGGTGCGGTGGCTCTCGCCTGTAATCCCAGCACTTTGGGAGGCCGAGGCAGGCAGATCACCTAAGGTCAGGAATTCGAGACTAGCCTGGCCAACATGGTGAAACCCCCGTCTCTACCAAAAATACAAAAAATTAGCTGGGCGTTGTGGTGGGCGCTTGTAATCCTAGCTACCTGGGAGGCTGAGGCAGGAGAATCACTTGAACGTGGGAAGTGGAGGTTGCAGTGAGCCGAGATCATGCCACTGCACTCCAGCCTGGGCAACAGAGTAAGACTGTCACCAAAAAAAAAAAAAAAGAAAGAAAGAACCCATGTCATGCTTAGCATAATACCTGGCAATGATAAATACTCAACAGATGTTGGTGATAATGACACTGACTCAGACTGAGCTCCTGGTTCTCAGGAGCCTGGGTTTACTCCCCAGAGGCTTAAGATCTAGAGCAGTGGTTCTCAAACTATAGCATGCACCAGGTTCCTCTGCAAGGGACTGAGCTCCTCTTCCAGAGTTTGATTCAGTAGGTCTGGGGTGGGGCCTGAACATCCGCCCCAGGCAATGGGGATTCAGCGGCACCAGGGACTGCACTTTGAGAACCACTGATTTAGAGCTGAGAGTCAAGGATGGTGCCTTCACTATTGTTCCCCAGTGCCCAGCCCAGTGTCTGACATATAATAGGCATTCAACAAATATTTGTGGAATGAATACATTTTTTTTCCACTGTCTCCCTGAGGCTTTAAATGTCTGGGAAGCTGCCCTTCTCCATAAAAGAATTCCATTCTCTATCTTTTTTATCGCCATCATATTTACTACAAGCTGGTGCTGACAATCTCCTCTTCATAGACTCCCTGTTTTCCCCTTGAATACCCTCCATTTCCCCAGCGAGTGTCTCTCCCCTGGATCTCAACCTTTTCCATTAACTCCATGCACTGCACAGCCTGTTCCAGGACATCAAACTTTAATTTAAACAGAAAATAATCAATAAGCTTAGCAAATTGCCCATGGCAACCTCTGCTGAGTGAATCAAAGAGTTTTATAGGTAATTTAAAGGGTGTCTTCACTCATCCCTCAAGGTAAAGCTTAGCACATTGACAAGAGCCCTTTTCCGCCCTGGCTCAGGAAGCTCTGGAAGGAAATGGAAGAGAAAGGACTTAGGTCCTGGGGTTGGAGGAGGCTGGGCCAGGAAGGAAAGATCTGTCTTTTAGGATTAAAAGCTTCTAAGAAAAAAACACTGACATTAGATATTGAACCCTGTGTGAGTTGGGGGGTTTTGGATTGCAGAAAACAGAAATAGACTCTGGATAACTTTAGAAAATAAAAATAATGCCACTCTATAGGGTGTAATTGAAGAAAAAAGCCAAATAGCTGGGTCTTGTATTAACAACCAGGGCTGCTTTCTCATAGGTGCTGTTTAGGGATGTATCTGCGCTGCTTTCTCTCTTTGTGTCTTTTGATTCAAGATTTGTATTCCAAGTAAACATCTGAGCAGCCTCACTGGGTTCCAGTCATGGCCTTCCCTTGGCCCCAGGGGAGAGGTGACCGATGGAAAGTCTCACCAAGAATGTAAGTGGGAAGAGAAGAATAGCAAGGTGGGGAGTTACTGAGGAAGGGAGTGGTGAAGGAGGACTGGCAAACACATGTTTCTACTAAGGAACACTTCTGATGTTAAGAGTTATTTTTTTTCCAAACGAGAGCAGCCAATCCAGCAGAATATATGAGTATTTATGAGATCCTGGGGTCCATGCAGAACTTTGAAGGACCATCAAGCACATAGCCTGTTTATGTGCCCAAGCCAGGAAGCTATTGTTTTCTAAGAATATCCCCAGTCTCCTCTGAGAAGAATGTCCACTTCTAACGCCTTACAAACAAGGCATTCTTCTCTCTATACAGGGTGACATTAGAAATATTTGATGACTGGCATGCCATAGGCATGGACTAATCAAAAGAACAGCTGTAAACAGCACAGAAGACAAAACTGGTCCATGCCACTGACCATCAGTCTAGTGCCTCCTGAACCCAAGTAGGGCATTGAAAGCCCATTCCTTCTGATCTGCACAATGAATGTCTAGAATGGCTTCTCTTTCCTTGGGAGAAGTACTGGGGTCTTCTTTCCTGAGTTTCACAGACTCATAGTTTGTCAGTGACTTCAGAATTTAGTGTGGGAACAGTCAGATGGATCTAGCCTTCTGAACAGGGCTGCAGTTATGCCATGCAGTCTACTACTTTCTCCTGCCTGTTGGACTCTGGAGCCAGACTGCTTGAGTTTGAAACCCAGCTCTGTGACCTTGATCAGTTTACCCTTTCTGAGCCTATCTTTCATGTGTAAATGGGAGCTAATTGTAGACCTGTGATATGGTTTGGCTGTGTCCCCACCAAATCTCATCTTGAAATGTAGCTCCCACAATTCCCATGTGTTGTGGGAGGGACACAGTGGGAGTAATTGAATCATGGGGGTGGGTCTTTCCCATGCTATTCTCGTGATAGTGAATAAGTCTCACAAGATCTGATTGTTTTATATAGGGGAGTTTCCCTGCACTAGCTCTCTTCTCTTGTCTGCTGCCATGTGAGACCTGCCTTTCACCTTCCTCCATGATTGTGAAACCTCCCCAGCCACGTGGAACTGTGAATCCATTAAACCTCTTTCTTTTGTAAATTGCCCAGTCTCGGGTATGTCTTTATCAGCAGCATGAAAACAGACTAATACAGCCTACCTCATAAATGTTGTAAGAATTAAATAAATTAAAGCTTATAAAGTACTTAGTCTTATGCCTTATTAATAGTTAGCACTCAATAAATGCTAGCTGTTCTTACTAATATTATTAATATTTATCTTCTAAAAACATCCAGGGCAGAGTGTCCTAGAACCAAAGAACTGAGTTCCTTGAGAAGATCAGTGTTGAAAGGTTCTTTGGAAACCAATGGATCTAATCCCTTCCTTGAATAGAAGGGGCACTGAAGCTCTCACTTGCCTGAGACCACATAGCCAGTTAATGGAGCACCTTGACTGTGACCCAGCCTGCTGCAGTGAAGGCAGCCTGTGTGCATTTAGTAGCCTTGTCAGTACCTGTAGGGGTGGCGTCAGAGGCCTGAGAGGCCTGATAATGGAACCTGCCTCACCATTGGCTGTGCATTGCATCCAGCCACCCTGGCACTCCCTGCCACCCTTGGGGGAATGAGGAGGGAAGGCAAGGTGGGGAGTGCAAGACCCCAGAGTAAAGAGTCAGAGATCCTGGCTTCTCACCCTAATCTTGCTTTATGCCAGCCTCCTCCTGATGGGAGTAACAGGCATTTCTGACCACCTTTATTCATCTCAAAGTATTTTCACATACCCTATCATTTTGTTTAATCTCCACTCTTCCTGTGTGATAGGTGTTATTAGTTCATTTAAAAATGAGACAGAGGATGAGTGATTGGTACTTAATCCATTTTTTAAAAAATCTTTTCTTATGAAAATTTTCAGACATGTATAAAAGAAAAGAAAATAAGACCATAAATTTCCATTTATCCATTCACGGCTTCAATAATTATTAACAGATGGCTATTCTGGTTTCACCTATACTCCCCTCCCTCACTCTTTCTCTTCCACTATAGAGCAAATTCCAGACATCATATTACTTCATCCATAAATATATCTGTAAATGATAAGAACTCTTTTTTTTTTTTTTTTTTGAGATGGAGTCTTGCACTTTCACAGGGGCTGGTGTGTAGCAGCACAATCTCAGCTCCCTGCAACCTCCACCACCCGGTTCAAGTGATTCTCCGGCCTCAGCCTCCTGAGTAGCTAGGATTACAGGCACCTGCCACCATGCCCGGCTAATTTTTGGTATTTTTAGTACAGATGGGGTTTCACTATGTTGGCCAGGCTGGTCTTGAATTCCTGACCTGGTGATCTGCCCACCTCTGCCTCCCAAAGTGCTGAGATTACAGGAGTGAGCCACCACGCCCGGCCAAGAACTCTTTTTTTAAAGATAACCACAACTGGCTGGGCACAGTGGCTCACGCCTGTAATCCCAGCACTTTGAAAGGCTGAGGCAGGTGGATCACGTGAGATCAGGAGTTCGAGACCAGCCTGGCCAACATGACGAAACCCCATCTCTACTAAAAATACAAAAATTAGCCGGGTGTGGTGGCAGGCGCCTGCAATCCCAGCTACTTGGGAGGCTGAGGCAAGAGAATCACTTGAACCTGGGAGGCAGAGGTTGCAGTGAGCTGAAATCATGCCACTGCACTGCAGCCTGGGAAACAGAGTGAAACTCTGTCTGGAGAAAAAAAAAAAAAAAGATAACCACAGTACTATAAATTTTTTATATCAAGATGTAGCTGCTCCTTTTTTATGGTTCTTACATAATATCTTAATTGTTTTCTTAGAATAGTAGTAATTATTATTTTCACTTAACATAGTATCATAAACATTTCCTATGTCATTAAATGTTCTTCTAAAATGTAATATTTAAGCATGCATGATATTAATAAATCAATTAATTTATGGAGCCAATCATTATTTTAGATATTTATCTTATTTCCACATTTTTAACATTAAAAAGTGCTTCAAATAAATGTCTGTGATAGACAGCTCGGTGTCTTCAAATATCCATTCTCCTCTTATTCTTTGGAATGAAACCCCAATTTTACTTGGTGTGACAAAAGATAAGCTAAAAAAAATTTCATTTCCCAGCTTCTTTTGCAATTTACTGAGGCCAGGTGAATACATCAGCCAGTGAAAACTAAGTAGAAATGTAAGTGGGACCTCGAGGAAGGCTGCTCAGAGAGAAATGACTCAGCCAGGGAGTGCTCCGTTTTTGCCCTCCCCTTCCTCCTTCTACTGCTGGGAATGCACGCAGAGTGGCTAGGGGTCCAGTGCCATCTTGAACCATTCAAATGGAAACCACACTTCCATTCTGCACATTCCGCTTTCTTCTGCTCAAGGTGACTGAGCAAAGGAAAGAAAGAGCTTGGATCTCTGATGTCCCCAGAGTCAGGATGTTTACCCCGGACCTCCTTTATGTGACAAAGCAATAGATGTGTCTCTTATTTAAGCCTCTGTTACTGGAATTTTCCTTGATATGCAACTGAATCTAGTTCTAATGGAATCTTTGCACATGTGCATGATTTTTGTATGTAGCACTTCAAATTATTACCTTGTATTATAGATATTTATGTTCCTATCTCACCCCTCTTATTAATCTGTAAGTTCCTTGAGGACAGGGTTTTTTTGTTTGTTTGTTTAATGTTTTATCTTCTTATCCCACATAACACCTATCTAAGCTCCTGGCACAAAATATAGGTTTAAAAACATTTTTTTCAAAAGAATGAATGAGCATATAAATGTGGGAATGTGTGACCTTGAGCAATTGATTTTACTTAGCCAAGACTCGGCATTCTTAATTTCAAAAGAAAGTATAAATTCCTACTACAGGTGCTTTTGAGAAAACTCAATAATCTGTTATTGAAAGATCCATGAAAACTATACAATATAAGGGTTTATCGTGAAGGAGGACAGGAGAGCTGAGTAACGAGAAGGTCTCGAGATTGGGAACACGCAGGTGTTCACAAGGGACAGTAGGAATGTCGTGGAGCTGGGGTAGAGTCATTGAGTGGAAGAGGAGCAGCATGAGGTTGGAGAGGGTCTTGCAGGTGATGGTGAAGATTTTTCTTTCATTTTCTTTTTGAAACAGGGTCTCACTCTATCACCCAGGCTGGAGTGCAGTGGTGTGATCTCGGCTCACTGCAGCCTCAACCTTCCAAGCTTAAGTGATCCTCCCACCTCAGCCTCCAGAGTAGCTGGGACTATAGGCACATGCCACTATTCCCAGCTAATTTTCATATTTCTTGTAGAGATCGGGTTTCACCATGTTGCCCAGGGTGGTCTTGAACTCCTGAGCTCAAGCAATCTGCCTGCCTCTGCCTCCCAAAGTGCTGTGATGACAGGCATGAGCTACCATGCTCAGCCTATGCTGAAGATTTCTAAATGTGATTTGTGTCTCAAAATGCATGACCCTCGCAAAGTTATGAGAGGGTTACATGACAGTGCTTACCACAGTGCCTGCCATAAGATAAGCATGTAATACATGGTAATTGTCATTATTGTTGTTGTTTTTTACTGACAGGGTGGTATAGTTGGAAGATAATGGAACCAGAAGTCAGAAAAATGGGTTCCCCTCTTGGTGCTGGAAGTTTCTAATCTCACTAGCCAAGTGAAGATGTGGAAAACACAAGCCCAAGGAAGTGACTGCCAAACTTATGAAAGCCTCAGAACCATTTGCTCAAATGGAATATTTCATGAGAAGTCAAACATGTCAAATAGACGCAAGTGACATGACTGTGGTAGGGGAGTGGGTGGGAGTCTTGAACACCATTGCTGCCGCTCAGCTGTCTCTTCCTCTCCACAGTGGCCCCTCAGGGGGCTTCTCAAGGCACTATTTAAAAACCGCTAGACATATGCTGAAGGCCATTAGTCATTAGGGAAATGCAAATCAAAACCACAATGATGCAGAGCACAGACGATTTTTAAGGCAGTGAAACTATTCTGTATGATACTACAATGATGGATACAAGTTATTGTATATTTGTCAAAACTCATAGAATATCCCACACCAAGACTGAACCTGAATGTAAACTATAGGCTTTGGTTGATTATGCTGTGTCATGTAGGTTCATCAAGCGCAACAAATGTACCACTTTTGGTGCATATGTCAACAGTGGAGAAGTTGTGCATGTGTGGGGACAGGGGGTATTTGGGAACTTTCTGTACTTTCCACATAATTTTTATGTAAAACTAAAACTGCTCTAAAAAATTAAGTTTGCCAATTAAAAAAAGCACAATATGTTCTCTCACTCATAAGTGGGTGTTGAACAACGAGAACACATGGACGCAGGGAGGGGAACATCACACACGGGGGCCTGTCGGGGAGTGGGGGGGCAAGGGAAGGGAGAGCATTAGGAGAAATACCTAATGTAGATGATGAGTTGATGGGTGCAGCAAACCACCATGGCACGTGTATACCAATGTAACAAACCTGCACATTCTACAATGTATCCCAGAACTTAAAGTATAATATAAAATAAAATTAAAAACTTAAAAAAGCATTAAAAAAACACACAATAAGATACCACTTCATACTCACTAGGGTAGCTATAATTAACACTTAAAAAAACAAAACAAGAAATAGAAACCAAAGAATTAGCAAAGATGTGGTGAAATTGGTTGAACCCCCCATCATTGCTGGTGGAAATGTAAAATGGTTCAATCACTCAGGAAAACAGATTGGCCTGGCCGGTCCTCAAACAGTTAAACATAGAATTAACATATGACCCACTCAGTCTACTAGCAGGTATATGCCCCAAAGAAGTTAAAACAGGTGTTCAAACAAAACTTGTACACCAGTGTTCATAGCAACACTATTCACAATAGCCCAAAGGTAGAAACAATCTGAATCTCCATCCACAGATGAATAAACAAAATGTGGTATGTCCGTAAAATGAAATATTATTCCGCAATAAAAAGGAATAAAGTACTGATAGGTGCCACGGCTTGGATGAACCTTGAAAACATTATGCTAAGTCTCACAAGCCAGAGACAAAATGTCACATACCGCATGATTCCATTTATATGAAGTATCTAGAGCAGGCAAATCCAGAGACAGAAAGCGGATTAATGGTTAGCAAGGGCTAGAGGAAGGAACAGACAAGGTGTAAATGTGGCATAAACATGGGTGGGTACTGATGGTGCCATAATGGAAGGCCCTGGAAATTCACCAGACTCCATCACTGGGAGTAACGAAGACAATTATATTGCTGGAGGATTAAGTTGTGAGCTATTTCTAGTCAAATCCAAAGGGTTGGGCTCTTTGTTGCCAATAAAGGTTAAAACAAGAGACCCTCCAGGGATCCAAGGGATAGGGAAGGACCGGTCGAGAACTCTAGACCTGTGCTGTCTAATACGGTGGTCACTAGCCACATGTAGCTATGAAGCACTTAAGATGTGGCTAGTCTGAATTGAGATACGCTATAGTGTAAAATACACATCGGACTTTGAAGACCGAATATGAAAAAAAGAATGCAAAATAGCTCATTTACCATTTTATATTGATTGTATACTGAAATAATATTTTAGATATATCGAGTCAAATAAATATATGATTAAAACTAATCCTGCCTGTTTCTTTTTACTTTTCTACGTGGCTACTAGAAGTTTTTATATTGCATGTGTAACTCACATTATATTTCTGTTGGACAGCACTGCTTACTGAATCATTGCTCCTCCAGGGCAGAGGTGGTGCTATCCAGGGGCTTTAGAGGCAGAGACCACCCAGCCTAAAGCACCATGTGGGCATTAAAGCTTCCCAAATGGTTGCTGGGAAAATGTGGGCATATTTTGTCCCAACACAGCACAACCCACAGAATCTATTAAGCAAATCAAATTTTGCTTGTGTCCTGGATACAAACACAGTTGCATCCAAAACTTAAAGTCTTTTAAAGCAACTCAATTTTCTCAAAAGGACCCTATGTCCATAAAAATACCATCAGTGGAGGGGTGAGTCCCCACCATGCCCCTCCCTGACCCCCTAATATGTCTCCCAGAGTCCTGGAAAGGTTAAATGGAATAGAATTTTCAAAACACTTGAAAACAGCCAGAAAAACCATGCAATGTTTCTTCTGTGGCAAAGTAAAGATTGCACATTTTCTAACAGGATAGAAAATAAGAACAAAGATCCATACAGGCAGTCCCCCAAACCACCATTTTAGTCATAGTCTGCCTGAGCTTTTGGCTGGGTTACAAAATGAAATAAATCCCTTTATAATCCCTCACTCTGGCTCCAAAATATATTTTCACAAGCACCAGAGCAGACCCTTTGGGCATTTCTTCCTAGAAATGCTCATCTTTACTCCAACTCTTTTTTTCTGATCATATCCTTTTACAAAATAGTGAACTGAAATGATTCTTGTGCAGGTTGTATCACATGGGGATAGGGAGAGGGGAGATGTGGGCAGTGGTGCAAACAGAAATCAGCCTCACAAGCTCAACATCACTCCCAGACTCTCCATAATCCTCCCCAGATCACACACCTTGGTTGGTTTCTCCTTCCACCAAACACACTGAATTTCCCATTTTCTGCCTAGCTACATTCTCTTGCATTGTTTAATATTTGAGTTGTTACTTAACACTTCACACCGCTTGTAGGGTCTTTGAAGAGTATGATACTTTCCCTTAACCTCCACCCCTATACCTAGCTCAGTATGACTTCACAAAACACTCAATAAAAATTTGTTGAAAATTTGTTGAATGAAGTTGAATCTGATATTTGCCAACTGCGATAAAATAGAGAAAATCAATGTCAGCTTTTCCAGCTAGATAGAGAAACAGGACAGCTATACAAAATGATCTGTAGGAAAAATTGCATCCAACACTTTACTTTCAGCTCTCCAAAGGAGGCTGTTATAACAATGGACTATAAATACTGGGTAAATGCTGTATCTGTAAAGAAGCAATTCTAACAGTGGGCTGGAAGAGCCAAGAAAATCCAGCTTCTTCTCCCTGTGTATATACACAGGTGCGCCGTGTGGAATGAAATCCACTTAACTTGATTTTATGGACAGTGATTCATGCAAACTCAGTTCTAAACTGCTCAGCACGGCTCAGTTAAATAAATTACAGCAAGAGTGAGCCAGCCAGCAGTAAGGCAGAAGACAGAAAATAAACTCGAGGTCCAGGATTGAAATTTTAGGAGTTCTCAATATGCCAGAATCATCTTTCTTCTGGGGGTTCTGAAGGGATCTTAGAGATCCTTCAAGGTCAATGCCCTGATTTGACATATGGGGAAACTGAGGCCCAGAGAGAGAGGATTGACTGTATGTCCAAAGTCACTTGGAGAGTAACAGACAGGGTCAGGGCTGCTGGATCCCAGGTCAGAGCGCTTTTCCATCTTGTCGGGATCTTGAATGTCTTGTTCACTGTCACAATGCGAGGCACACTCAAGAAACCAATGAATGACTAAATCTACTAGGCTGGGATAGCCAGAGGCAGCCTGACAGAAGAGGAAGAAAGATCTAAGAAGCTTACCCTCTAGAAAGAAATGGGAATTCCTTCTGTGGGGATGGAATGTGTAGGGATGGAAGAACACTGCTCCAAACAGCCCTCCCTAGATCTCCAGCTTTCCAGCCCCCACCTGGGGGCGGCACAAGCAGCTCTGTACCGTGGCCTCTTCAGTTGCTCTGTGACAGGCCTGCTGCAGTGCTCCAGTCCCTCCCATTAGTGGCACCACCTGAGGGCCTCTGGAGCAATGGCATCACTGCCCAGGTGTGCTGATGCATCAGCAGGGAAGACCTGGCCTCATTAACCCTTCAGCGCCCACTGGCGCTGAGCACACATTAGGACTTAAGTGACATTTTTGGGAGTGTTCTGTGAGATAACACTACATCCTTATAATAAATTATCCATGCCTTTTTCCCCCCAAGCTAGCATGAGTTGTTTTTTATTTGCCATGAGAAGATTCTTACACAAAATAAAGGATCTTAGCAACTGGGAAAAATGGATAGATACATTTAAGATATGGCAGCCTTAAAACATGGCTGCAAATTCTTTAATAATCGTCTGCTCAAGAAATGAGGTCTACATCCCTCCCCCTTGAAACTGGGCAGGTTTGTGACTGTCTTAACCAATAGAGTAAAAGAGATGTGAAGGAATATATGAGTTCCAAGGATAGGACATAAAAGGCCATACAGCATTCACCTTGTACTGCTAGAACACTCATTCTTGGAGCATCGTGACACCATGTAACAAGTCTGGCCAGGTGCAGTGGCACAGGCCTATAATCTCAACACTGGGAGGCTGAGGCGGGCAGATCACTTGAGGTCAGGAGTTTGAGACCAGCCTGACCAACATGGTGAAACCTCGTCTCTACTAAAAATATAAAAATTAGCCGGGCGTGATGGCAGGCGCCTGTAATCCCAGCTACTAAGGAGGCAGGAGAATTGCTTGAACCCAGGAGGCAGAGGTTGCAGTGAGCCAAGATCATGCCACCGTACTCCAGCCTGGGCAACAGAGCAAGACTCTGTCTCCAAAAAAAAAAAAAAAAAAAAAAAAAAAAAAAAGTCTGACTACCCTGAGGCCACTATGCTGTGGACATCCTGCCAACAGTTCCAGCTGAGCCAAGCCAGCCCAGGGACAGGGCACATGCGGAAGAAGAAGATTCCAGATGATTGCAGTCCCTGTTATTCAAGTCTTCCCAGTTGAAGCCCTAGACAGCTGAGAGCAGCGACAAGCCATCGCACCATGTCCTCTCCAAATTCCTGACCTGCAGAATACATGAACAGAAAAAAAATGGTGCTTGTTTCATGTCACTAAGTTTGGGGCAATTTGTTACATGGTAATAACATATAACTGAAACAGAAAAGTGTAGAGGAATAAGAAAAAGTCCAAGAGTATGGAGCATTGTTTAGCTGGCGTGTACAGTGGGGGATAGTGGAATGCCGGTGCAGTCTGTAGGTTCCAGAGGCTAGGAGCCTAGGGGTGTTGGCAAAGGTGGCCTGTTGCAGAGAAACATTGCCTCTTTTGGTCTACACTCGGGCTAGCTCCGGGTGGAGGCCCTCATATAAGATAAGGAGGCTGACATAGGAAACAACCAGCCTGCCCCGGGAGTGTTCTTTCTCAGCCCCATGTCAGTCACAGAAGAGTCATAAGCATTAAGTGGCAGGGGAGCCACTGAAGTCTGTCAAATGCTCCCACCTGTGGAACCTGGGCTCTGGGTTGCAGGGGACAGAAATCCAACTCAACTAGTATAACCAGCATGTGAACAACACAACATGTAACTTGTGACCGAAATGAAACTTTATTTCTCTCAGCCCCTTTAAAGTTTATTTAGCAAGGGATGGTGACATCACACTATTCCTGAGTGGCCCAATGGCACAAGGCTGGCTGTTGAATAAAACCATGTCCCCATATGCTCGTGGAGCATAAGTCTCATGTGCTTCCATAAACAGACACTTTCCAAAGTGGCAACATGACATTTCACTGTGCTGAGGCCAAGTCATGCCCGAGTCTATCCAGCATTTCATGACCTACCAGGTTAGTAGTCCATGCATTGGACATAGCCACAGCAGTATGTATTATCTATCATCACAATCGTGCTGCGAAACAAATAACACAGCACTTCAGGAACATCTAACAGTTAACATTCTGCTCATGAGTCGGCAGGTCAGCCGGGCAGTTTCACTGGGCTTAAGAGTGGTCACATATGCATCTACAGTCAACTGTCGGTTGGCTTAGGGAGCTTGGCTGACCTTGGCTGCGCTGGGCTGTCTCACATATCTGGGGCCTTCACCTGGCTTTGCTCCTGATGTCTCATCCTCTACGACAGGAGCAAGAGACAGCTGGGCTTGGAACTAGCACCATTGTCATTTACACCGCTTTCTATCGGCCAAGACAAATCACGAAGTCAGTCTGTGTTCAAGGGGTGGGGATATAGTCTTCACCTCTCAATGGGAGGAGCTGCAAAGGAAATTGCAAAAGACCTGGGAATAGGGGAAAGGAAAGAAGGAGAGCCACTTTGGAGATCAGTCTACCACATAGCATTTCCCACCCAGCAGGAAAATACATTTGATACATAAAATTTAGAAGCATGCCCAGAAAAGGTTTGCAGTACTCCAGAATGCCAAAGTACACAGGTTGAGAACCATTAGCATACTGGTTAAGAATTGGGACTATAGCGTCAGACATCTGCATTTCAATTCCTCCTCTACCACTCCTGGATGACCTTGGGCAAGTTCTCAACCTTTCTAAGATTTTTCTAAGAATCTTCTAAGATTCTTCACCTAAAAAGTGAGAAAAATAATACCATCTGTATGATAAGGTTGTGAAGATTAAATGGTAATATCTGTTATAAAGTGCCTAACACATGGCTTCCCACATAACAAGTGCTCAATAAATAGCAATGATAATTATTATTAGTTTCATAATAAGGTGCCAAAGCAGGAACTGGAGGGTCTGGATTCACCCTGATACTGTCATCACCTTCAATCCATTTAGCTCACACTCAGGAATGCCACCAAGTTTTGGTAAACGTAGGCTCATAAAAGGAAAAAAAAAAGCATCAGTCTCTATAGTAATTAATTAAGCATATGTCCCTATGTGCTTTCCAGTTTGCCCCCAAAGTACATAGTTTTGAAGTGTGCTGGCATTCACAGATAATCTCAGATGTGGCCAAAGATTTAACCACAACAATTTTCAGCATATTATTGCGAATAATGGTGAAAAATTGGAACCCACAGAAGATTGGCTAAATAATAATACCTTATATGATTGAATACAATGTAGCTATTAAATATGATGTTGTAGGATATTTAATTACATAGAAAGATGCGGATGATATGTTGCTTAGAGAGGAAAGCAAGGAACTGCACATAGGGTAATGGGCTTTTTTGATTCTCCCACATTGCCTAGCACAGCTGTAAGTGCAGCATGAGGGTTCTATAATTCCTTATTGGTCAATACCAGAACTTCAGGAAGATGGACGTTTAGGCAATCTCCTCTTCCATTGAAGTATCATTTTCCTGACTTCAACCATTTGGTTCTTCAATCTTCATCACATTCTAAATCCAATCATTAATAAACATATGAAGTGTTCATCCTCATTAATAGTCAAGAACAAGCAAATCAAAACAACTCTGAGATACCACTACACACCCACCCAAATGGCTAAAATTTAAAAAACTGACAATACCAAGTGTTGGTGAGGAAGTGGAGCAATGGCAACTGACATACACCCTTTTGAAATTAGTTTTGCTGAAGCTGTAAAAATTGAGTGTTTATACATTGTGTGTATGACCCAGCAGCCCACTTTTAGTTGACACTCGACAGAAATGTGTGTGCATGTACTCTAAAATACACACACAGGAATATTTGTGGCAGCATTATTTAGAACAGCCATGGGCCAGATGTGGTAGCTCACACCTATAATCCCAGCACTTTGGGAGACCAAGGCAGAAGGATTGCTTGAGGCCAGGAGATTGAGACCAGCCTGGGCAACATAATGAGACCCCATCTCTACAAAACACAAAAAATTAGCTAGGTATGGTGTCATACACCTGTAGTAGTAGCTACTTGGGAGGCTGAGGTGGGAGGATCCCTTGAGCCCAAGAGTTGGAGGCTGCAGTGAGCTATAATTGTGCCACTGCATTACGGCCACAGAGCGAGACTCTTTCTCTTAAAAACAAAACAAAACAAAAAAAACAGAACAGCCACAAACTGGAAACAATCCATATGTCCATTTATAATAAAATTGTTAATGTCCATCTGTAATAAAATTGATAACTTGTGTTATATGCATACAGAGAATTCTCTGTCATAATGAAAATGAATGAAGTATAGCTATAAGCAACAAAACAAAGTGGAACAAAAGAAGCCAAATATTAAAATATACACCCACTCATAAACTGTATTATATACTTCCATTTATATAAAGTTTAAACACCTAAAACTAAACTATAGTATTAAAAGTCAGGATAGGAGTTACTGTGGGGAGGAGAGAGGAAGCAGTGATTAGGTGGAACTCTTGAAGTGCTGGTGGTTCTGGGGTGCTGGTAATAACCTATTCTTGATCTGGATGGTTGTCACATGGTGTTTGCTTTATGAAAACTCATGAGGCCGGGCGCAGTGGCTCACGCCTGTAATCCCAACACTTTGAGAGGCCGAGGTGGGTGGATCACTTGAGATCAGGAGTTTGAGACTAGCCTGGCCAGCATGGTGAAACCCCATCTCTACTAAAAATACAAAAATTAGCCAGACAAGGTGGCAGGCACCTGTAATCCCAGCTGTGCAGGAGGCTAAGGCATGAAAATCATTTGAACCCCCAAGGCAGAGGTATAGTGAGCCGAGATCATGCCACTGCACTCCAGCCTGCAACAGAGACCTCTCAAAAAAAAAAAGAAAGAAAGAAAGAAAGAAAATTCATGAGCTATACACTTAATAAGCTGTGTACTTTCTAGGTATGTGACATACTTTACAATACAATGTTTTCATATGATAAATTTAAAATGGATCATATAATAAGACATGGCTTTACAGCACTTTCTAGGAGTTGATGCCTAACAAACTGGGATTGACTGTCTTTTAGAATTCCTCAAGGGACAAGAGAGCGTCCCTCTGAGTGTCGCGTGACTCCCCAGGCGCCTTGGGGTGCCACATAAAAAACAAGCACCACACAGCTCCTGACAATAGAGCCCAATCTGGCAGCAAATTGAGACTAGCAGAAACCCCAGTTGGGGGGATTTCTGTGAGGAGCCCAAACAAGGAAAGAGACCCACCCCATAGGCACTGGTGGCTCATGGAAGCCTGTCCCTCTGCCTGCGTTGGAGATAGGAGAGCATTTAGACCTGAACAAAGCCCCTACCAGCCCCCACTGAAGGAGCTGTTTGTTTCCAAAGGCCTGGTGGAACAACTAACTGTAAGCTAGGGAGAGGAAATTACACAATGGATGTTGAAATGTGGGCTTGTTGAAAAGTTGTCACTCGAGTAATGAATGCCCTATTTCCTGTTTTTTTGCCGAAAGTTAAATGCTGGGCATAATTAGCTAGTAAAAAAGCAAGCTTGGCAGCAGAACAAAAATAGCACATTTTGGGAGCCCAGGCCAATTAAAATTGTTTATGCAGCCATTTAGCAATATTTTTCTCCAAACTATTATGACCAGGAAATATGCAGCATGAGACTGTAAGGCAAGTTCCTCAGAAGAAAAATGGCCCACACACTGATCCTTTAAACAGCCTGCTGTTCTCAGGGGATTTTATAATAAGAATGAACACTTCCATCCTCCTGAACTCCCTGGGCCTCCTTGGGATCTTGAGAACAGCATCAGTCACACTCTGTAGCAGGCAGCTGTTGACGAGGCACTGCAACCTGCTAATGTTAAGATTAGCCAAGCTCCCCTATGTGTTAGCAGGGCCAACGATTATGGATTTAGCTGCCTAATGCAGTCATTTAAATCATCTGGCTGAAGCCATAATCGGACTGAGTATATGAAACATTTTTGTTAATAACTGGACACTCTGACTGGTGTTAGGATTCCTTGCTAGAACTCAGCAAAATTGCCCTTGGCAAGGTTTGTCTCGATTCCAGCTCTTCTCATTGCTCTCTCTCCCACTCCCTGTGACCCTGACAATCTTCCACCTCAAGTACTCAGATTACATCTTTCTTTCCCTCTCCAGCCTTCCTGTCAAAACCTGCTTTCAGATTCTTCATTTACAGTAGGGTAGAACAGAATAGTCTGATAACAGCTTTCAATGCTAGCAATCACAGCTTCTAGCTAAGACATGAAGCTGTGATTATGAAATTCCAGGCATTACCCCACTGGATCAAGGAATGGTGTGGGCAGTTTGGAGGCAGGGATCTTCTCAGCCTCCCCCCAAATTAGCCCAAGATAAATAGCCTATTTTACTTAAGTTACCAGGTTAACCCACTTGGTTGAACCCTTTTATTGGCTGATAGGAGAGAGAAGATTTCTAGAGATCTTCACTCAATGCTAACATTGCCCCAGAAGCTACTGCATATTTTGTCTGAGCTTGGCCACCTCCTCTGCCAGAGTTGTGGATGGCAGCTCACAGGGGCTTCCCAGCCCAGAGGCATTGAGGGGAGCACCTGGGAGGCTATTAAAGCCTTTTATCCTTGCTGGATTGGACAGAATTATTCCAACAGCAGAGGAGCCATCTCCTTCCTTCCTGTTCACCCTCTGTTCTTTTTTATAATGAGTTATTCATTTGTTCATTACTTCATATGTAGGTAGTACTTATAAATATATGATTGTTAGAAACAAAATGCTTTTTCCTCGGTGCCACAAATAAATAGCACTCGAACATGAATTTAATTTTCTCAGCAAGGCAATTTTTACTTCTATAGAAGGGTGCGACTCGCAGATGGAGTAATGGCAAAAGCACATCTGAACAAGGGAGGGGAAGGGATTCTTATTTCTGATGCAAGTAGCTTCTACAGCTGTGTTGTTCCCCTATTGGCTAGGGTTGGACCGCACAGTCTAAGCTAATTCCAATTGGCTATTTTAAAGAGAGCAGGCGTATGAGCCAGAGTGGCTGGGTGAGCACTTTGGCGGGGAAGACAGTTACGGAACAGGTAACTAAAGGTGACTTAGGTCAGAGCAGGTGACCAGGAGTGACTCATGTCAAAGCAGGTGACCGGGATGAGTCAGGACGGAGCAGGTGACCAGGGGAACAGATGTGAACTACTGATTAAAACTGGTGGAAAAGGTTATTTACTGAAACTATGAGGAAGTTAAACTTTAAAATGGAGGACAAAGAACTGAACATACTGACATACTGATTCTTTGAAGAGAAATCTAGAACTCACTGTATCCAACATGTATGAATCAAAAACAATTTAACTTGACATTAATGGATCTCTTGGGCTTGACCCCAGCCTCCCCGTCTCACCTTTTCTCTGACTACTCATTTTCCTGAGTTTGCCAAGAACCTCTGGCCTCAGAGGCACACACCGTACTTTTCTACTTTCGTGCTTTGTTCAGGCTCTATCTCCTGCCTGAGCTCCTTTTTCTCCACATATGCAAATCTCTCCCATCATATAAGGCCAACCTGAACCCCACTTCTTACGTCTCTGACCACTTCCGGCCACAGTGATCTCCTGTTCATCTGAATGCCTATAGCATTTATTCCCTCATCCTGTGCATGGCCTTTAGTCAAGAATGGCTTTTGACATGTCCTGCATTGCTATGGAATGTTTTTGGCAGGGGGAGAGGGTGGCATAGGGTCAGACTCCCCTCCCTCCCTCCAGCCTATGGGCATTTGAGTCAGGAAGGGACCCTGGTCCACAGTTCCAGGTCAGAACTAAATGAAGTTCCTGGCAATAGTCCCGCCCCCTGGATCCCCACAGGAATTTCCTGTTAACACCCCCGCCCTCTGCCCTCCATTTCCTCTCCTCCAGGCCCCACCTCTGTCATGAGTTGCCCTGATAACACCTCCATTCTCTCTCCCCTCCACTTCAATAAGCAGTACAAGGCTTAAGATAAGAAAACCTTATGGGGTCAGCTCCACAGCCCCAAAAGTGCCACCATGTTGATTTTATTTTGTTTCTACAGGTAGATGTGGTTGCAGTGGCTGTAGTAACCCTTTGCAAAAACCAGTGATTTTGAAAGGTTATCAACCCTCTGTCATTCATTCAGCAAATATTTTCTGAGCACATCTGTGTCCTATACCCTGTGTGGGACCCCGATAATATAGCAATGAGCAGATGTCAGCCCCTACCCTCCGCCTTCAAGGAGCTGGTCGTCTAGAAGGTGATCCAGGCTGCTAAACAAGCAGTTAGTACAAATTCTGTATGATGGTGCTGCCAGAGGGCTAAGGTATCCCAAGTGGAAAAAATTCTGTTTTGTTCAACAATATCTGCTGAGAATCAGGGCCCACAATGCTCTCCTATAGTTCTTTTCAGAGGCTGCAAGTTCTTCCTTAGTGTTTCACACGAGTCTTCAAAAATCTCAGGTTGTTCCTATTACCTGTTAATATGAGCAGCAATCTTTATTTATTTATTTTTAAAGTGCTGGTCACAACACTTATCAGAATTCTTCATGGATTTCAAGACAATAATTAGGTCATGCCTCCAGCTTTCCACCAGGTGCTTTAACTTTGTCTAGTGTTTAAAATTATGCTACAAAAGCAGTAATTCAGGCACCAAGGCTACTAGCTATTGCTTACTGAGCATGTTTCCAGTGCCAGGCACATTCCACAGGGTATATCATTTACTCCTCACACAGGTCTGGAAGAGAAGTCTGAAGGCCAGAAGGGGCCTGAGTTACCATACACCAGGCCATCAACACCTCCTTTGAGTCTACATTCTCAGCTGTCTACCTAGTGAGCTTCTATTATTTTGGCCAGACCCTCATCTGTTCTCTCCTCTTTCTGGTATCATCACTCGCCTTTGCTAGATACAGACCATCTCGTTGCCCCAACCTCCTTTGACCAAAAGGTAGGCAAGTGACTGAAGCTATACCCAACTGATATTGAATTTGAACTTGAACTTGATATTGAACTCCCTTGAACTTGAATCCTAAGAAGCTTGGGTGGTGCTGATCTAGCCCACCACTGAATTCCGAAGAGACTTTCCTTTAAGTCTCACTTTGCTTAAGTCCATCACAGTTTATTTCTGTTACCTGCAATCAACAAACTTAACCAAAACTGTCATTATTTAGAAGCTGGTGCTGACAAACACAAATCTTATTATTCTCCTTTTGTTCCAAAAAGAGAAAGCTGATGCTGCCTGAAATTTGCGAAGTTCCCTCAGCACTTTCTGAAAGTTGGAGAGTCTTGGGTGCCAGGGCCACAGACCGTGGGACATTTGAGAAAGGAACTGCCTGATAAGCAGCAAACGTGCCAAGCCAATGCTTTCAGGGAAACAAGGGTTGTCTGAACACTATTGATTCTAGGTCCACTAATGGTTCAGGCTGTGAGGCTGGGTGTGACAGCTCTGCCTTGCTCAGTGCTGTTAACACACTGCCAAGTCAGGCCTATTTTCTGGTGTCAGCAGGGAAATGGGAGACTATTAAGGAAGCACCTTATCAGGAACTGAGCTCAGTGTCACTGGGGAGATGGTGGCAATTAGCATGATGGAAGCCATGAAACAGCCCCCGCTCCTAGCCAGGTGCAGAAGAAATTAGTAGGAGGCCTCCTAACTGACAGGTCAGCATAGGCCCCAACAGGAAGAGGTCCCTGGGCAAATACTGATGCTGGCTTTTCTCCCATTGAGAAGATCCCTACCCCTTCCTAGCCATCTTCTGATGTGCTCTCCACACACTCATTTGTGGGTGTCTGTCTATCTACTTTGCCTTTCCCCAGTTGCAAAAGCAATAAAAACCCCTCTCATTTGAATGGTGCTGTCGCATTGATTATGTCAGGCAGCAGTATGGGCAAGGGCCCAAGCTTTGGAGACTAGAGTGTCTGGGACAAATGGGTGAATAAGACAGACACTGTCTTTGCCTTTCGTGGCTCTCAATCTAGAGGAAGCTACAAGTGAATGTGTGAGGGGCCTTACTTTGAAGAAACGCTCACACATGGCTCATCACTTCTCTCCCACCCTTTACCCCTTTCCAAACACAGGTGATGTAAAGGAAGTGGGTCTAGCCTGCAAGCTGGGAGACCCATTTCCTGCCCTGCATGAGTTTACTGTGTGACATCTCAAAGACCCCTTTGCCTCTCTGAGCTTCTGTTTTCTCAACTATAAAATGAGGCAACCACTAGGTATTCTCGGAGTTAGTGCAGCTCTCCAAGAAGCAGATCCCAGGAAAGGATTGAACATGCAAGGACTTAACAAGAAGAAATGGCTGTGAGAAAAATGGTGAGGGAGCTGGGAAAAGCTGAGAGAGCCTCGAAGGCCCCATGAGGCAGGTCTGACTCTGAGTGAAGAAGAGCGAGAAGGAGGGTGAAATGGAGGCAACTTAGACTGTACTGCAGTCTAAGGAAGGCTCAGAAAGGCCATCAGAGAGTCCTTGAACCAAAGTTGGCTATCAGAGGAGTCCAGTGTCTTTCAGGAACAGGCCTGCTTTAGCCTCTCTGCTGCATTCTGTCATCTGGAAGCAGCTTGTGGGAGGCTGGGCCTTGGAGCACACAGTGATGGATTGTGGAGCCAGCAGCTGGGGCCTCCTGTCGTTGGAGGGCAGCAAGGTGCATTCTTTTGGCAACAGCAATCTCAAAGCATCCTGGATTCCCTGCTGTCCAATGTGACAACAGACACCAGACCCATGGCAACTTGAGAGGGCCTGGCTGGGCACAGCTCGGCAGGCCAACCTCTTAACTAGCCCCTGCGTGGCAGCTGTTCTCAGACATTCCCTGATGGCAAAATTGGCAGGATATTTATGTTTGTTTGACACTTTGGGATCAAATGTTTCCTGTCTCTCCTATTTTTGGCCTTGCTTTGGTCTTCAGAGAAGGGAAGCTGGGGGCTTCAGTTTCCCTGCTGTTGTCTTTGTTTGAAGTAAAGCCAAACAAAAGACGCCCTACCCTAGTCATGTCTGTCCTGCCTTTCCTGGGGCCTCCCAGCCCTGCAGCAGCTCTGCCTCGTGGACCCTCCATGCATGTGTCTACACTTAGGAAGCAGTATGGGTCTGGTATTCAACTTCTAGGTGGGTCTGGGCTTAGACAAACCTGGATATGTGTATCTGTTCCACCATTGTTAGCGGCATAACCCTGAGCGAATGGTCACCTTGGTAAGCCTTAACTTCCTCATCTATAAAATGGGCATATTTGCCTAACCATTGCTTGAATCCAGGAGTTCAAGACCAGCATGGGCAAAAGAGTGAGACCTTATCCCTAAAAAATATAATAATAATAAGTTAAAATTAGCTGAGTGTGTGTGGTGGCATGCACCTGTGGTCCCAGCTACTTGGGAGGCTGAGGTGGGAGGATCATTTGAGTCAGAGAGATTGAGGCTGCAGTGAGCCATGATCACACCACTTCACTTCAGCCTGGGTGACAGAGCAAGACCCTGTCAAAAAAAAAAAACAAAAAAACAACCTACCTTATAGAGTTATTGTGAGGATTAAATAAGATAAGGCACACACATGAAGTCTTCAGTTCTTCAGTATAGCTTGGCTTATGGTACATGCTCAGTGAATGATACTTACTAGTTGTAGCACTTACAAAACATCTACTGTCAGTCTTATTATTACCATCAGTAGTATCTTCTGGTGAGTGACATGGAGGTCTTGGAAGTTTCTCCTATTCTCAAGAAGCACACAGACTAGAATAATAACACACAAAAAGCCTCGCTGAGATCAGCTACTAGGGTTTTGGAGGCTGGTTTGCAGAAGTTTGTCACAGTCAGGTCTGTCTCATTCATTTTTCCACTTTTACAAGACTTCTCTCTCATGTCTGCATGTGTGTTCTGAATGGATGGGCAGTGTCTTAGACCCAGCACACCACAGCATGTAGAGATGGTGCTCCAGGCATGATGACAGTACATTCCAGGCACTGAGCGGACTGGGGACCATGAAGAGAGCTGGTTGGGAGTGATGATAGATACAGCGGGAGGGAGAGGTGTGCCCTCAAGCCCCGGTGATAAAGGGCCTCATAGACCAGATTAAGGAATTGGACTTGATCCTGAAGGCAACGAGGGTGCCCTTGAAGAGTTTCAAGTGGGAAAGTGATGTAATCAGATTTGTCTGATGGCTTCAGAACAATGTACCAGGTTAGTCCCTTTCCCTGGGGAAAGCCTGTCCCCTGGGGAGGAAAATATGAAGAGAAAGAACTGGAATTGCCACCGCCCCTTAAAAGCACTGCCTGCTCAAACTTTCCCTGACCTGTCGTGTCTGAACAAAGGCCCCACGGCCAGCTGGAGAGGAGCTTTGTTGATTACTCACAATTCCCTTCCCGAGAGGACGGGCGCTGATGTGTTTTCTCTTGATAACACTGGCTCCTTTCGAGCAATAGGACTTCCTGTCTGATCGGAGAGCAATTACTGCACCTCCAAAGAGAAAACACTTTAAACAAATCCAGTTTTAGCCCTCTGTGATAACGGAGACGTTTGCTCACTCATCAACCATTAGCCCTGAGCTTAAGGAAGAGTGAGTACTTAGGACCAGGATGATGTTTCCAGATCTGTTTGGTAAAAGATTCCAGTGGCCGAAGGGGATGTATTCCCAGGGAATCTGGGCCCCCTTCTCCAGCCTGGGCTTGGAGCTCCTGGCTCTCCTGATTCTCCCCAACCCACAACAACCCCCACACATCACAACCCTAAGACTGGGTCTACTTGGGGCAAGTTGTAGCTGCTCAGATCAAACTCGGTGTCTCTTCGTCCATTTATATGAGAGGATCATGAGGAAATCTGCATGAAGACAATTTGTTACCCAACAGCCAAAAGTTAAAACTGTTTTTCTCTTCCCACTTTAGGTTTTTGTTGTTGTTGTTGTTGTTGTTGTTTTAGACAGGGTCTCACTCCATCACCCAGGCCGGAATGCAGTGGTGTGATCAAGGCTCACTGCAACCTCTGCCTCCTGAATTTAAGCTCTCTTCCCATCTCAGCCTCCCAGGTAGCTGGGACTACAGGTGCATGCCACCACGCCCAGCTAATTTTTTGTGTTTTTAATAGAGATGGGGTTTCACCATGTTGCCCAAGCTGCTCTCGAACTCCTGGGCTCAAGTGATCCACCTACCTTGGTCTCCCAAAGTGCTTGATTACAGGCATGAGCCACGGCACCCGGCTGGGAGATTTGAAAACAGAAAATGCTACCCCTAACATTCTTACCGGAGACCATGAGTTGTCATAACTGTCTCCTTTCCAGGACCTGCTGAAATATCCCTCACTCCTTCCTTGCTATTGTAAGACTAAGAAAAGGATAAAAGGGAGACAATCATATTAGTTAACACTTACATGGTGCTTGCAATGTGCCAGGCACTGCTCTAAGCACTTCCCTTATATTAAATCCGGTAATCCTCAAAATGACCCTGTGACAATACTACTATTATTATTACCACTTTTCAGTGAGACAACTGGGGCATAGGGGAGTTAAGAAACTCGCCAAAGGTCACACAGTCAGTGTACCGCACAGCCAGACTCCAGACCCAGGCAGTCCTGGCTGCAGATTCTGCGCTTGAAACCACCATGCGTACCACCTAACACAACCATCATGCTCTCCCCTCATCTGAACCTCCTCCTGTATTCGATCCTGGCTCCATCCTTACCTCTTCCAGGAGGTTTTCCTGAGCCTACAAGTTCCTTGAGGGTGGGGATAGTAATCTTACTCATCTCTGCCTCCTTGGCACTTCGCACCTAACTGATGCTCAGAATATTTGCTGAATAAATATAATGATTTGCTGAGCACTGACCAGAGATTCTTGGCGTCCTAAGGACTTTTGTAACTGTCAGCACTCTCTAAGTCGTAACAGCCTGTAATGTGCTCATGACTATCCTCACAAGTGAATGCTGTGTGTCCTGGCGTAGACTGTGAGATCCTCTGGCCTTCCTTGGCAGGAAGCTCAGTCCAAAATAAGTGCACAGTCAGTGTTGTGATCTGGCATTTTCTCTACTTTCCTTCATACTAGGTGTGGTAGGCAAAATAATGGTTCCCTCAAAATTCCAATCCCAATCCCCAGAACCTGTGGATATGTTATGTTATACAACAGTGAGGGAGAAGTAAGTTTACACATAGAACCAGGTTGCTAATCAGCTGGCCTTGAGTTGGGGAGAGCATCCTGGATCATCCAGGTGGGCCCAATACAATCACAAGGGTCCTTATAAACAAGAATCAGAGTCCAGGTGGAAGATATATACTGCTGACTTTGAAGCTGGAGGAAGGGGCAAAATAATGGCTCCCCCAAAACGTTCATATTCCAATCCACAGAACCTGTGGATATGCTATGTTATACAATAGCAAGGACCCAAGGAGTTCAGATAACCTCCGGATTCTCTCCCAGAGACTCCAGATAAATGCAGCCCTTCAACACCTTGATTTTAGCCCCATGACACCCATTTTAGGCTCTGACCTGTAGAATTGTAACATAATACATTTGCACAGGTTTTTTGTTGTTGTTGTTTGTTTGTTTGAGACATAGTTTCACTCTTGTTGCCCAGGCTGGAGTGCAATGGCACAATCTCTGCTCACTGCAACCTCTGCCTCCAGGGTTCAAGCGATTCTCTTGCCTCAGCCTCCCAAGTAGCTGGGATTACAGGCACCTGCTACCATGCCCAGCTAATTTTTGTGTTTTTTGTAGAGAGAGGTTTTCACCGTGTTGGTCAGGCTGGTCTCGAACTCCTGACCTCAGGTGATCCACCTGCCTCGGCCTCCCAAAGTGCTGGGATTACAGGCGTGAGCCACTGCGCCCAGCCAACTTGCACAGTTTTAAGCTCCTAAGTTTGTGGTCATTTGTTATAGCAGCCATAAGAAACTGATACACTGGTACTGGACGTAGGACAAAATCAACATGGTCTCTGCCCTTATACAGCTTGCTGAATATTCCCAATGTCTGGGGACTCTGGTTCTGGCAGACAGTTCCTCAAACACATTGGGTCCCAGAAGCATTTCTGGGGCAGTGTGAGATCTGCCTTCTCTGGGGCTGAGAGCCTGTCAGTGGTGTTTCGTGCTCTCTTTGGCAGACTTACCTCCTTTCGCTACAATATATTGAGCATTTTCTACGTGCTAGTGACTACACTAAGTGTTTTGCATACAGATCTAATTTCATCCTGACCACAGTGCTCTGAGAGAGGTATTTTTATCCCCACTTACCAGACGAAGAAACTGAGGCTCTGAGAGGAAAAGTGACTTTCCTAAGAGCACACAACTAGTAAGTGGCAGGTATGTGCCCAGGACTTCTGACTCTGAGCTCACACATGCTGCCAACCACTCTGCTTTGGTTCCAACCTCTGCAAGTCACAGTCCGAGAAGGGCCAACCCCACCCTGCTTCACCCCAGCCCCATTCACGCCTCAAGGCAGTTGCAGGGCCAACTCAGGGGTTCCAGTAATAGGGCAGAGTCCTTTGTCTAGGCAAATGCTGTTCCCACCCAGGAGCACAGATGGGTGTTTTCCTCCCAGAAGCCTGACTGAGGCTGAAATACGCATGATTCAGCGAAGCTCATGAGGGGCTGTCCTGGATAAAAACCCTTGGGCAGTCCGGGTGTAGTGGCTAACACCTATAATCCCAGCACTTTGAGAGGCCAAGGTGGGCGGGTTACTTGAGATCAGGAGTTCGAGACCAGCCCGGCCAACATGGCAAAACCCTGTCTCTACTAATAATACAAAAATTAGCCGGGCATGGTAGCACACACCTGTAATCCCAGCTACTAGGGAGGCTGAGGCACAAGAATCGCTTGAACCCCGGAGGTGGAGGTTGCAGTGAGCCAAGATCGCACCACTGTACTCCAGCCTGGGTGAGATTGAAACTGTCTCAACAAACAAACAAATAAACAAACAAAAAGCCCTTGGGCAGAGTGGGTGATACGGCAGCACCCAGCAGGATTGGAGACTGCCTGCCAAGTGCACAGAGAGAGACGTGGGTTCTGATTCCCAGGGAGCTCAGGCCTGGGGAATGGCCCCTAAGGAAGTTGAGACTGGGATGTGGCTCTACTCCAGGACTTCTCATCAGGCCAGCTTCATCCCTCCCCAGCCTTCATCTCTGAGGTGGCTGCATTTCCACCAAGCAGAGGCACCTCGATCCAGCCTTCAGGAAATTATTGCTTGGGGTTGGGGGCAGTACTTAATGGCAATAACTACAATGGCAATAATAATAATATAGTTACCATTTATCAGGTGCTTACAAACATTAAAGTAATCCCATTTAACCCCCACAATGATCATTTGAGGTAGATTCTTTTATCATCCTTTATAAATGGGGAAACTGAGGCTCAAAGAATGGACTTCTCAAAGTCACACAGCCAGTAAACATAGAGCCTGGTTCCTCCAGCTCCAAAGCACATGCTGTCGTAGGAGTTGGGGACACATTTACAACTGAAATCATTAACCAGGTTGCTTGTCATCATGACCTAAAAAAGAAAAAAAAATGGTGGGGGGTGGTCTCTGGCCTGCTTCCATTTCTCCAATGATCCTGGCTCTGATGCAGCTCTTGGCTCTTGGTTTGGGAACCCTGCTGTGGGACTCAGGGCTCTCTGGCCAGCAAAGGGTGTGTGTGTCTGTGGGGCGAGCCATGCTATCACACTGAAGTAGAGTAGAGAGGAAGTGACTCAATCATCAAAGGCCTGGTCTTCCTCGGGGAACTGTCCCTAATCACAATTATCCCACTACAATAATACCATTTCAGAGACACTGTGAGCCAGGGCACTGTGTAGCCATGTAAACTGCTTCCTGTATCTGCCAAACCCAACAGCATTCGGCAATTAATAGAATCCAGCGAGGCCTCCTGCTCCGATAAGGCCAGAGCCATGCTGCTGCTGGCCTTGTTGTTCTAATGACGAATAGCCCTTACGTTGCAAAGTCATCCTCTCCTCCCTGCTAGCAGGGCCACAGTGGCCTGGGGTCCCAGGAGGCCAAGGAGGGCTATGCACAATCTGCTTGGTCTTAAAATTTCATTGAGATGAATATTATTTTCAGTGTCTTGCTAAATAAAAATCATGACTATCCAGGTCACCCTCAGATTCCTTGGTGGAAAGGTGATGATGTGGGATTGGGTAGGACCCCTGCAGCCTAGAATGGAAATCTCAAGTAAGTAGGCACTTCATGAGGTGGCTCAAAGGAAGAAGGAGTTAGAAAAAGTTAATACAGTGTGACCTCTAGATTGTATCAGGGCTCTGGGATATTCACGAACCGCTCGCAGAGAGCGGTGGGTCACACCTGCGATCCCAGCATTTTGGGAGGCTGAGGTGGGAGGATACCTTGAGGCCAGGAGTTCAAGATCAGCCTGGGCAATACAGTAAGACCCCGTCTCTGCAAAAATTTTGTTAAATAGCAAGGCATGGTGGTGCATACCTGTAGTCCAGCTACTTGGAAGACTGACGCAGGAGGGTCCCCTGAGCCCAGGATTTTGAGGCTGCAGTCAGCTATGATTGCATTACTGCACTCCAGCCTTGGAGACAGAGTGAGACTCCCATCCCTTAAAAAAAAAAAAAAAGAGCCTAGGATCCTCATAATCAACTGCTTTGCAGGACATAGAGAAACACTGTGGAAAATGACCTAGCCCCACAGAAATTCTTTGCGGTCCTCCAGATGCTGTTGGGAGATGCTGTTTCAGTTTTAGGGCCTTCCTGAATGTCCAGGGTGAATGTAGTTTGACAAATGATGGTGGCCTGGCAGACCTACCTGGCTCTGCCACCCAAGCTCAGGGTCAAACAAGGTAGATGCACTTTAAAACACTGTTCTTCCCATTTTTCTTTTTCTTTTTTCTTTCTTTTTTTTTTTTTTTTTTGAGCTAAAACTTCCATTTATTTCAAAGCAGTAATAATTTAAAATTCTAAAAATCTTTCCACCGCTGAACGTTCTTCCCATTTTTCTATTTTTGTTTTGGTAACTAGTGCCCTCATTTCTTGCCACTGGGTGGGGCATCCTCATTTTCTTGTGAAGGATCAAGTGTCCACATTCTCTAGGGGAAGAGTTGATTAATTCATTTGACTCATTTTGGATGCTTCAGCCAAATTCCCACAGAGGTCACGCTGGTCACGCTGACTGTGGTGTGATTCTGGCTCTCTTCTCAGAGGAGTGACTTCAGAGCTGGCTCACTCTCCCCCTCCCAAGAACAATGCAAATGAAGGCAAAGAGATTTTTGCGTGAGCAAGGCCAGAAGAACCTTTGGGGAGGAGGGAGAGGCCCAGAGGATGTGGGTGTTTTAAAATTGGCTCTCGATTTTCTGGAAGACATACTCTGTCTTTCAAGGTGATTTGCAAATTGTACTCAAGCATGGTCATTTCCCCTGATTTAGGTCTTTTTTAATTGTTAGTTACTATTCTGAGTTTGGGGCCCATTCTGATGAATTTTCTTGGTAGAATTTTTTTTTTTTTTTTTGAGACAAGGTCTCGCTCTGTCACCCAGGCTGGAATGCAGTGGCAGGATCTTGGCTCACTGCAACCTCTGCCTCCTGGGTTCAAGCGATTCTTGTGCCTCAGCCTCCTGAGTAGCTGGGATGACAGGTGTGTGCCACTACGCCCAGCTAATTTTTGTATTTTTAGTAAAGACAAGGTTTCACCATGTTGGCCAGGCTGGTCTCGAACTCCTGACCTCAAGTGATCCGCCTGCCTCGGCCTCCCAGAGAGCTGGGATTACAGATGTGAGCCACCATGCCCGGCATTTTTATTATTATTTTGTAGACACAAGGTTTCACTATGTTGCCAAGCTGGTCTCGAACTCTTGGGCTCAAGCAATCCTCTTGTCTTGGCCTCCCAAAGTGCCAAAGTGCTGGGATTTACAGGCGTGAGCCACCGTGCCTGGCCAGAAATCTCTTTTTCAAACTCTAGTCGTTTTATACTATAATAGAAGGGACTGGGGAGGTAGAGAGGAAGTAGGAATGGAGTGGGTACTCTGGCATAATGGGTGGTAGTTTGGCTGCTAGGATTTGAGTCCCAGCTCTGCACCTCCTCGCTGTGCAACCTTGGGCAAGCTACGCACCTGTCTCCATCTCAGTCTCCTTGCCTGTATCATGGTGGTAATTATCGGACTCACTGCACAGGATTGTTGTGCTGGTACATGCAAGTGCTCGTTACCCACATAGTGAGCTACTAATGATGTTTAATTTTTATTTGTATTAGAGTATCTCTTTTCCCTACTTCTCAGTGTCCAGACCTTCCTCAGGAATAGCCTACCTATGAAACATCCCTTATTATATGTGTAATAGAATGAAATATACAACTCATACCCAGGTAAGGCTTGGACAGGAGACTCACTACTCAACTAGGTAGTCCATTTCGTTTTCAGATCATTCTGGTTGATAGAGATTTCTTCTTTTATTTGAATTAAATGCTGTTGCTCTGGAGCCATCATTTAGTTTTTGCTGTGCTCTCCAGAACCATAGGAAATTTAGGTCTAACATTGATTCTGTGTGGAAACTCGTCAAATATTACAAAAGAGTTGGTATATTCCTTCCGAGATGTCTCCATCCGGAATGCTTGTGAGTCCAGTCCACGAGGCTGGTCACTCTCATTGGAACATGTCTCCATTTATCAATTTCTGTCTGGTAGGAGGGTGAGATCAAAGAAATCAGAAGACTCATTCGTTTAACAGGAAACACCATCCAAGTTTCATATATTTTGTTATGGAGGTGAATCTCTGCCCCTGTGGCACCAAAATGGTTGGAGGTGGCTGATTAATGAGAGGTGGTTCTGGAGACTAAGCACACCCCAATGCCCTGTAGCTGGTAGAACATTTCCGTCACTAGAAGTAATGGAGGTAGCTTTAATAGAAAGATGACAGGGCCCCTCTGAGGCAGGGCTGTGGCTCAGCCCCCCAAAGGCCTGGCAGCAGGTTGGGCCAGATAACAGCTGGATAGCAGCATCAGGGAGCCACAGGAAGACCAGTACTAATCTCTCTGGCCATGTTGTGTGAACATCTGGGATCTGGGGAAGGGACACTATGGTCTTTGATGCATTTGATTTGGGCCCAGGAGACCTCCCACTCCCTTGTCTTCATGTAACAGTTAGCTGCTTCAGAAGATAATATCCAGTCCCAACTTTGTCATACCTAGTTCAAAGGGAATAGCTGACTTTGGCTTTTAGTTGCTGTCTAATGAGAATGTCAGTCCAAATTCCTTGGTCCGAAGTCATATTGAACAGTCATGACTATCACGCATATTTGAGCCTTAAGTTACTTTGTCTAGTTTTTATGTCCTGGGCACTTAGAAAGCATTTGTTTGTTCATTCATTCATCCATCCATCCATCCATCCATCCATATATTTATTCAACAACTTGCGTCTGAGTTCCTACTGTGTGCTAGGCACTGTGGTAGGCATGGGGCTATCATGGTGAGCAAAACCAGGCAGATTGTAGATTCCTGCCCTGGCTGAGCTTAAGATCTAAGTGGTGGAGACATACATTAATTAAAGAATTACTAAAATATGTACAGAACAACAAACCAAATCAAATGTTATAAAGAAAGGGAGCAAAGTTCTGAAGGAGCAATTTGCTAAGAATCCCATCCAGGACTGCGGGAAGCAGGGAAGGCCTTGCTGAGAAAGCACCCAAGGAGAGAGTGGGTGTCACGTTTACTCCCCAGCCTGCACCCCACACTGCCTAGGGGCCTAGCATGGTCTTCAGCACATAGTAGGTGCTTAATAAAGTTATGTGAATGCAGGGATGTATGCATGTGTTGACCACATTGCCCTTGATTAGAATATTACCCTAAATGGAATCTCTTAACTATGTAGCTCTCCAGAGTTTATATAATGCTTCATGTGCATAATTTTTTTTGTCCTGGGAATGCCCTCAAAGGAGTGGAAAAGATGTATATTGTTCTCCTAGTTTGATGGGTGAGAGAACTGACAAAACTAAGTTTATGTCATAGGAAGGAAGTATAGTGGGTAAAATCTTGCTCTTTGAGTCCTGTAGTCCTGGAATAAGCTCTGCATCTAATCAGCTGTGAGAGGCCTGTAATCAAACATGGAGTTCAACAACTTTGCCACATTTTTCCCTGGACCTGGTGCTTCCTGAGTTGAGGTTTGCACTAGAGGGCCCAAAGTAATGATTATCTTGTGCTTTTTTTAGGGCCTTGTGAGAACTGGGCTTGCTCGTGGCCCACACAAATAAATAATTGGAGCAATGGCAGTATCCCAGGAAGGCAAATGTAAGCTTTCCAACTTTTGACAAGACTGTCTGTAAACTCAACAGCCCAACAAATATTTATTCTGTGTTTACACAGAGAAGGCACTGCACTGCTGTAAATATGCTTTCATATCTTAGTAGCGGAATCATCTTCCAGAAATTTCTGTTTTAATAAAATCAATAACCACAGTGACCAATTGTTGAGCCCTCATTATGTACCAGATGCTGTGCTAAGTATTTAATACCCATAGTTAATTCTCATAATGCTACATGATAGGTGGTATTACTCCCCAACCCCCAACACCCATGAGAGTTAATTTTTTTTTTTTTTTTTTTTGAGACGGAGTCTCACACTGTCGCCCAGGCTGGAGTGCGGTGGCATGATCTCGGCTCACTGCAAACTCCACCTCCCAGGTTCATGCCATTCTCCTGCCTCAGCCTCCCGAGTAGCTGGGACTACAGGCGCCTGCCACCACACCCGGCTACTTTTTTTGGATTTTTAGTAGAGATGGGGTTTTACCATGTTAGCCAGGATGGTCTCGATCTCCTGACCTCATGATCTGCCCGCTTAGGCCTCCCAAAGTGCTGGGGTTACAGGCGTGAGCCACCATGCCCAGCCAAGAGTAAATTTTATGTGTCAACTTGACTGGGCTACAGGGTACTCAGACATTTGGTCAAACATTATTCCGAATGTGTCTGTGAGGGTGTTTCTAGGTGAGATTAACATTTAAGTTAGTAGACTGAGGAAAGCAAATTGCCCTCCCCAGTGCGAGTGTACCTCATCCAATCAGTTGAAGGCCGGAAGAGAACAAAAAGATGGACCATCCTGAGAGCAACCGGGAACGCTTGCCTGTCTGCCTTCAGTATGTATAGATATCTATATATATTCTGTTCAGGCCTCAATATATATGTGTATTTATTCTTTTCAGGCCTTTATCTCATTCATTAGATAGGTAGATAGATAGATAGATAGATAGATAGATAGATAGATAGATAGATAGATTGATCGATCTTCTATTAGTTGTATTTCTCCAGAGAGCCCTCATATATCCCCTTTACAGATAAGGAAAATGACATCCCAGCCCTTCTCATTAATATATCCCAAACCCCACCTATCCTCTTCTCCCAACCCCACCCCCCTGGGATTTGAAACCAACCATCCTTTTGTTCTCCTAGAGTTCCTTTATCTCCTGGATTGGAAGTGTCCCTGTCTTTGGACTCTTTTCTGCATTCACCTCCCTCCCTTCATTCCAGCTGCCAGTATGCACTGCCAGACCCCCAGCTTCCACCCTCTGGGTGGAGGTGATATCACCTGAGGGGTTCCCATAGCTGCAGACCCTCCTGACCACCAGTTAGGATCTTCCCCAAATGCAGGTCCTCCCTCCCCAGGCCCCTGCAGTCACCAGAGGCTTTAGGCACAAAGCCCAGGGCTTACATGCTCTTTCAGATTAAGTCCGAGGATAAAGTTTAGGCCTGAAAAATATGTTTTAACTGATACCAAAATATGAAAAGAAGAATTGAAATTAATAAATATTCCAACAATGCCTTAAAAAATTAATTTGTTAAACTTTGTAATTTCATCTCAATAGAAAATAATTTTAGGGTTTTTTTTGTTTTTTTTTTTTTGAGACGGAGTCTCCCTCTGTTGCCCAGGCTGGAGTGCAGTGGCACGTTCTCAGCTCACTGCAACCTCTGCCTCCTGAGGCCCTGCCTCAGCCTCCTGAGTAGCTGGGATTACAGGTACGTGCTATCACGCCCAGCTAATTTTTGTATTTTTAATTGAGACAGGGTTTCACCATGTTGGTCAGGCTGGTCTCGAACCCCTGACCTCATGATCCGCCCACCTCGGCCTCCCAAAGTGCTGGGATTACAGGAGGGAGCCACTGCACCTGGCAATTTCAGGGTTTTTTAAATCACTTTGAAAGAATTTCTGAATGTACATGGTGACTGTTGCATCATTCCAGCCAATTGTAAAATAAATGTATTTGTAAGCAAGTAATTTTTTAACTTTTATTTTAGGTTCAGGGGTACATGTGCAGGTTTGTTATATAGGTAAGCTCATGTCATGGAGGTTTGTTGTACAGATTATTCTGTCACCCAGGTACTAGACCTACACCCAATAGATTTTTTTTTTCTGATTCTCTCTTCTCCCACTTTCCACCCTCACGTAGGCCCCAGTGTCTGTTGTTCCCCTCTTTGTGTCCATGTGTTCTCATTATTTAGCTGCCACTTATAAGTGAGAACATGCAGTATTTGTGTAATAAATAATTTTAAAGATGACAATTATCAAAATCTTGTCTACTTTTTCTAAAGGGAAAGTATATACATATATACACACATACATATATATGTGTGTATATATATATTATATATATGTGTATATATATATTATATATATGTGTATATATATTATATATATGTGTATATATAATATATAATGTGTATATATATATTATATATGTGTATATATATATTTTATATATATGTGTATATATATATTATATATGTGTATATATATATTTTATATATATGTGTATATATATTATATATATGTGTATATATATATTATATATATGTGTATATATATTATATATGTGTATATATATTATATATATATGTGTATATATATTATATATATGTGTATATATATATTATATATATATATGTGTATATATATTATATATATATGTGTATATATATATTATATATATATATGTGTATATATATATATATTTAGTGTGGGATGTGGCTGTGCCTGGGTCCTAACAAATTCTTAAAACCCCTGGCCCGTTTGTACCCACTTATGGTATTCAGTGCCCCCCATTACCCAGCCCATCCTGCTCTGCGCTTTATCTCATTCATTCATTCATTCATTCATTTGTTCAACAAATTCAACAGATATTTGCGATTGATATTCTGGTTCTCAGGGCATACAGCACTAAGCAGGACAAACACACCTGGTCCCTACCCTCCAGAAACTTACACTAGACTGTAGGGAGTAGCAGAGTGGCAGGTGGATTGGAGATCACCTATAAGCATATAAGCAAATAGATTACAATAAACTGTCAGGTTTATTTGAAGAGAAATAAATGAGGGAAAGAAACTTGAGTGTGGCTGGAGGGAAGGTACTCTTTCTAGACAGGCTCTTTTTAGAGACGCTAAAAAGCCTCTCTGTGGAGGTCACATTGAAGCAAAAACATAAATTAAGTCAAGAAGTCAGCTGGGCAAGTGTCTGAGGGAGAGAGTTCCAGGCAGAGGGAACAGCCAGTGCAGAGGCCCTGAGATAGGTATGGGCTTGGTGCATTGGAGGGAAGGTAAGGACGCCAGCCCTGCTGGAGCCAGAGTGAACAAGGGGAGAGTATTAGGAGCTAAGGGCAAAGAGCTGGGGGAAGTGGGCAGGACATGGAGGATTTTGGTCAACACTCAACTCCTCTGCTCTCCAGAATGTTCCTTCAGCTGCCCACTTTGCGAATGCTGCCATTGTACGGGAGGCACTTTAATGGCTGACTGGCTCATTAAGCAGCAGCAGCAGTTTGCCGAGCCATGGGACATCGTGGATCTGCCAACACCTCCCTCCGACAGACATCTCTGTGGGCAGAGCCAGCCAGGCACAAATTACCTCACTAAACAGTCACTGCCTGCCAATTCCAGCAAAGGCCTCCTTGGACCCCCTTGGCTTTGTTGCCCTAAGAATCCCACTTGCCGCCCACCATTTTCGTCTTAAATGCCAATGGCCCCATCCTTGTCTGCCCCTGCAACGGTGAGCTTGAGGCATTTTGCTTTGATTGGTGTTACCATGGACAGGCCAACTTGTTCTGTTGGCTCCTTCTTAGTCATATTCTGACTCAGGATTCCTATTTCTTAAATGTAGCAGGAGTTAAATGTTAAATGAGTGCGACATAATTCAAAACGCTCGCATTTTAGGAGTCTGTGGTGACTTGTAAACATTTTTCGCATGAATGAAACTTTGTTAGCTTTTGTTGAAAAGTGTTGGGAGGTGACGGGGGCTGTAGTTAAACTTGCCCAATAAATATTCCTGGATCACCTCTTGGTGATAGGCACTATTCGATACACTGGTAGAGTAGTGACCAAGACTCACCAAATCCTTTTGGAAGGAACTTATGTTGGGGGGAGAGGGAAACGGCTAATGAGCAAGTAAATGACAAATGATTAAGGCACATTCAGATAGTGATCAACTCCATGGGGAAAATGAAACAAACTGAGTGGGGGCTGGGATGGGGTAGACAGTACCTTAGATCAGATGGCCCAGGACTGGCTCTTTAAGAAGATGGCATCACAGATGAGGCCTAAATTAAAACAGGGAGCCAGCCATGGACTCCTGGGAGAGGTAACAGACAATGCAAAGGCATTGAAGCAGGAATGGCTTAGCCCTTGGTAGAACAGAATGGCCAGTGTGACTGGAAGATGGTGAACAAAGGAGAGAGAAGTATGAGGCTGGAGTAGGCGCCCGGGGCCAGGTTGTATAAGGTCTAGTAAGCCATAGTAAGAGGCCTGGATTTTCAGCAGGGGAATAATTTGCTTCATGTTTTAAACAATTCCCTGCCACTGCTAGGTGAGAGGCCATCAACAACTGGAACCTGCATTTGTACAGTGCTTTATGATTTACACAGACCTCCATGTTTGCAATCACATTAGCATCACAATATCAAATGAAATGGATAGAATTTTTCCTATTTTACAGAGGAGAAACTGAGGCTCAGAGAGGTTTAAGTGACTAAGCCAGATAAAATGTCAGCAGGTGGCAGGACTCAATCAGAAGCACCTAGTGAGGAGGCAGCTTCTTAGGAAAAGTTTCCTGCATATGGGTTAAAAAGAAATGAACAGAAAAATCTAGAAGAAACGGATGAATTCCTAGACACATACAATCTACCAAGATTTAAACCAGGAATAAATAAAAAGCCTGAACAGACCAGGCACAGAGGCTCATGCCTGTAATCCCAGCCCTTTGGGAGGCCAAGGTGGGCAGATTACTTGAGCTCAGGAGTTCGAGACCAGCCTGCCCAACATAGTGAAACCCCGTCTCTACTAAAAATACAAAGATTAGTCAGGTGTGGTGGTGCGAGCCTGTAATACCAGCTTCCTGGAAGGCTGAGGCGGGAGAATCACTTGAACCCGAGAGGTGGAGGTTGCAGTGAGCCAAGATCGACCACTGCAACCAGCCTGGATGACCGAGTGTGACTTCACCTCAAAAAAAAAAAAAAAAAAAAAAAAAAACCCTGAACAGACCAATAACAAGTAACGAGATCAAAGCCATAAAAAAGCCTACAATGACTTCACTGCTGAATTCTACCATTTAAAGAAGAACTAATACCAGTTCTACCCAACTGTTCTGAAAAATACAGGAGGAGGGACTACTTCCAAACTCATTCTACAAGGCCAGTATTACTCTGATACCAAAACCAAAGACATGTCAAAAAAAGAAAATGACAGTCCAGTATCTCTGATGAACATTCATGCAAAAATCCTCAACAAAATACTAGCAAACTAAATTCAGCAATACATTAGAAACATCATTCATCATGACCAAGTGGGATTTATCCCTGGGATGCAAGGATGGCTCAACACACACAAATCAATTAGTGATACGTCATATCAACAGAATGATATGATATATGATTTTTATGGAGTCTTTACGCTTTCAGACTAAAGACTCCACCAAAAATCAATTAGAACTGATAAACAAATTCAGTAAAGTTGCAGGATACAAAACCAACATACAAAAATCAGTAACATTTCTGTATGCCAACAATGAACAATCTGAAAAAGAAATTTTAAAAGTAACCCATTTACAATAGCCACATATAAAATTAAGTATCTAGGAATTCACCAAAGATGTGAAAGATCTCTATAATGAAAACTATAGGCCAGGCACGGTGGCTCACACCTATAATCCCAGAACTTTGGGAGGCCAAGGTGAGTGGATCACTTGAGGCCAGGAGTTTGAGACCAATCTGGGCAACATGGTGAAACCCTGTCTCTACTAAAAATACAAGAAATTAGCCAGGCATAGTGGCGCATGCCTGTAATCCCAGCTACTTGGGAGGCTGAGGCAGGGGACTCGCTTGAACCCGGGAGGCAGAGGTTGCAGTGAGCCGAGATCGTGCCACTGCACTCCAGCTTGGGTGAAAGAGTGAGACTCTGTCTCAAAAACAAACAAACAAAAAAGAATGAGATTTTGTCATTTGCAACAACATGGATGAAACTGGAGGTTATCAAGTTAAGTGAAATAACCCAGATACAATAAAACAAACATCATGTATTCTCACTTATTTGTGGGATCTAAAAATCAAAACAATTGAACTCATGGACATAGAGGGTAGCAGGATGGTTACCAGAGCCTGAGAAGGATAGTAGGCGGGGTGGGGAGAGGTGGGGACGGTTAATGGGTACAAAAAAAATTATTTAGAAAGAATGAATAAGACCTACTATCTGATAGCACAGTAGGATGACTAGAGTCAATAATAACTTGATTATACATTTAAAAATAACTAATTAGGCCAGGCCCGGTGGCTCATGCCTGTAATCCCAGCACTTTGAGAGGCCGAGGTGGGTAGATCACCTGAGGTCAGGAGTTCGAGACCAGCCTGACCAATATGGTGAAACCCTGTCTACTAAAAATACAAAAAAATTAGCCAGGCATAGCAGCGTGTGCCTGTAGTCCCAGCTACTCAGGAGGCTGAGACAGGAGAATTGCTTGAGCCCAGGAGGCAGAGCTTGCAGTGAGCAGAGATTGTACCACTACACTCCAGCCTCAGTGACCTAGCAAGACTCCATCTCAAACAAACAAACAAACACCTAATTAAATTTTTTGTATCACAAACAATAAATGCTTAAAGGGATGGATACCCCATTCTCCATGATGTGATTATTATGCATTGCACGCCTGAATCAAAACATCTCATGTGCCCCGTAAATAAATACACCTACTATATACTCACAAAGACTAAAAATTTAAATTTCTTTTTTTAAATGGACAAGCAGCTATAACTCTATCCATCTCCTCCTTTGCTGTGGCCAGCAAACCGCACAGTCATACCTGCTTTCCTCCCTTTGGGTGTGTTGTTCCTTACCTGGAATCCCCTCACCCCCACCCCCTTTCCTTCCTCCCACTCAATCCCTTTCTCAACAGCTCCTGCCACAGGAGCGCTCTCCTCTTCCAACCATCCACCAGAATGCATGTCAGCATGCTTAATTATGATTACATCAGTATGTCCTTGTATTTTATCTTATCACCATACCCTCCAGTTGCCCATTCCCCCCAAATTTTGTTAGTACCCACCACCACACACTAATTCTCATGATAGAGCTAAGCATGTAATAAGTGCTTAATGTAAAACAGAATTTTTTTATTTTTATTTTTTATATATTTTTTGAGACAAGGTCTCACTCTGTCACTCAGGCTGGAGTGCAGTGGCACGATCTTGGCTCACTGCAGCCTTGACCTCTGGGGCTCAGGTGATCCTTCCGCCTCAGCACCCCCAAGAATCTGGGATTACAGATGTGAGCCACCATGCCTGGCTAATTTTTTATAGAGACTGGATTTTGCCATGTTGCCCAGGCTGGTCTCAAACTCCTGAGCTCAAGTGATCCGCACTCCTCGGCCTCCAGGCATGAGCCACCACGCCCAGCCAAAACAAAATTCTTTCTATTGAATTAGAGTTATCATTTCCTGAGTGCTTCCTGTCTGCCAGGCACAGAGTTATTGGTATTTTCCAAAAAGTATTTTAGTTAATTCTAATAGCAACCGTCTTTGAGAAAGTTACTATTATTATTTTATACATGAAGAAATGGAAGCTCAGAGATGTTAAAAAGAGCAAATGATACGTTTCAGCTCTTCTATACATATTTTTAAAAAGAAGCAAATAACTCCCTAAACCCATACTGTTAATCTCCATTGTATTAAAACTTCCTTCTTATTGAAGGCAGAAAGATTTTTCCAGCCTTGATATATGAACCTCAGGTGTTAAAAGTAGGACTCTAACAACAAATCAAAATGTTTTCTGGGCTGCACAGTGGCTCATGCCTGTAATCCCAGCACTTTGGGAGGCTGGGTAGGTGGATCACCTGAGGTCAGGAGTTTGAGATCAGCCTGGCCAACATGATGGAACCCTGCCTCTACTAAAAATACAAAAATTAGCCGGGCGTTGTGGTGCACGCCTGTAGTCCCAGCTATTTAGGAGGCTAAGGCAGGGGAATCTCTCGAACCCGGGAGGTGGAGGTTGCAGTGAGCTGAAATTGCACCACTGCATTTCAGGCTGGGTGACAAAGCAAGACTCTGCCTCAAAAAAGAAAAAAAAAATGTTTTCTGCTGCAAACACGTAGAATATCATTGCAAAACTTTCTGGGATTAACCATTAGTCCATTGGTCTACACGTCTATCCATTCATCCATTTATCCTAGCAACCACCTTCCCCTCTGATTTATACCAAGTCTCTGAGGAAGGTCCAAGTATGTCTACAGATAGTGGGTGGGGTGACAGGGGAAATGTGTGAAGGAGGTCTGGCTTGCTTCATACTGCCCTGCTCCTTCCCTAAATTAACCCCTTTGCCCATCTAGAAGAAACAGAGGAGTGGTGGCAGGCAGGCTATAGAAACAGGTTCTTGATACCTCCTCTTGTTATTACCACTCCTTTTCAGCTGTGAGTCCAATCAGCCCGGAGCTTCCGCTGAATTTGTCACCCTAAGGAGGCAAAGTATGCTTCAGAACTCACATTCAGATGTGCAGATCTGTTGCTCCTCTGGATCCCTGGAGCCCAGCGAAGCAAAAATGGCCACCGCTGCAGTGTAGGAGAGAGGACAGCAAAGGACCGCATGGGTGTCTTCCTTCTGCAGTACTTCTTGATCAGTTCCCTAATCTCCCGGCTTCCATTTCTTCCTTTATTTAATAGGCTAGTAGAACAGGATTTTCTTTTTCCTTCACCTCCTTAATCTTCTCCAACACAAAGTCTATGGTATAGAAGAGAACTCTAGTAAGACAGGATAAAAACATTGAAACTTTGTTAAGCTCATAACACATCAAAATGAGACAATGATCAGTAGGAGTGGGCAATAGTAGCAAGAGACAGGTCTGTTGGTCTTGTAGCTACTCCACTCTAGACTTAAAGCAGAGGCAGCAAACTGAAATGCCGAGACGGACCAGACAGGTAATAGAAATAAGCGCAATCAGAGAGCCAGAGCTATACAATAGGGCCTTGATGAGCGAGATCACACACACCTGCTGAGAGGGGTGGGCACGACTCCGCTCCAGGATGTGGTGCCACGTGGGAGCACAAGCTCAGTGCCGACAGATCCTTCTGGCTTTGTGAAAAAAGCCAGAAATTCTGATTTTATGCAAAAAAATTATTTATTTTTAAGCATTACCTACTAAGTCACATGATGTGTTAAAGGGAAATACTCACTCCCCTTCTTGAAGATTCCTCACGGGAAAAGACATCTCTAAGAGTAACACTCCTGGCCTCTCCCTACTCTTCACTCATTTCTCCCTTGGTGGGAAAAGTACCTTATGACTGATGGGTTTGGAGGGAGAAACTGGGCATTCATAAGAGTCACTTTTCCTCCCTTTCCCTTTGGGGCACAAGTTCTGCCCTGATGAAAGGCAGCCTCCCACAGTTCAGCATGGGTAAGAATGCCTAATTCTGGGATTCTGTGTTAGGGGCCCTATTTGCCTATAGCTGTAAGCTGTATTCTCCAATATCCACTTTCTTACTAAGGTGAAACCCTGCCTCCATCAGCTGGCTCTTCCTCTTATTTATCAGTTGGTTCACAACTTAGGCAGAGAAAAGAACCTCTAATAACTGTGCCTCCCTCAAGACTCCGAGAGTCAGCTCTCGTCTCAGGCATCAGCTTGCTCCCTCTGAATACGAATCAAATCTTTGGATGCAGGATTAGGGCCTGCCATCATCCCACCATGGTGAAGCCAGGAGCCATGCTTAGAACCCTGAGGGTCTTCTGGTGATTCTCCAGGATGGAGCTCAGAGGGAGGGGGTAGAAAAGATTGAAGAGATTGTGGGAGATAGGAGAAGAGGGAGGGGAGGCCGGGCATGGTGGCTCACACCTGTAATCCCAGCACTTTGGGAGGCCAAGGTGGGTAGATCTCTTGAGTCCAAGAGTTTAAGACCAGCCTGAGTGACATGGTGAAACCGTGTCTCTACAAAAAATACAAAAATTAGCCCGGCATGGTGGTGGGCGCCTGTAGTCCCAGCTACTCAGGAGGCTGAGCCAGGAGAATCGCTTAAACCCAAGAGGCAGAGGTTGCAGTGAGTTGAGATTGCACCACAGCACTCCAGCCTGGGCGACAGAGTGAGACTCTGTTTAAAAAAAAAAAAAGAAAGAAAGAGTGAGGGAAGACCCAAAAAGAGAGACACCTGGATACCTATCCGAAGGGGACATTATAGAGACTGAAAAGTGACTTGAAGGGAAAACAAAAGAAGGTCTTGCTCCATCTTCTGAACATCAGGCGTGTTATTTTCTATTAAGTAATGGTCTATACCTATGCACCCTTCCTGGGGGCAACATAAAAATAATAACATCTCCCATGCCCCTTTCACAAGGTTGAAAGGGTCAAATGTGTTATCTTTAGAGAATCTGATCGTACGACCCTGTTATCTGTATCATCAATAACATAATTCAAGGTGCCAAGAAGAATCAAACTTACTTATCCTGACACTCATTTCCAAAACCCCAGAGCACTAAAATCAGATGTTATTTTCTTGAGGACAATTTAACCACCATTGGGAACAAGACAAACTACTACCTGGGAAAAAATATTAAATAGCAAAGTAAACTATTTTAAGTCTCAGTCATCAAACATTTATTGAGCATTTACTATGTGCCTGTCACTGCTCTGAGAACTAGGGATACAAAATTGAATAAGTCCTCTGAACAAAGAGAGTGTAGAGTGCTGGCAATTTCCGGCAATTCAATATGCTGTGTTTTTGTTTTGTTTTATTTTAACTGAAAATGTATTTTTAAAGAATGTTTGGGAATTATAGCCCTATGATAAACTATGTTTTGTTTCACTTCCTTTAGCCGTTATTTTACGACAGCACTGACCTTCTGACCAAAAGCAAAATTCTGGCCTTTCTAAATATCCCATATTGGCTGGGCTTACTGAGTTTTCGAAATAAATGGATTAGATTTCTCGACCTGTCAAAATACAGAACACAAGGGCTTCTTTAAACTTGAGGGCCTGCTCTGAGTGCAGATTCAGAGTTCACTCATCTGAGCAGGAGGGCTGAAGTCCAGCTTCTCAGAAACCTGTTATTTTTGATGGAAGCAGAGGTGACTAGAACAAAGAAATTTGCTCAGGCTGGTCAGACAAACTGAAACTTGATGTCACCGGGGGCAATCAAGGCATCAGATGCCTTGGACTACCTCAGGAGCATATTTTAGAGGATCCTAACTCAGACATAAGCCTAAGCTCCTAAGAGTTCCTGCAGTTACATCCCAGGGAGGGGTCCAGGGAGGAGGTGGGGCCCCTGGGAAGATGGTCTGAGGTGCCCAGTGCACCATAACAAGTAGGGTTAGCTATAAAATGATGGACTGTATTGTCAATAACGGAAGGATGGAAAGATGCTGAGAACAACCTGGATTTGCACCGCAACTTCACTACTTTCTAGCTATGTGACCTTGAGGAAGACCTCAGTTTCCTCATCTGTGCAATGGGGCTGATAACAGTACAAACTTTACAGGACTGTAAAGATGGTCAAATATAGCAACCACAAAGAATAATTCCTCCTGTAAATGTTCACCCAAACCAGCTTCTCCTCACACAGCCTGGCTGCTTCATTGTCATACCCAGCATCTCTCAGACGTCAAAAGAGGTTCCTTGTACACTCATGCTTCACTTAATCACAGAGATATGTTCTAAGAAATGCATCATTAGGTGATTTTATCATTGTTCAAACATCATAGAATGTACTCCCACAAACCTAGATGGCATAGCCTACTACACACCTAGGCTACATGCTATATAGCCCATTGCTCCTAGGCTGCACACCTGTAGAACATGTTACTACACTGAATACTGTAGGCAACTGTAACACAATGGTAAGCATTTGTGTATCTAAACATATTTAAACATAGAAAAGGTACAGTAGAAATGTGGTATAAAAGATTAAAGGCTGAGCGCCATCTTGGCTCACTGCAACCTCTGCCTTCCAGGCTTAAGAGATCCTCCTGGCCAGGCGCGGTGGCTCACGCCTGTAATCCCAGCACTTTAGGAGGCCAAGGTGGGTGGATTACTTGAGGTCAGGAGTTCGAGACCAGCCTGGCCAACATGGTGAAACCCTGTCTCTACTAAAAAAAAAAAAATTAGCCGGGCATGGTGGTAGACACCTGTAATCCCAGTCACTCAGGATTACAGTTACTCAGCCTGTGCAACAAGATTGAAACGCTGTCACGAAAAAAAAAAAAAAAAAAAAGATTAAAAATGGTATACCTGTATAGGGCACTGACGATAAATGGAGCTTGCAGGACTGGAAGTTGCTCTGGGTAAGTTAGTGAGTGAATGTGAAGGCCTAGGACATCACTGGATACTACTGCAGCCTTTATAAACACTGTACACTTAGGCTAAATTTATTAAAAATATTGTTTTCTAGGCCAGTCACCGTGGTTCATGCCTGTAATCCCAGCATTTTGGGAGACCAAGGCAGGAGGATCACTTGAGCTCGGGAATTTGAAACCAGCCTGGGCAACATAGTGAAATCTCATCTCTAAGAAATAAAATAAAAAAATAAAAAATAATAATACTTTTCTATCTTCAATAATAAATTAACCTTAGCTTACTATACCTCTTTTACTTTATAAACTTTTAGAGTTTTTAAACTTTTTGGCTCTTGTGTAATAACATTTAGCTTACAAAAATATTTGTATGGGTATACAAAAATATTTTCTTTATGTTCTTATTCTATAAGTTTTTTCTATTTTTAAATTTTTTACTTTTTAAAATTTTGTTAAAAATGAAGACACAGAGCTGGGGATGGTGGCTTATGCCTGTAATCCCAGTAACCTGGGAGGCTGAGAGGGGAGGATCACTTGAGTCCAGGAGTTCGAGGCCAGCTTGAGCAACATAGCGAGACCCAGGCTCCACAAAAATTTTTTAAAAGTTAGCTGGGCATGGTGGTGCTTGCCTGTAGTCCCACCTACTTGGAAGGCTGAGGCTGGAAGATCACTGGAGCCCAGGAGTTCAAGGCTGCAGGGAGCTATGATGTTACCACTGTACTCCAGCCTGGGCAACAGAGCAAGACCTTGTCCTTAAAAAATGTATAATAAAAAAAATTAAAAATTAAAAAAAAAAACAAAGAGACAAATACATGATTAGCCTAGGCTTACACAGGGTCAGGATCATCAAGACGTCACTAGGTGATAGGAATTTTTCAGCTCCATTAGAACAGTATGGTACCACTGTCCATCATTAACCAAAGTGTCGTTGTTAGGTGCATAACTATATATTAGAAAATGCCAAAACTGGGTCAAACAGAAATTGTGATGCTCTAATGGTTAAAAATTCTTTTTTTTTTTTTTTTTGAGATGGAGTCTTGCTCTGTTGCCCAGGCCGGAGTGCAGAGGGGCAATCTCGGCTCACTGCAAACTTCGCCTCTCAAATTCAAGTGATGCTCATGCCTCAGCCTCCTGAGTAGCTGGGACCACAGGCATGTGCCACCACACCTGCCTAATTTTTGTATTTTTAGTAGAGACTGGGTTTCACCATGTTGGCCAGGCTGGTCTTGAACTCCTGACCGCAAGTGATCTGCCTGTCTTGGCCTCCCAAAGTGCGAGATTACAGGTGTGAACCACCACTCCCGACCTAATGGTTTAAGTCTGTTGTTGTATTGTTGTGACTATATGCCAATGCTTATTCAGAGATAACGTATAAAGTCAAATTTGAAATCTTTTGTGAATGTGAGGCCACTGGGAAATGACTGACCCCCCTCCATCCTACCCGTAACCCTGCCCTGAGGCCCTGATGTCTCCTTGTGTATGAGAAGGCTTTAGGAGTGTTTAAGGTTTGGCTCATCTTATCTTCTCCCCACTACCTTGTCGATGTGTAACTTTTTAGGACCTGAGCCCAAAGCATGGGGAAAGTGAGAAGAAAATCCCAGAGTCCATTTACGGTATGTGTAGGACCAGCAAAGGCCTCACAAAGAGGGGAACTTCTCTGCAGGAAGTGCATTTATTTCACAATTTACAAAGGCAAAGGGAAACCTTTCTGGAGTGTGCTTTGCCCTCCAAGGCCACAGGATTTAAACCTCTCCGCCACACCACCATTGCTTTGAATGAATTATAGGGGCCAATTATCCAGTAAGCATGTGTTTCCTCTATTGGAACAGACTCCATGGTGCTTTCAGTACCTTTCTACAAGGTCAGGGTGGGGGGATCTTGCCAAGGTCAGCCAGAAGCATCCTATATGACTGTATGAAGACCCAAAGTCTTCATAAAGAGAAGGGAGAGGGGTGGCAGGCAAGGACAAGAAAGGAAGTGAAGGAGAGAGGAATGGAACCACCTTTTTTTTTCGTTTGAGACTCCTCTGTTGCCCAGGCTGCAGTGTAGTGGCGCAATCTTGGTTCACTGCAACCTCCACCTCCCAAGTTCAAGCAATTCTCCTGCCTCAGCCTCCCGACTAGCTGGGATTACAGGCACCCACCACCACACCCAGTTAATTTTTGTATTTTTGGTAGAGACAGAGTTTCGCCATGTTGGCCAGGCTGGTCTCAAACTCCTGAGCTCAAGTGATCCACCTGCTTCAGCTTCCCAAAGTGCTGGGATTATAGGCGTGAGCCACCACACCCAGTCTGGAGCCACTTATCAACTCCATCTGGCCACAACTAACAGCTCACCCGAGACATTTGCAGAGTGGATTTGGGATCACAGAACACATCTCAGAAAGAGGCACATGAAAATCCAGCTCCAGCTCTGCCGCAGTGGGGTGCAGGAGCCCAGTGGGATAATTCCACACTTTCATTTTGCTGGCTCTAGTTCCTAGCAGATCATTAAATGGACATCAAGAGCTGTCCCAGGTGTTGGGAATTATACGATAGAAGGGTTTCCCAGCTAGGAAGTGAAATAAATCATGGAATGAATGCCCACAGACAAAGGGAAGTGCCTATCAGCACTAGGCCAGTGAACAACCTGGGAGCCACAAGAGAGTAAACCAGAGAGGGTTGATGCTGCCAGTTTATATGCTTCTGCCTAACTGTTACTGTGAATTGGGAGCCAGGGAGCAATGTCTGTAGCATCTTGAACTGAAAAAGAATCGTCCGTGATGTTCCCAAATTTGTCTTCTTTATATTCTTTATTATCACCGTCACCTTGACCTTCACCATCAACATTGCTATCATCATTATCGATCATTTTTATCATCATCCCTGGCCTATGCACAGTCTCTCACAGTTTACAGAGAACTTCTGCACCCGCTGTGACAATTGGATCATCACACTAACTCTTTGACGTGGACACAGCAGGGTTAGTATCTCCATTTTTCCAAAGTGTAAACCAAGGCTTAGAAGAGGTCAATGGCGGGCCCTAAGTCATACTCAAGTTCAGGTCTAATGTAAGTACTGTCAATTTACAACACTAAAACTTTACCCTGAGAATATCAAAATACTTAACAACTGATAAGGTATGGGTACTGACCAGTCAGGACAAACACCAGCCATAAACAGTGGATGTGGCCATTCTGATTCATGTATTTGACTATCTCCCAGATGTTTGACCCAAAGCCACTACTCTCAACGGTACAACTGTGCATCTTTGGGTCCTTCTCTGCCACTTCACATAAGCTCTTCTGTTCCCAAATAACCCTGCAAGATAAGGCCCTAAGAGGTGAGATAGTGAATTATTATAATAAAGAGGGGGCTCTCAATCTTGTCTTCCTTGATGATCTTGAGACAAGGAAGAGGGGAAAATGGCTTAAGGTGGTTCTAGAGGACATGACAGCTAGGACATGGGATTGTGAGCTGAGAGAAGTCACCACTCTTGAGAGCTGGAAGGTTGACTTTAGACCAAGTCTTTAGGGTGTCATGAGGGAATCACAGGGTGTTTGTTTGTTTGTTTGTGACAGAGTCTCTCTCTGTCGCCCAGGCTGGAGTGCAGTGGTGTGATCCCTGCTCACTGCAACCTCCACCTCCCGAGTTCAAGCAATTCTCCTGCCTCAGCCTCCCGAGTAGCCAGGATTCCAGGCACCCACTACCACTACCACACCCAGCTAATTTTTGTATTTTTAGTAGAAACAGGGTTTCACCATGTTGGCCAGGCTGGTCTCAAACTCCTGACCTCAAGTGATCCTCCCGCCTTGGCCTCCCAAAGTGCTGGGATTACAGACATGAGCCTGTAATCAAAGGGTTTTAGATAGGAGAAAAAGCCAGGAATCAGGAGCCAGGTGGAAATAAGATTGGAGTGGGAGCTAATTGGGAATCAAATGAGAAGCCTAGTTTCCCACTGGAAAAGAGTCTGCTACTTGCTTCTCTTGGTATCTGGCAAGTAGACATGTTGGCTTAGATACAAGGATGGGGGTAGATAACAGGTAGTCAGTGCTTTCATCAAAGCTAACAGAAAATGTGCACAATATGAACTCAGAAATTAATAGAAGTTCATCAGATTTTCACTTTCTCAGAAGCTATTCTATTTTCCATTAAAGAATGCTAATTTTTCTATTTTTCTTTAGTTTTATCAACTCTTCCTATGTACTCTTCTTTGAAAAAGATCTTTTTTGGTCAGGCATGGTGGCTCACACCTGTAATCCCAGCATTTGGGGAGGCCAAGCCAAGTAGATCACCTGAGCCCAAGAGTTCAGGACCAGCCTGGTCCACATTATGAAACCCTGTTTCTACCAAAAATACAAAAAATTAGCCAGGAGTGGTGGCACATGCCTGTAGTCCCAGTTACTTAGGGGGCTGAGGTGGGAGGATTACCTGAGCTCTGGAGGTTGAGCCCCCAACAACCTGTGATCACATCACTGCACTCCAGCCTAGTGGACCAGAGTGAGACCCTGTCTGAAAAAAAAAAAAAAGAAAAAGATCTCCTTAAATTCAAAAGTAATATTCACTCATGGAGAAAAATTAGTACAGATAAGCCAAAAAAAGAAAAAGAAAATTAAAATCACCTATGATTTCTCTATTAAGAAATAACATGGCTTAATATGTTTACATACATCCTTCCTGACATTGTCCCATGCATAAAATTATCATCATAATTATTATGATTTACAATAATTTAGCTATTTTATGCCTAATGTTTTGTCTACCTACCATTCTTGAAATTCAGGGTCATTATCTTTGTTTGACAACATAGACTTAATATGAGGAGTCTGAAAATATTTTATTGCTTTGGTATCTTGTTGATATCATAAAATCAGAGACAGAATAATATTTATTAGAAATATCCAAGCACAGGGCTCAGAAATAAATCGCTGGTGCCTGAGCAGCATTCTGTGTTTTCAAAGTGGCCATGTAAAACACGAAGCCCAATGGAACTATATATCACCACTACATAAACAATAATAACAATTCTTGATTTATATCTTCATATTTTCTGCCTTGTTCTTGCAGAAAAGTTGGTAAAAGCTGATTAGACGGTTACACCTACTTTTTTAGCAGATGGAAGATAGGAGAAAATATTACCACAATGAAAGCGGGGGAAAGCCCAAAGGAAAATGTGTTTTTTAAAAATCGAGGACTTGTCAGCATGATGCACAGCCCTGAAGATTAGAGCAAAGCAAAACAAATGTGTGAGTTATTTCTTGGATCAAAAGTTTCAATCATCTTTTGAGCTTACTTCTCAGGTATTGGGATATCTATAAATGCTAAGCAAGATGGCAAACTAAAAAAAAAAAAAATTTAATCCAGAATGAGGGGCTTTCAGGTAAAATGGTCTTTAACCATGTTTCTGGCTGTGGTCTTCATCAAAAGAATTTCTATCAGCAGGGGGAGTAGAGTTTAACATTAAGATGAAGGGGTGTTTCTTTTTTATGATTATAATCCTGCTGAATTGATATGAAGCAGAAATGTGTGCAGAGATATTACACCAAACAAAGGGCCCCGTTTCTCTGTTTAAACAGAGGCACCCGGAAGAAATTATTCTGCAGGATTTTTGAGAATACATAGTAGTCTTAGGTCGGTGCAGAAGTAATTGCGGTTTTTGCCATTGAAAGTAATGGCCAATAATATTATGTGATAATGGCCAGTAGTATTATGTGATTACTTCTAATAAAATTTCCCCACAAAAAGTGCTTGGTTAATTAAATTTTGTATGCTGTAGGGTTCTAATAATTGCAGAATCCACTGATTTGGAATTTATGACATTTTAAGCATAGCACGCTTGAGTCTTACTGGCTTTCTAAAAGGGCTGCTGATCAACCCCCTAGTGTTTATTGAGATTTACTTGTCCAGAACTCAACCAACCACTCTCTGGGTTAGAAGAGAACTTCTGTTCTCAGAGAGCCTACATCTTCATTGACGAGAAAAGTCTTACTCATATGAAAACAGAAGACCAAGAGAACACCATGTTGAGCTGCCATTGCGAAGGTTTTAGAAAATAAAAATAAAATTGTTGTGGGCTGAATAACTGAATCCTAGCACTGCTTTTTACATGCTAAAAGCAATAAGAAGAGGAAAGAAAAGAAAACCAAAAAGAGTAAAAATGGGTGTTCTACTTCATGGTTTCATATTTCATGAAAAACAGAAATGGAAGAAAATCCAGGCAAAAGGTGATGTCAAATGGGGGTAACAGAATTGGCAAAAAGTGGAAAGGATGCTGGGAACAGAAGAAACATTTATGATGCTCTTTAAAAAAATATTTACTGAACACCTATTATGTGCCGGACACTATAGTAGGTGTTACAAATTAAGGTCAATAAGATAGACATGGCCCTGGTCCTTATGGGGCTTAAATGAGTGGAAGGGGCAATAACCAAGTAAAAAAATAAATAGACCTAAAACTATAAAATATTTAGAAGAAAACGTAGAAATAAATCTTTGTGGCCTTGGTTCAGGTGATGGTTTCTTAGATACAACACCAAAGCACAGGCAACAAAAGAAGAAAAACATATATTGGAGTTCTCAAAAAATTTAAAATGTTTGTGTTTCAGAGCACACTACCAAGAAAGTAAAAACATACCCATAAGAATGGGAGATAATATTTGCAAATCATATATCTGATAAGGAACTTGTATCCAGAATATATAAAGAACTCCTACACTCAATAATAAAAAGGCAACCCAACTTTTTAAATGGGCAAAGGACATGAAGAGACATTTCTCCAAAGAAAATATAAAAATGACCAATAAGCACGTGAAAAGATGCTCAACATCACTAATCATTAAAGAAATGCAAATCAAAACCACAATGATACCCCTTCATATCCACTAGGATGACAAGTGTTGGCAAGGATGTGGAGAAATTGGTGGGTTGCTGGCAGGTTGTAAAATGATGCAGCCACTTTGGAAAACAATTTGACAGCCCATAAAAAATATTAAACATGGAGTTATTACACGACCCAGCAATTCCACTTCTAAGTATGCACCTGAAACAACTGAAAACCTAAGTCCATATAAAATATTGTATACAAATGTTCATAGCAGCATCATTCATAAGAGCCAAAAAGCAGAAAAAAACTCAAAGATCCAACAGCTGATGAATGATAAACAAAATGCATTACATGCATGCAATGTAATATCATTTGGCTGTGAAAATGAATAGAATCCTGATACATGCTACAACATAGATGAACCTTAAAAATATTATGCTAATTGAAAGAAGCCAGTTTTGTATTATTGTATTTACATGAAATATCCAGAATAGGCAAATCCATAGAGAAAGAAAATAGATTAGTTGTTGCCAGAATTAAGAGAAAATAGATTAGCTGTTGCTCTCCTTCTGGGGAGAAGGAGGAATAAGGAGTGACTACTAATGAGTATGGGGTTCCTTTTTGGGGTGACTAAAATATTATAAAATTAGATAGTAGTAATGGTTGCACAACTCTGTGAATATACTCAAGAATGCTTTAAATGGATGCATTTCATAGTACGTGAATCATATCTCAATAAAGTTGTTACAAAAAACAACCAACCAGGCAGGGCGAGATGGCTCACACCTATAATCCCAGCACTTTGGAGGCCGAGACAGGCAGATCACCTGAGGTCAGGGGTTCGAGACCAGCTTGGCCAACATGGTAAAACCCTGTCTTACTAAAAATACAAAATTATTCAGGCATGGTGGTGCATGCCTGTAATCCCAGCTACTCCGGAGGCTGAGGCAAGAGAATTGCCTGAACCCGAGAGGCAGAGGTTGCAGTGAGCCAAGATCATGCCATTGCACTCCAGCCTGGGCGATGAGTAAAACTCCATCTCAAAAACAAACAAACAAAAAACAAACAAACAAAACAACGAACTGAAACAACAAAATAGATCACCTTACTGCCCTATGGAGGAAAGGGAAAAAGGGTTATAGAAGGAGGAAAGTGGAAGCAGAGTGGCACAGAAGAAGCTGGTGCATTAAGGATTTTCTGGGGTGGAAAATTTAAAAAATAAAAAAGTTAAATAATTAAATGTAAAAAAAAAGAAGCTACTGCAGCCATCAAAGCAACAAGTGACAGTGATTCACGTGGGGGTAGCGGTAAAGGAAGGGGAAATCATGGGGTTTCGGCTTGGGTACGTGGGTGCAGAGTGGTGCCATGTCCCATCCTCCATCAGCAAGAAATTCAGGTGTGGGTCCAAATGGAAAAACCCACACTGAATCATAATCCTAATGCTATGAGGTAGGTATGACTATCCCCATTTATAATTTTCTAAAACAGCTTTATTGAGGCCAGGCACGGTGGCTCATGCCTGTGATCCCAGCACTTCGGGAAGTCAAGGCGGGTGGATCACCTGAGGTCAGGAGTTTGAGACCAGCTTGTCCAACATGGCAAATCCCCGTCTCCCCATCGCTACTAAAAATACAAAAATTACCCGGGTGTGGTGGCGGGCACCTGCAATCCCAGCAACTTGGGAGGCTGAGGTAGGAGAATGAATTGAACCCAGGAGGCAGAGGTTTCAGTGAGCCAAGATCGGCCACTGCATTCCATCCTGGGTGACAGAGACTCCATCTGAATCAATCAATCAATCAATCAATCAATAAAACAGCTTTATTGATATGTAATTGACATGCAATAACTGCACATATTTAAGGTGTACGATTCAAATAAAAAAATAAAGTGTACAACTTGATAAGTTTTTTAATTTTATTTTTTTAGAAATGGAGTTTCGCTATGTTGTCCAGGCTGGAGTACAATGACTACTCACAGGCACAACTATAGAGCATTACAGCCTTTAACTTCTGGGCTCAAGCAATTCTCCCACCTCGGCCTCCCGATTAGCTAGGACTACAGGTGCACACAACCACACCCAGCTTCCCCATTTACAATTGAATAAATGTGGTTCAAATAAGTGAAAATACACACCATAATAAACCTTACTGCTGTGGTTAATGACAGCCTAACTCATACCCAAGCTCTTTACTGTATACTATATAAGGAGACATTTTAAAAAGAAAAAAAAAAAGGAGGAAGAGAGAAAGAAATTGTAGGTACAATACTTCCAGTCAAGAAGGAGGGATCAGGCATTCACGTGTAACATTTTTGTCCCTTTGGTTTTGGCCTAGTATCTTGCACATACTGTCGTTAAGAACCAGAGAACTCCCAAAATATTATCCTCAGCTTCCAGCCCATAGTCAAAGGTTGTTAATTCTTCCCAAATGTGTTTACAACTCTCTCCATTCACGATGCTGTGGCTTTCTTATTTCAGTGTCCCCTCATCTCTTGCAGGAGGTATTGCAACACCCTCCTAACTCTTCTCCCTGCATCCAGCCCTAACTACCACACCATCCCTTCCCCAGCACATTTGCAGTGGAGTGTGCACACACACGCATGCACATGCACACACACACGTACACACACCCATCCTTCTTGATCCCTTCTCCAGCTGGGGTGCTCTTTCTAAAATGCAAACCTGTTCCATTCACTACCTTCCTTAAAACCCTTCAGAGATACCTACTGTGGCTCAGGATCAAGCTTAAAGTCCTTAACACAACTTCCACGGGCACTCACGAGCTTGACCCTACACACCTCTCCAGCATCTTCTTCATTCTCCCTCCCCATGCACACACCCTATGCCCTATGTGCCAGCCACACTAAACTACTTCCATTCCCCTGAATGTGCCATACTCCACTGACCTCAGGTCTTTGCACATGCTGTTCCATTCCCGCCAACTGCTTGCATAGCTAACTCCTATATATCCTTTAGTCTTCCCTGACCCTCCAATTCAGGACCAGGTACCCTTCCCTGACCCTCCAATTCAGGACAAGGTACCAACCTCAGGGCACTCTGTACAGCCCCCATGAGCAGAGAGGGGTTCAGGGGTGACCAGCTGATCAACCACCTGGGGCAGAAATCTACAAGGGGGAATAAAAATCACAGAAGGTGTAACAAGATTAGAAAAATTTTATCTCCTAGAATCCCCTCAGGATAGTACACTACGTGGTTAGAAATAATATGCTGATAAGTCCTTCAGGGTTGGGGGTAATATGCCCCAAGGGGCATGACTTCCAAGGGTGTCACCTCTGTTTTACTGTGGAGTGTTTGGTCCAGTGGGGAATGCGAATTTGGGGCCAGAGTGGAATTGCTCAGAACTTTAGGTGTCAGGCTGAGTGTTGACATCAGCAGGTCTCCTTTCTACACCCTTCCCTCCTGACAGGGTCCCAACATATGTTATAATATATATGTCTAGTGTATACGCTAGAAAGCTCTAGAGGAAGGGAAAGTACAACCAAAAAACTCTGGTGGGTGAGCAGCAGTCCTGCCTCCGCAAGTGCTCAGCCTCTTCTGTAATAAAAACTGAATAAATGGCCAAGTGTGGTGGCTCATGCCTGTAATCTCAACACTTTGGAAGGCCAAGGTGGAAGGACTGCTTGAGCCCAGGAGTTCAAGACCAGCCTGGGAAACATAGCGAGACCCCATCTCTACAAAAATTTTAAAAACTAGCCAGGTGTGGTGGTGCATGCCTGTGGTCCCAGTTACTTGGGAGGCTGAAGTGGGAGGATCGCTTAAGTCTAGGAGGTTGAGTCTGCGGTGAGCCACGATGGCACCACTGCACTCCAGCCTAGATGACAGAGCGAGACTCTTACAAAAAAAACCCCAGAACTGAATAAAGATTTACAGCACATTGATTCAATAAAGTTTCTATTTATTAACCTGTCCAGGTGCTCACATATTTCAGTCTGGATGCACCCATCAAAGCATCCATCACATAATAGTAACTTACCTGTGGCCCTGCTGGAAAGTCTGTACCATGATAATCATTAACATTTGAGTGGTTAATGCCAAGTGTTAATTCACTTAGTTATCAAAATAATTCCTTCGGGTGAATGCTATTTTCACTCCCATTTTATAGTTGAGGAAACTGAGGCATAACAAAGTAAAGTAATTGGCAGGGCTGGATTTCAAACCCAGACAGTCTGGCTCCACCTGGTGCTCCAACCAGGATGGCACACTCCCCCTTAGGATGGGACTGAGTCCTTTTACCTGAAACAGCCTCTGCAGCCAAGCACAGACCTAACACAGAAAAATGTAATAAATGTTAGTTAAATGAATCTTCAATTAGTAGAAGACTGTTTATTCATTTCCTCAGTAAATATTTATCAAGTGCCTTCTATGTGGCCAGCACTATTCTGGGCACTGGCACAAAGTGGTGACAAGACCGCTGCAAGCCCGAGTGGCCTCTTGTTCAGCCTGACACACGATGCAGAAACTCCTTCTCCCACATTCCCACCTGACGGCCATCCCACCTCTGGTTCAGGAGATGGAAAGGCCATTGCTGTTAGATTGTTTGTTTAAGAGATTGGCCTTCCTTGGCCTTCCACTTGAAGAAGCACAAACTTGCACTACAACCTCATGCCTATAACATCTTTTACATCTTGCAAGATAGTTCTAGCTCCTTCAGGTCTTCTTTATTCTAGGCTAGACTAAGCTTCCTCAGTTCCTTCATCAGTTCATGCTCTGATTACATTTCTGCAGGAGACAGTTTTCATTTACTTACTCACTCATTCATTTAAACTTTGCTGGCTGGGTGTGGTGGCTCAGTCTGTAGTCCCAGCACTTTGGGAGGCCAAGGCAGGCAGATCGCTTGAGCTCAGGAGTTTGAGACCAACCTGGGCGACATGGCAAAACCCCGTCTCTACTAAAAATACAAAAATTAGCCAGGTGTGGTGGTGTGTGCCTGTAGTCCCAGCTACTCGGGAGGCTGAGGCAGGAGGATCTCTTAAGCCTAGCAGACAGAGGTTGCAGTGAGCCAAGATTGTGCCACTGCACTCCAGCCTGGACCACAGAGCCAGACCCTGTCTCAAAAAAAAGCTTTACTAATGAGTTACTATTAATATGTACCAGGTACTTTGCTAGGCCCTATGAATACAGAAATGAAGGGCATGGTTTCTTCCCTCAAGAAACGCATGGTCCACTGGGAGAATGAGGCATTTAGGGAAATAATTTCAACATTTCTTAGGTGACAAGCATAATAGAGATACAGTTATACTGAGTAGAACCACTCAGTGCTACAACTAGACTTTAAGCCGGCCACTCTGGGATCATTCAGTGTGGCCATGTTTATCTTGCATAGTGACCACCAGAATGAAAAGAAGAGCTAGGAAATAAATATCTCCACTATCCTGATCTGAGTGTTGTCATTTAAAGGATGAAGTCCAGAACTGTAACTGATTTATTTAGCAGGTGGTTAACTTAAAAAAAAACCCTAGGATTAATTTCATGAAATGTTATCAGGCCCATCCTACACTAATGAAACGAGAGATAGATGAGAGATAGGCAGATAGGTAGATAGACAGATAGACAGGTAGATAGATAGATAGATAAACATTTTGCATGTTTCATCCCTGTTAAATATCCTCTTATTTCAGTCTAGCAAAGCTCTCATATACAATACCAACCCTTAGGAATCAAGGTCCAATTTCCAGCTCCATTATTTCAACCTCCAAGACCTACCTCATAGGTCTGTTGAGGGCATTAAAAGAAACAATGAATGAAATGATCTGGCACGTTGTAAGCCCCATAGTTGGTGCTCAATAAATGCTAGTAATATTTACTTGTGGCTTACTGGTTCCTCAAGATTCTTTAAAATCTGAGTCTGGACACCCAATGTATGAGGCTGCGCTTCAGCTTCATGTCAACTGCAAACCTGACAGGGTGTCTTCTAATTTTCAATAATCACTCCACTCCCAACTCCATTCCTCATCCGCATCTGCTTCCCTTCCATTTCCACCTTTGCTCAGCCCAAGTATCAGGCGCTATCTCAGAAGGTTGACGAACCAGCATTGCCACCTGGAGGACAGCATGAGAATCTGGGTGAGAGAACAATTTCATGGCACCAGATAAACCAACTCAGCTGTTCTGTGCCGGCACTAACGAGGCCGAGTTCACAGGTTCATCCCCAAAGGGGCCAATTAGCTTTACACCGAGAGGCACTCTGGAGTGCAGCCCCAGCCTCTAACCTTGGCCCTCAAGTTACACGTGTGAGGCTGTTGGTTAGAAGTGAATTCATCAATCCAATCCCATTTTTCATAATTTCTTTAAAACCCAGTTGTAAGGCAGTGTGGAAACAACAAAAATGCACAAGACCTTTTCCTTCCTCTTAAAGAAGCTTCAGCCTGCAACAGTGTTTCCCCAAATGAATCCTAAGACATTAATAGGAGTTATGAGAATAAGTGGCTCCAGTGTTAAATCAGTTTGGAAAACACTGATCTAATCAAAGTCGAGGAGCTTGTTTACGAAAGGGCTTTGCAGAGCTTGCTACATGCTAATATGCACATGCTAATTTTCCAAGAAGGAAATGCAGTGTGCAAAGTTTCACATATTTGGACAGCCATGGGCATCCGCACCTTTAAAAAAAAAAAAAGAGGCCAGGTGCGGTGGCTCACGCTTGTAATCCCAGCACTTTGCGAGGCCGAGGCGGGCGGATCACGAGATCAGGAGATCGAGACCATCCTGGCTAACACGGTGAAACCCCGTCTCTACTGAAAAAAATACAAAAACTCAGCCGGGCATGGTGGTGGGCGCCTGTAGTCCCAGCTACTCGGAAGGCTGAGGCAGGAGAATGGCGTGAACCTGGGAGGCGGAGTTTGCAGTGAGCCGAGATCGCACCACCGCACTCCAGCCTGGGCGACAGAGCGAGACTCCGTCTCAAAAAAAAAAAAAAAAGAAGAAGAAAAGAATAGTAACGAATCTACTGGCCCAGGATATGGCTACTTTCAATGGAACATCTGTTTTAAGAAGCAATTCATCCATGGCAAAGGTTCACAGTCTATCGCTAAGTTTAAAAAACCAGGAAGGGGCAGCATACTGTAGAACAATATCGCGTTTTGAAAAGATAGAAAAAGACGTACATATACTTGGGAGAATAAAAAAACCAAAAGACACAAACCAAAATGTTAGCAGCTGTGATCTTTTTGTTGGGAGTGGTGGTTGTTTTTCTGTGCTCTGTTTCTGCCGTAAACATACAGCACGTGTTAATTTTAAAATAAAACCACCGGCCAGGTGTGGTGGCTCATCCCTGTAATCCCAGCACTTTAGGAGGCCGAGGTGGGCAGATCACCTGAGGTCAGGAGTTTGAGACCAGCCTAGCCAACATGGCAAAACCCCATCTCTACTAAAAATACAAAACTTAGCCAGGCGTGGTGGCATACACCTATAATCCCAGCTACTCGGGAGGCTGAGGCAGGAGAATCGCTTGAACCCTGGAGGCAGAGGTTGCAGTGAGCCAAGATCATGCCACTGCACTCCAGCCTGGGCAACACAGCAAGACTCCATCTCAAAAACATTTAGAAATGTAAAAAATTAAAAAATAAAACCACAAAGCCCTTGTTTTAGGACAGTATACCATCTTCATATGACTATTATTGTGGAATGCAAATGTTTCTTACTTACAATGGGGTTACATCTTGATAAACTAAGCTGAAAATATCCTAAGTCAAAAATGCATTTAAGGCTGGGCGCAGTGGCTCAGGCTTGTAATCCCAGCACTTTGGAAGGCCAAGGCGGGCGGATCACGAGGTCAGGCGATCGAGACCATCCTGGCTAACATGGTGAAACTCCGTCTCTACTAAAAATACAAAAAAAATTAGCCGGGGGCCTGTAGTACCAGCTACTCAGGAGGCTGAGGCAAGAGAATGGCATGAACCCAGGAGGCGGAGCTTGCAGTGAATGGAGATGGCGCCACTGCACTCCAGCCTGGGCGACAGAGTGAGACTCCATCTCAAAATAAATAAATAAATAAATAAATAAATAAATAAATAAATAAATTTAAAAAACGCATTTAGTACACCTAAGCTACTGAACATCATAGCTTAGCCTAGTCCACTCAGACATGCTCAGAACACTTATATCAGCCTACAGTGAAGCAATATCATCTAACACGAAGCCTATTTTATAATAAAGTGTTGAATATCTCATTTCCATTTTAACATTACCAAAAGTGAAAAACAGAATGGTTGCATGGGTACTTGAAGTATGGTTGCTGCTGAACGTCTATCGCTTTCACACCACTGCAAAGTTGAAAAATTCTAAATGGAACCATCATAAGTCAGGGACCTCTACACTCCTAAGAGCTAATATTTAGTGAAGAATAACTAAATTCCTGGATTATGAATTGCCTAGACTATTTCATTTTAACTTCATGTAAATCTTATAAGACAAGGTACCATTTTCTTGCCCCAATTTAAAGATGAAGGGCCAGGCATGGTGGCTCTCACCTGTAATCCTAGCACTTTGGGAGGCTAGGATCACCTGAGGTGAGGAGTTCAAGATCAGACTGGCCAAGATGGCAAAACCCCATCTCTACCAAAAATACAAAAATTAGCTAGGCATGGTGGTGCACATCTGTAATCCTAGCTACTTGGGAGGCTGAGGCAGGAGAATTGTTTGAACCTGGGAGCCGGAGGTTGCAGTGAGCTGAAATTGCACCACTGCTCTCCAGCCTAGGCAACAGATAGAGACTCCATCTAAATAAATAAGTAAATAACTTGAAGAAACAGAGAAATAAACCTGATGGAGCCAGAATTTGGACCCATTACATCCCTGTTTGCCGTCTACTTCCTTTTCCCAACACACACACACACACACACACACACACACACACACACACACACACACACACAGAGATGACACTGTTTCTCCATGGAGAGATACTACACATAGCCATTTATTAAGGGCTCACTGGTGCCAAGAATTATTCCAAGTGATTTGACATATATAAGCATGTAAACCAATAATAACTGGGCTCTCCTAGACCTTTAAGTCCTTTCTGCCTTCTGCAATATTGTACAGGCTATCCCTGTCTTCTCCCTTACTTACTGACAACTAGAAACCGCCAAAACTAGGTATTCCTTTTATTTTGCTGGGTAGAGCAATTCAGCTCTTTCCAGCTTCTATGCATATATTCTACTGCTGCCCCTCCTCAGTACATCCAAACACCATGGACGTGCTCTGTTAACTAGCAGACCTACCTGATCTCATGCTAGTGCATGCACACATCCTCTCTCTTTCTCTCTCTGTCTCTCTCCCTCTCCCTCCCTGTGTGCTTCTGTGTCATGTGTACTCTCTATCACATCCGGGGAAAGGCACAAAGGAAAAATGAATTTCCTCGCTGATATGAAGTGTGTCTACCTCCCTTAAAAGGCAGAAGTAGTGTAGTCAGTTTGGTTTAATACACTATTTTTATTTTCCATTACACATACATTATCCAAGTAGGTTATTTTATTAATTCGATTTTATAGATGAGGAAACTGAGGTCAGATAACTTGCCTGAAGCACCAAGGCAGATGCCTGACTGGACCATTGTTTAAATCAGGCCCATCTGGCTTCACATCTTGGTGTCACTAAGATATAAAGAAGAATGAGGACACTCTGAGCTTCAGGACATGAGAAAGTCCCCTGAATAAGTGGTTCTTAAAGTATGAAAAGACTGACTCAATTTCTTCAACGTTAGCAAGGACAAACTGGTTAGAAGAGACCCCAACTGAAGCAAGCACGCAATTCTTCACCCTTCGGGTCAGAAATCTGGTCCCACAAACCAGTTTAAAATGATTAAGCTGACTGCTTACCTCGCTGATAGCAGTGGCCTTCTAAGAGAAAATTCCTCCTTTTTCCCTGCCCCTATCCCACTTCAGATTCCTCTTTAGGAGCCAGGCCATCATCAACATTTGAAAACTACTTCATTGTGCTTAGTCTTAAACAAAAACAAAAACAAAACTTTTTTTTTTTTTTGTATTTTTGATAGAGATGGGGTTTCACCATGTTGCCCAGGCTGGTCTCAAACTCCTGAGCTCAAGCCATCTGCAGGCTTTGGCCACCCAAAGTGCTGGAATTACAGGTGTGAGCCACCACATCCAGCACTGTTGTGCTTAGTTTAAAAAAAAAGCCAGGCTCGGTGGCTCACGTCTGTAATCCCAGCACTTTGGGAGCCGAGGCAGGAGGATCACCTGAGGTCGGGAGTTCGAGACCAGGCTGGCCAAGGTGGAGAAACCCTGTCTCTACTAAAAATACAAAAAATTAGCCAGGTGTGGTGGCGCATGCCTGTAATCCCAGCTACTCGGGAGGCTGAGGCAGGAGAATCGTTTGAACCCAGGAGGCAGAGGTTACAGTGAGCCGAGATGGTGCCATTGTACTCCAGCCTGGGCAACAATAGCAAAACTCTGTCTCAAAAAAAAAAAAAAAAAGTGCTGAGAGATATTTTTCTTTGCCTCCTTAGGTCTAAGGAAAGGTTGTGACTTGGCCCTTTCCTTGACTGTGTGGCATCTTTTAACCAGACTCCTGCAAAGTTGAATAAACAAGTTTTTTGCCCTTCCACTGCCTTCTAGGTGAGTTTGCAGCTAAATTTTCCCACCAGCCTGGTCTCAAAGGTTGAGCAGGGCTCAGGGCAGAAGGCATAACAAAGCAATCTTAGACAATATGGTTTCTTCATTACTTCTGCAAAATGCCACTAGCACCTTTGACCAACCGTTAATATTGCATGACGCTGACATCTTGTGATGTAGCTGGAGTTTGAGAAACGGAGCTGAGGGTTGATTCGGGTCCAAAAAATAAATCTTTTATATTGCCATGGAGCAGTTACAGTTGCACAACTGAAATACCAGCCCTTTGGAAAAGCTATCAAACCCACTCATGCAGTTGGGTAATATCATCATCCGAAGCATTTCTTAGATGCCTGGTGTTGGAAGCACAGGACAGAGTAAGTTAAGCGGATACAATCTATTATGTGAGACATTTCCAAGACAGGATGTAAGTTTCTGGTGCAAGCAGTGAGACTGGTTGAGACAGAGCCCAGCATGGTATCTTATAATAATAACCAGCATTTATTCGGCCTCTTCCCTTTGTCAGGTCTGAGCTATATGTCTCACATAATCCTCAGAGCAACCCTTGAGGGAGGGACTATTACTACCTCCGTTTTACAGATAAAGAAACACAGACTGCTAGATCTTGAGTAACTGGCCCAAGACAATAGAGCTAGTAAATGGTGGAGCATAACTCAAGTCCCAATCCCTCTTCCACCACAGTCCGCACGCTTGATCACTGCACCCTACCTGTATGATCCATGCAGAGTAGCTCCAGCATGAATTTTAGGGTTGGATAGCCCTAGATTCAAATTCTGGTTGCATTACTCAATTGGATCAGGTATACAACCTCTGTAAACTTTAGTCACCCCATCTGCAAAAATTAGTGGTGACACTAATACCCAGCTTGCAGGGAAGTAAAGAAACAAATATTTGTGTAACCGTATTGCATCCAAAGGCCCACACAGAGGGGTCCCAGAATCCAAATCCTTTTTTCAACGCACAGCAGGAGGAAAAAGACTCCAATGTCAATAATTGCTGTTTTGTTTCATTTCTAAAACCTCTAGCCCATGGGTTGGGCACAGTGGCTCACCTCCGTAATCCTAGCACTTTGGGAGGCTGAGGTAGGAGGATCTTGAGGCCAGGAGTTTAAGACCAGCCTGGGCAATACAGCAAGACCCTGTCTCTACTTTTTTTAAAAAAAAAAAAAGATTTTTATATATTTTTTTCAGATGGAGTCTCAGTCTGTTGCCCAGACTGGAGTGCAGTGGTGCAATATTGGCTCACTGCAACCTCCACCTCCCGGGTTCAAGCAATTCTTCTGCCTCAGCCTCCCAAGTAGCTGGAATTACAGGTGCCCGCCACCATGCCTGGCTAATTTTTGTATTTTTGGTAGAGAGGGGGTTTCACCATGCTGGCCAAGCTGATCTCAAACTCCTGACCTCAAGCGATCTGCCCACTTTGGCCTCCCAGAGTGCTGGGATTACAGGCATGAGTCACCACACCTGGCCAAAAATAATTTTTAAGAAAAGAACAAACAAACAAAACCCTCTAGCCCATGGTAGGCATTCAGTAAGTTGTAGCTATCATAACTATTTTTTTACAAGTTATATCTCTAAATAACTAGCCCAATTAATCTAATTGAAATGCTATTTCAATCATCCTACCTTCCCCCACCCCTACTCTTTTTAAAACCTCTAAGCGGTTTCTACTAATTTGCACTAAAACAGAACAGGATGAGTAGCAGAAGCCCCATTGTAGCAGCACCAAGCTATGTTCCCTCAACATTTTAGATTGGGCTGGGGACGGTGGCTCACGCCTGTAATCCCAGCACTTCAGGAGGCTGAGGTAGGAGGATTGCTTGAGCCCAGGAGGAGTTCAAGACCAATCTGGGCAGCATAGTAAGACCCTGTCTCTAAAAAATAAAAAATAAAACAAAATTTTAGACTAATCTGTACTAATTTGGAAATCTGAATAAAGGAACCCCCTCAAAGCTCTCCAGGCAAGGAAGTTTTATTTATAAAACCTCTAGCCCATGGGCTAGGTGCAGTGGCTCCCACATGTAAGAAAGCCTGGTCCAAAGAGGTGAGACCCACCCACCAGCCTGGTTTAAGTACAAGTACAACCTCATGGTTGGAGAGGAGAGATAGGTATTTGACACATAGATTTTCTGCGGGCCCGGCACTTGGGAATTTGTGTCTGATTTGAGACAGCAATCTGTACTTCTTCCTTGATCCAAGACTTCTCCTGCATACATAAATATCACCAGTAGTTTCCCTCTGTTACGAGAGCTGAGGGTGGTCTAGCTAGGGACCCACAAGACCAATGCCATCAGGAGAGAAGCACCTGGATCTGCAGCACACACTCTGCCTTCCCTCCTGTTAGGACGGGGAAAAAAGCAACCAGGTCCTGTGCCCAGGACCCCATCTGTCATCACTTTCTCAAGGATTTTATTTCTATAGGTTATCTTTTTATCTCCTGCAGCGTTCAAGTCCTCCTTCTCCTCTGTATCATTGCTATCTGTATACAAATATCTCTTAAAAGTTATCTGGGACCAGGCACAATGGCTCACATCTGTAATCCCAGCACTTTGGGAAACCAAGGTAGGAGGATCACTTGAGCTCTGGAATTCGAGACCAGCCTGGGCAACATGACAAAACCCCATCTCTACCAAAAATACAAAATATTAGCCGGGCATGGTGGCAGGCACCTGTGGTCCCAGCTTCTTGGGAGGCTGAGGTGGGAGGATGATTTGAGCCTGGGAGGCAGAGGTTGCAGTGAGCTGTGATCACACAACTGCACTCCAGCCTGGGTGACAGACAGAGATCTTGTCTTAAAAAAAAAAAAAAAAAGAAAGAAAGAAAAAAATTATCTGGAGCATCTATCTGTTCCCTACATTGCTCCTTTGCACAAAAAAGCTCTGGAAGAGTTGCTTGTATCTCACCTCCCATCCTTTTCCTTTTCTCAGACTACTCAGATGAAGGTTTTGTGCCCCAGCTATCCCCCATTCCACTAAAACAGCTCTAATCAAGGTGCCAAAGGCCACACCTCTGTCTTCATCTTACTTGCCTTACTAGCAGGCCCTCGCTTGAACTTCTCCTTCCTCCTGAAATGTATTCCTCCTGAGGGCTCCACGAACTCCTGCTCACTTGGTCTTTTCCTACCTTACTTTATACCTCCTTCATCTGCTGGCTGTCTCCTCCTCATTCACCACCAGACCTTTGAATGTTGGAGTGCTCCAGTCTCCATCCTCAAAACTCTTCTCTTTCTCTCTTTTTTTTAAATGTATTTATTTTTGTTTTTTGAGATGGAGTCTCACTGTGTCACCCAGGCTTTGCAGTAGCTCAATCTCAGCTCACTGCAACCTCTGCCTCCCAGGTTCAAGTGATTCTCCTGCCTCAGCCTCCCAAGTACCTGAGACTACAGGCATGTGCTGCCATGCCTGGCTAATTTTTGTATTTTTTAATTTTTATTTTACTTTAAGTTCTGGGACATATGTGCAGAACATGCAGGTTTGTTACACCATGTGCCATGGTGGTTTGCTGCACCTATCAACCCGTCATCTTGGTTTTAAGCCCTGCAGCATTAGGTATTTCTCCTAATGCTCTCCCTCCCCTTATCCCCCATCCCCTAACACGCCCCAGTGTGTAATGTTTCCCTCCCTGCGTCCATGTGTTCTCATTGTTCAACTCCCACTTATGAGTGAGAACATGTGGTGCTTGGTTTTCTGTTCCTGTGTTAGTTTGCTGAGAATGATGGCTTCCAGCTTCATCTATGTCCCTGAAAAGGACATGAACTTATCCTTTTTTATGGCTGCAAAAAAAATACAAAAGTATTTTTGTATTTTTAATAGAGACAGGGTTTCACCATGTTGGCCAGGCTGGTCTCAAACTCCTGAGCTCAAGGGATCCGTCCGCCTCAGCCTCCCAAAGTGCTGGGATTACAGGTATGAGCCACCTCGAAGCTCTGCTCTATGGGCACTACTCCCAAGTTAATTTCACCTAACCACAATGCCTGCTTTAAATACCTTTCACTGATGCCTTGTGAACACCAGTGCCTCTCAAACATTTCTCTGTAGTCCAGATCTCATCCCTGAACCCAGATACAGATACTACTACCACTGTCCACTTCACATCTCCACTTAGAAGGATGCCTAGCAGGTGCCTCAAACTCAACAGTGCCAAAATAAAACTATGGTCTTTCCCCCAAATGCACTCCCCTTCAATCCTGTGCCACCCGAGTAGATGGCACCACTGCCCACACATTTGCCCAGGCCCCAAACCCAAGAGTCCCCTTGATTTTTCTTTCCCTTGTGTTCCAATTCCAATGCATCAGTAAACCCTATCAGATCACTCTCCATAAGAGATCTTGAATCCAACTTCCTTCTGTGACAACTGCTCCCATCATATCCCAAACAACCACCATTTCTTTCCTGAACTGTTTCAACTACCTCCTAACTAGTCTCATGGCCATAACTCTTGTCTTAACTATAATACATTCTCCACACAGCAGCCAGAGTGATCTTTCTAAAGTGTAATTGGGAACATGCCAAGCCCGCTTCCCTATTTAAAACCTCCAATAGCTTCTCATTATGTTGATAAACCCAGCCTCTTTGTCATGGCTTACAAAATCCTTTGTGATATGGTCCTGCCTACCTTTCCAGTCATTTCCTTCTTCCTCTTTGTTCACTACACTCCAGCTACAACAGCTGCCTTCTGTCATTCCTGTCTAAGGGCCTCTACTCTTGCTGTTCTTCCTGCCTGGAATACCACCTTAACTCAAACAGCCTCCCTATGAACTCTCCACTTGTTATCCTATGCTATCTTTCTTTACAGGACTCAGCAGCATGTGAAATTAACTTATTTATTCACCTAGTCTCATTGGCATATAAACTCCTAGGATCGGGAATCATAGCTGGTGAGCAGAGGCGCACACTGTGGCTTGCACGCCCCTCCCTGGTTTCAACCCCTGCTCTACGCTTCGAATTTCAGCACAGCTTCTGCCTACCGTGACTTGGCGACCCATGTGGATTTGATTGTCTGGTTTTTGACGCCCGCTCCCCATTTGACTCTTGGCTCAGCAGGTTCCCTGTATTTCAGCAGTGCTCAAAACCTTGCTTGACAGACACTTCCTCTGCCATCCTGGGCCCCAGACCTATTTCTCTGTGAAGAGAGTTCTGTCTGAGGTCAGCTAGCCCATAGGGTGCAACAGTCTAAACTGGCCCTCTAAACTATAAGAAGTCTTCACCTGACGCCAGGCACAGTGGCTCACACCTGTAATCCCAGCACTTTGGGAGGCCCAAGTGGGAGGATCACTTAAGGTCATGAGTTTGAGACCAGCCTGGCCAACATGGCCAAACCCCATCTCTAATACAAATAAAAAAAATTTGGCAGGGCGCGGTGGCTCATGCCTGTAATCCCAGCACTTTGGGAGGCCGAGGCGGGCGGATCACGAAGTCAGGAGATCAAGACCATCCTGGCTAACACGGTGAAACCCCGTCTCTACTAAAAATACAAAAAATTAGCCGGTCGTGGTGGCGGGCGCCTGTAGTCCCAGCTACTCAGGTGGCTGAGGCAGGAGAAGGGCATGAACCTGGAAGGCGGAGCTTGCAGTGAGCTGAGATCTTGTCACTGCACTCCAGCCTGGGCGACAGAGCGAGACTCTGCCTAAAAAAAAAAAAAATAGCTGGGCTTGGTGGCAGGCACCTGTAATCCTAGCTACTCAGGAGGCTGAGGTGGGAGAATCACTGTAACCTGGAAGGCGGAGGTTGCAAAGAGCCAAGATCACGCCACTGCACTCCAGCCTGGGCAACAGAGTGAGACTCTGTCTCAATTAAAAAAAAAAGAAGGCTTCACCTGAATAGGCCCACTTGAAGCAACTAAAGCAAAAAAGAAACTCAAACCACTCCAAGGGAAGTGAGATTATTATTTTTTTTTTTGAATTTTTTTTTTTTTTTGAGACAGAGTCTCGCTCTGTTGTCCAGGCTAGAATGCATTGGCATGATCACAGCTCACTGCAGCCTTGACCTCCTAGGCTGAAGCAATCCTCCAACTTCAGCCTCCCCAGTAGGTGGGACCATAGCATAGGCACATGCCACCACGCCTGGCTAAATTTTTTTTGTTTTTTAGGGATGGGGGTCTCACTATGTTGCCCATGCAGAAGGTTCCTTTTTTCTGATTTTCCATATGCCGAGCAGCCAAAACCACTAGGCTATCCATAAAACTGGACTGTCAGGATGTGGCTAAAGCTCGCCTGACCAGAGAAATTGTCTGGCCCTGGAACAATGCATCCATCTCATCCCAATGGTGGCCAACTGGAACAGTCTGTCAGGCATGATATTACACAATGGTCTGAAGTCCTATTCCTTGCTTCACAAAGAAAGCACCAATAATAAAACCCCATGAATACTATTACCATGTACTGAGCCTGTTACTCAATACGAGGTGTCTACTGCTTTTTCATCTTGCTTAATTTTCACAGTAAAATCAAGGTAGGTTATTATTCTTATTTAACAGATGAGAAAACCAAGCCTCAGAGACAGGTGAAAGAATTTGCCCCAAGTCATATAACAAATGAGTAGGAGAGCCTGCATTTCTAACTCCAAAGCCCATGCTCACAATGCTTACCCTCTAAATACTTGATTATGAGTGCGTTCATACACCCCCACACACAAAATTATATACTCCTTAAGAGCTAGGAGTTTATTTTTGTTCTATAAAATCCTTAAGAGCTAGGAATCTTTTTTTGTTCATCATCACAAAGCACAGGGACTGATGCTGAGTGGATATCAGCACATTTTGGTGAATGAATTCCTAGTACTATTGCATTTGTACTTTTTTTTTTTTTTTTTGAGTCTCACTCTGTTGCCCAGACTGGAGTGCAGTGGCATGATCACAGCTCACTGCAACCTCTGCTTCCCAGGTTCAAGTGATTCTCCTGCCTCAGCCTCCTGAGTAGTTGGGATTACAGGTGTCCACCACCACGCCCGCACTCACTTTTGTATTTTTAGTAGAGGCGGGGTTTTACCATGTTGGCCAGGCTCATCGTGGGCTTCTGACCTCAAGAGATCCGCCAGCCTCAGCTTTCCAAAGTGCTGGGATTACAGGCGTGAGCCACCGCACCCAGCTGCAATTGTACTATTAATTAACTTATTTATGTATTTATTTTTTAGCGACTAGGTCTTGCTCTGTCACCCAGGCTGGAGTGCAGTGGCACAATCATAGCTCACTGCAGTCTTGAACTCCTGGCCTTAAGAGATCCTCCCACCTCAGCCTCCTGTGTAGCTGCTATTGCATCAGTATTATAATGTATACATAATATTATCAATAGATCAATATAAATATCCATTGCCATAACACCACTGTTGGCTTTCCTATTCACTACTATTGGTCATTTGGGCTATTTCTAATTTTTACTTTGTGTGTGTGTGTTTTGCTTGTTTTTTTTTTTAAGATGGAGTCTCGCTCTGTCACCCAGGCTGGAGTGCAATGGCGTGATCTCAGCTCACTGCAACCTCCACCTCCCAGGTTCAAGTGATTCTCCTGTCTCAGACTCCTGAGTAGCTGGGATTACAGGCACATGGCACCACGCCTGGTTAATTTTTGTATTTTTAGTAGAGACGGGGTTTCACCACGTTGGTCAGGCTGGTCTCGAACCCCTGATTTTGTGATCCGCCCACCTCAGCCTCCCAAAGTGCTGGGATTACAGGCGTGAGCCACCACACCTGGCCTAATTTTTGGTTTTTTAATGTACAGTACAGTAATTTGCTCTTACTGGAATATGGAATGGGAAAGAAAAGTGGAAGATGAACCTAATGAAAGAAAAATAACATGCTACATCTTTCATGAGACTATCCAGGGTAAATCCAATTAAATGATATGCTAATTACACAGAATAGAGAAACAATTCTGGAATTATAATAATAAAATTACTAGCCATTTCTAGTAAATGTAAGTATCACAATTTTCACTAGAAAAACACATTTAATATAGTGTGTAAAATACACAGTACCCCCACCCCCAACCTAGGTTAGATTCAAAAAATTTTCAGAATTGAGTATAAGAATACAAATGACATTCTAACTTGGCCAGGCACGGCAGTTCACACCTGTAATCCCAGCACTTTGGGAGTCCAAGGCAGGAGGATCGCTTGAGTCCAGAAGTTTGAGACCAGCCTGGGCAACACATAGTGAGACCCCGTCTCTGAAAAAAAACAAATTAAAAACAAACAAACAAACAAAAAGCAAATGGAAGAGTATCAGAACTCTATAATTTAGTGGAAAAAAACATGTGGCTATCTTTTAGCAAAATGAATTTGGTTAATAATGTACCAGAAGTGTGTGTGTATATATCACTTTAGGACTGTGGTTTCTAGTTTACATTTTTAAATTTGCTCTCCCGAGTTCTTTTATTGAATAACTCTCAAGTACCCTCTGGTGGATAAGATAAGGAATACTTTGGTACCAGAGGTGCTGTCTGTCACCTATTCATGTATTGTGTGCCTAAAAGTAATCATAACCCACATCGTTAGGTTTACATACATAAAGGATACAGGAATAATGATTAATTTTAAAGAAACACTTTAGATATTTATAGTCATAGCTAATGGCGAGGATTTACATTTATTTTCTGAGATGGGATCTCCCTATGTTGCCCAGGCTGGAATGCAGCGGCTATTCATGAGGGTGATCATAGCTCACGATAGCCTTGGACTCCTGGGCTCCTGCATCAGCCTCCTGAGTAGCTGGGACTATAGGTGTGCACCGCCATGGCTGGCTAAAGTTTATTTTATATTTATTAATAGTAATACATATTAATATGATCTATTATATTATTAATATCATTAGATTATTAAAATAAATTGACAAGCCAAAATATGAAAATATTAGATAATTAATAATTAATTATTAGATAATAATATTAATACTATATGTTATATTTTTAGCTTGTCAATTTATTTAAATAACTGCTACCAGAAATTTCCCTTTTACTACTATCTTTGGAGTAAAAAATTAATATGATGGTTTTAGTCACCTTAAATAGGTCATTAAACATCTTTTCAAAGAACCCATATGTAGGTTAAAGAAAAATACTAACTTTCACTCAAATGTAAATAATTTAAAAGGCGACAACATAACCTAGCTATAATTTCTGCTGTAAGGAAACCTAAAAATGACAAACAGAAAGACAACATTTTCCAAAATGTGTGCTGTGAGATACTAGTTTCCTGATGTGCTGGAGGGGGAGTAAGAGAAGGGTACCCTCTTAGTTGAGAGACATTTCAGAAGATTAATTTCCTCCCTTTGTTTTGTTTCCACACTTAGATCGTAAGTTTCTGATAATTTGCTTTTTGTGCTACTTGCTCATGGGAAGAGCACGTCCTGGGCCACACGACACAAGCTTTCCAGTTTGCTTCACAGCTCAAGTTAGCCTTGTGAAGCTAAATGTCCGCATTCATGGCCAGGCATGGTGGCTCACACCTGTAATCCTAGCACTTTGGGAGATCGAGGTAGGCGGACCACTCGACGTCAGGAGTTCGAGACCAGACTGGCCAACATGGCGAAACCCTGTCTCTACCAAAAATTCAAAAATTAGCCAGGCGTGGTGGCACATGCCTGTAGTCCCAGCTACTCGGGAGGCTGAGGCACAAGAATCACTTGAATACAGTAGGCAGAGGTTACAGTGAGCCAAGATGGCACCACTGCACTCCAGCCTGGGTGACAGAGCAAGACCGTGTCTCAAAAAATAAATAAATAAATAATAAATGTCAGCATTTATATTTATATAAAAACATATATGCCTATGTTCTTGTATACCTATAGTGATTTAGCTGAGTGGTTAATTTAGTGATAGCAAATACACTTAACACTTAACAGGTTTTTTTCTTCTTTAAGTGGAAGGGCCATAGTGGGGGGACTTTCACCTTCAAAGTTATACTTTCTCTAATATTTGAAATTTTTACAATAGCATGCTTAATGTATATAACCTAAATATATACATATATTTAAGTTACCATATTCAATTGTAGAATTTGAAAAGTAAAAAATTTTTTCCCAAAAATGTTCCCAAATGCATCTCTCAAACTTCCATATGCCCAGACTAGCAGAAAATCCAGTTTTCCTAAGCACAGCCCACCTACCTCCTTCTCTGCAAAATTCCCCTGCCTCTGCTTGTATTCAAAGCACAAGCCCTGGCTGGATGCGCCTGCCAAGTCCCTAGAACTGAAGCTTAGAGCGCCCCCTTGAGGCTTGAGGGGCATCCACAGTGCTGCCCAGCTCTGATTCTTTAATGTGCAACCCACAAAGGTGACTTGGTGTAAGAGACCCTCTTGCCAATGCTGCTGCTGTTGCTCCTCCCAGTGACCTTAGAGTTCTTTTTAGAAATAGTTTCTCTCACTGAAAATATAAAAGTCATCTTCACCAGACTCTAAACTTTTTTTTTTTTTTCAAGACAAGTTCTCTCTCCGTCACCCAGGCTGGAGTGCCATGGCACCATCTCAGCTCACTGTAACCTCCGCTTCCTGTGCTCAAGCGATCCTCTCACTTCAGCACTCCTGCTCCCCCCCCCGCCCCCCCACGAGTAGCTGGCACTAGAGGCATGCGCCACCATGCCTGGCTAGTTGTTTTGTTTGTTTGTTTGTTTGTTTTTACAGAGACAGTGTTTCACCACGTCACCCAGGCTGGTCTCAAACTCTTAGACTCAAGCGATCCACTCCCCTCAGCCTCCCAAAGTGCTGGGATTACAGGCATAAGCCACCATGCCAGGCCTTATGTATTATTTGTTTAAACTTCACAACATACCTCGATGATAGGTGCTATTCTTCCCATTTTATAGATGAGAAGACTGAGATTTGGAGAGCTTAAATAAGGGGTTTAAGGAGACATTGCATGAATGCTCAACTTCTTGGACAAATAGGACATGAAACTCATATGGAGGTGATTCTGTCAAAAGCATCTACTCAAGGGCTCTGCAGTCTACACCTAGGTTGGGCTAAGCCCAGGTTTTCCACACTAGGATGTGTGGACTTCCTGGAATAAGCAGAATCCTGTAGGTACTGATACTGTAAGTTAACACAGTGCATCATCTAAGAGTATGTATTAGTCCATTTTCACCCTGCTATAAAGACATATCCAACAGTGGGTAATTTATAAAGAAAGGAGGTTTAATTGACTCACAGTTCTGCATGGATGGGGAGGCCTTAGGAGACTTACAATCACGGCAGAAAGCGAAGGGGAAGCAAGGCACGTCTTACATGGCAGCAGGTGAGAAAGAGAAGGCAGGGGAAACTGCCAAACACTTTTAAAGCTTCAGATCTCATGAAAACTTACACATACTGTCACAAGAACATCATGGGAGAAACCGCCCCCATGATCCAATCACCTCCCACCAGGTCCCTGCCTTGACATATGGGAATTACAGTTCAAGATGAGATTTGGGTGGGGACACAGAGCCAAACCATATTAGAGTATCAGTTTTCCTTCAAGGTTTTTTGGGGTAAATGTTATTTTATAGTAAGACCAATGGATATATTAAGGAGCATAAATGAAACATTTTTAAATATTTTGAGATAAAAAGGCAAAAAGATAAAACTAAAGCCATCCCGTTGGTGAAAGATTGCATCACAAAATCCTCTAGGACAATGCTTCTCATGCTTTCACGTGCAGATGTCTCTCCTGTGGGCAGGGCCAGCTCCATGGGTGTGAGGCCTGTGGAGTCGCACCTACACTTGCAGATCCTGATTCAGCATGGCTGGGCTAAGGCTGCGATTCTGCAGTTCTAACGAGCTCCCATGTAATACCTGTTGTTGGTCCAAAGACCACACGTTGAGTGGCAAGACCCAGCCTTTCTCTCTATTCCTCTGTTTGTTAACACTTAACTAGGAAAGTTTAAGAAGCAATAGAGAAGGAGGGCAGTGAATCACAGCAGTCAAAATCATATAGTGAAAAGCGTGGGTCTTTACCACCACTTACTCGTAAAATACCACAGATTGCTTTTCTCCTGATGGCTCAGGTTCCTCATCTGTAAAATGAGAATAACAGTCACCTCATAGAATAGCTGTGTGGGTTAAATGTGTGTAAAGCATCTCATGTTCACAGTGTTCAGTAAAGACAGCTACTTTCAGGCTTTAAATGGTAACTAAACATAAGACCATGGTGGAAAAGAAAACATTCAGGATGCTTCTTTCTTCGTGTTAATTGCGTTTCCCATTTTCCAGTCTCTCCTCCTTGCACCTAGGAAAAAATACTCTTGGAGACAGCAGTTCTGTAAAGGAAATATCATAGGACCTGCTTATTCTTTTTTTTTTTTGAGACAGTCTTGCTCTGTCACCCATGCTGGAGTGCAATGTTGGCTCACTGCAACCTCTGCCTCCAGGTTTCAAGCGATTCTTCTGCCTCAAGCCTCCCAAGTAACTGGAATTATAAGTGCAAGCCACCACACCCAGGTGATTTTCATATTTTTTTAGTAGAGACAGGATTTCACCATGTTGGCAAGGCTGGTCTCGAACTCCTGATCTCAAGTGATCCACCTGCCTCGGCATCCCAAAGTGCTGGGATTACAGGCATGAGCCACTGCACCCAGCCAGGACCAACTTATTCTTTATGCAAAACTATTTTGTTGATTTCATGGGAAATATTATTAGTAACAAGAGCTATAAATACAAGATTAGTTTACTACGGTTGTCATAACAAAGTAGCACAGAGTAGATGGTTTAAACAACAGAAATCTGTTTCCTCGCAGTTCTAGAGGCTAGATGGTCAAACTCAAGTCATTGGCAGGTTTGGTTTCAGGCTAAGGCCTCTTTCCTTGGCTCATAAATGGTTGTTTTCTTAGTTCAAGCTGCTATAACAAATTACCATAACTGGTTGGTATGAACAACAAACATTTATTTCTCACAATTCTGGAGGCTGGCAAGTCCAAGATCATGGCACTAGCAGACCCAGTGTCTGGTGAGGGCCTGCTTCCTGGTTTACAGGTGGTTATCTTCTCATTATATCCTCACATGGCAGAAAGCAGACAGAAGGGAAGCTAGCTCTGTCTTCTTATAGGAGCACCAGTCCCAGCATGAGAGCTCCACGCTTATGATTGAATTACTGCAAAAGTTCCCCCACCTAATGCCATCCCAGGAGGGGTTAGGGTCCAATATAAGAATCTGAGGGGAGGCCAGGTGCAGTGCCTCACACCTGTAATCTCAGCAATTTGAGAGGCCAAGGCCAGGGGATTGCTTGAGCCCGGGCGTTCAAAACCAGCCTGGGCAACATAGCAAGACCCCATCCCTACAAAAATTTTTTTTAAATAGCTGGGAATGGTAGTGCATGCCTGTAGTCCCATCTACTTGGGAGGCTGGGGTAGGAGGATCACTGGAGCCTAGGAGGTCGAGGCTGCAGTGAGCTGTGACCATGCTACTGTACTCCAGCCTGGGAAACAGAGTGAGATCTTATATCAAAAAAACAAACAAACAAAAACAAACAAAAAAAAAACTTTTGGGGGAATGCAAACATGGAGTTTATAACAGTAGTTTTCTCCTTACAACTTCACATGGTCTTCCCTCTGTGCCCGTCTGTGTCCTAATCTCCTTTTCTTTTCTTTTGTTTTGTTTTTTTTTTGAGATGGAGTCTCGCTCCGTCGCCCAGGCTGGAGTTCAGTGATGCAATCTTGGCTCACTGCAACCACCACTTCCCAGTTCGAGCAATTCTCGTGCTTCAGCCTCCTGAGTAGCTGGGACTACAGGTGCCCGCCACCACGCCCGGCTAATTTTTGTATTTTTAGTAGAGACAGGGTTTCACCATGTTGGTCAAGCTATTCTCGAGCTCCTGACCTCAGGTGATCCACCAGCCTCCACCTCCCGAATTGCTGGGATTACAGACGTGACCCACCACACCCAGCCGAACCTAATCTCCTCTTCTTATAAAGACAGCAGCCATTGGATTAGGGCCCATACATATGGCCTCATTTTACCTTAATTACCTCTTTAAAGACCCTATCTCCAAATACAATCACATCGTTCAGTACTGGGGTTTAGGACTTCAACATAGCAATTGGGAGGGAGAAGCACACAATTCAGCCCATAACAAACACAGAGGACAAACCCAAACATAAATAATATCGACGAGTTAATATGAAACCCATCCTTGATTTTGGCATTGTTTGCAATATATCCTTTATTCTTAAGTGAATATTATTCGTTGAGGACAAGAAGCTCTTTCCATGGAAGTGAGGCAGCATGTGTGAGAGCTTTCAGTCCAACAGAACTGATTTTGATTTGCTACTCTGCTATGGACCACTGAAAACTTGGGCAATTACTTTATGCCACTAAGCCTTAGTATTCTTTTATTTTTTTTTTATTTTTTATTTTTTTTACTATTTCTTAAACATTTATTCAATTTTTTTTATAGTTGTTTCAAACACTTTTATTTTATTTTATTTTATTTCTTTTTATTATTATTATTATTATTATACTTTAGGCTCTATGGTACATGTGCGCAACGTGCAGGTAAGTTACATATGTATACATGTGCCATGCTGGTGCGCTGCACCCACCAACTCGTCATCTAGCATTAGGTAAATCTCCCAATGCTATCCCTCCCCCCTCCCCCCAGGTGGGAACATCACACTAGTATTCTTAACTATAAAATGAGAATAACAATAATGCCTACTTTACAGAATTACTGTGAAGATTATATGAGATAATCTGTTTGTAACAGATTTTTTTTTCTTTCTTATTCAGCAAAAGAAGCTGCCAGCAGTTTAATATAGATTACCTTTGTTCTTGTTTTGAGACAGGGTCTCACTGTGTCACCCAGGCTGGAGTGCAGTGGCTCTATCTTGACTCACTGCAACCTTCACCTGCCAGGCTCAGGTGCTCCTCTTGCTTCAGCCTCCTGAGTAGCTGGGATTACAGGTGTGTGCCACCATATCCAGCTAATTTTTTTATTTTTTGTAGAGACAAGGGTCTTGCCCTGTTGCCCAGCCTGGTCTAGAACTCCCAAGCTCAAGTGATCCGCCCACCTGGGTCTCCCAAAGTGCTGAGATTACAGGCATAAGCCACCTTACCCGGCCTGTAGATTACCTTTAAATATATCTTTTTTATTATTATTATTTTGTATTTTTTTGCTCATTCCATCACCCAGGCTAGAGTGCAGTGGCACAACCTCAGCTCACTGCAACCTCTGCCTCCCAGGTTCAAGCCATTCTCCTGCCTCAGCCTCCCGAGTAGCTGAGACTACGGGCATGTGCCACCATGCCCAGCTAATTTTTGTATTTTTAGTAGACACGGGGTTTCACCATGTTGATGGTCTCGAACTTCTGACCTCAAGTGATCCACCCACCTCAGCCTCTCAAATTGCTGGGATTACAGGCATGAGCCACTGCGCCTGACCTGAAGATATCTTTAGAGTCTTCCTTCCTTAAATGTGGAGGCCAAAGCAATGCCATCTTGGAGTTGACTCCATGTTGCACCATGTTGACTTCTGATTAACTCCAGTTCCAGGAACGTCTCCAAAATTTTGTTTATCTATTGTTCTTTGTGTGAGAGCACCTACTTACTATGAATCCTGCCCTTAGGTCAAAACAACTTTGTTGATTCATGAGTAAATCATGTGGCTAAGTTAAATCAAACCTCTCTTTTGCCTGAAATAGCCAGAAAATAAAATGTGAATTTGACTATGAGGTTTTCTTAAATTGGCCTAGTGATTTTGATTGTATTATAAGAACGGAAAAAAAGGAGACATTGTCATTTCAAAGAGTTCTTCTCTTAAGATATAATATGAAAATATCTAACAATCTTGATTTTGCTTCCTAATTGTTCTTGTATTGATACATGACATTTGTACATATTTATGGGTTACATGTGATGTTTTGCTACATGCATGCAATGTGTAATGATCAAAGCAGGGTATTTAGCATATCTATCACCTTGAAATGTATCATTTCTTTGTGTTGGGAACATTTCAAATCTTCTAGCTCTTTTGAAATATAAAATGAATTATTATTAACTATTTTAAAAAACAACCTTGATGTTATTGTACTTCATTTATCCTACACATCTTTTCTGAAGCACGAACACCCTTTCCCTGAGTACATAAGCCCTCGGTCTGGAGGGTGATGACCCAAGGATCCACCATCTTGTCTCACCTACACCCAAGACACAGATATGGCTTCTGTTGGCAAGTCCCTACTAAATATTTCTTTTTTTTTTTTTTCTTTTTTTGAGACAGAGTCTCACTCTGTGGTCCAGGCTGGAGTACAGTGGGGCAATCTCGGCTCACTGCTACCTCTGCCTCCCGAGTTCAAGCGATTCTCCTGCCTCAGCCTCCCAAGTAGCTGGGATTACAGGTGCGCACCACCATGCCCCACTAATTTTTGTATTTTTGGTAGAGATGGGGTTTCAACATATTGGTCAGTCTGGCCTTGAACTCCTGACATCAGGTGATCCGCCTGCATCAGCCTCCCAAAGTGCTGGAATTACAGGCGTGAGCCACCATGCCCAGCCCTAAATGTTTCTTTCTAAGGAACTGGATTTGTCAGCCGCTTTCTTCAGCCTCTCCAAGTTTCTTTGGACTTTGGGAGATGAAGTCGCATAGACCTGAGCGCCAAGGAACACTAAGGAAACATCTAGGGGGCCTGACGCTTAATTGAGTGAAGGAGGTTCCCTTCAGTAGGGAGTTAGGGGCAAGTTTGCAGAGTGAGCCTAGGGATCTTCTGGTGAGGACAACTAACCCCTTTCCCTAGTCTCAAACCTTCTCCCTGGGATTTGGAGTTAGATATATTGGGGTGAATGTGGGCAACCCAGAAAGAATCCAGAGACAGGAGACGGCAACAAGTCCAAGTGGGTAAAGAGATACAGACCGTGTGGCCATCCATGGCAATAAACCAGAGGAAGAGTGTAGATGGTGATTTTGTGTTCTTTAAGTCCTGGATGCTGGAACTGGCTCTCGTCTATCTCTTAAGACCATGAATTTGCAAAATAAGCTGATTACCTTAGTAATCAAACCCTAGAGGCTCGGCTTAGCAATGACAAGAGGCCTCTTAATTGAACAGAACACAGGCATCCCCTTTCCCTGAACTGGGGAGCTGAGGCCCCACCTCTGCACTTTGTTCTGGCTCCTTCTCAGTTGAAGGGTTGGGGTGAACATCCGCACCGGATCTGCTGTTTCTCCCCACCTGGAGCTGCATGAAGGAATTAAATATAAACCTTGGACGTTTGGGCTGTGAGCTGCCGCTGTGAGCGTAACCCCAAGGGAATTGCAACCCATCCTCGGATCCCCCTACCCCGATCTGCGGCAGATTCCACTCTAGCAACTGTGGTTGCTACAGTAGCAGAGAACCGGGGCCTGGATTTGGCCACTGACCGCCACGCCAAGGCCAGCTTCTGCAGCACTCAGGCCCTTCGCTGCAGTCAACCCACTGAAATAGGTCCAAACCAGTCTGAGCTTCACCTCGAGACACCTGTCAGGGCTCTTCGGCCCTAGGACACCTAAAGGCAAGGAGGATGGAGCCCCGAGGACAGGGTGATTGAACTTCTAAACTTCCAGCTCTTACCAGCAGGTGGAACCCCAAACAATGCAGTTCCAGAACAGACTGAGAACGTTGCATCCAGTAAGAGAGAGCACACGGCGCCGTCTCTAACACGCGGTAGCCACCTTTAAAAATGAGTAGTTATTACGGGAAAGGTAATTATTCACGTAATAACTTCCTCTCCCCCTCACTATTTTATTTTTGCAAAATGGAAAGAAGAGAAGGAATTTCTCCCTGTTAGCAGAAGAATGAAACTCTAGTCCGGAATATAATTTTTTCCTTAACCTTAACGGGTTGTGTAGAGGAAATGAAAAGTCCTAAAGTACCCTCCCTTTTACTTTCTCACCTCTCCTACTACCCCTACTCCTTAAATTTCAGTTGCCTACTATAGCTATAACCATAGCAACCCAGCTGGTGGGAAATTATGGAAACTCCTACTCGTTCTCCCAGATTCAGGTAAGTCTTCACCTTATCTGGGAAGCCTCCATCAGTCTCCACTTTGGCATCAGAAGAGACTATCTCACTGTTATCATGACATGGACATCCCGTGCATGCCTGTATTTGAACACTTGTCTCATTGTTTCAGAACTCTGTTGGCCTCCTTCATTGCAGAATGATCTACTTGTTCATATTTGCATCCCTGGTGCAAATGTGTGGATTAGTGCCTGGCACATAGAAGCTGCTTGGTGCATTTCCCACTCGTCAATGTCAGAAACTGAAAGGAGGAGGGGTGGAGACTGTATGGCATTGGGATGGGAGGGGGAGGGGAATGAAGTGGAGTCAGAGTGGCCTAAGGGGCCCTGGCAAGACAGCCAGAGAGGAGATAGGAATCATGCACTTAGCCAGGAAAGCTGTGCCTGGAACGCAGGCTGTCCAGGAGAGCAGAGGGGGATAAGAAACTGGAGAAAAGCAGTGAAGATAGCAACCTGAGAGTACGGGGGTGGCGGGGCAGGGAGAAGTTGAAGTTCAGATCAGTCCACAGCCTTTGCAATGGGTTAGGGCAAGAGGTTCAAGACTGAGACCTGGTGAGGACGGGTGTGGTGACCCATGCCTGTAATCCTAGCTCTTTGGGAGGCCAAGGCGGGCGGATCACTTAAGGTCAGGAGTTCGAGACCAGCCTAGCCAACATACTGAAACCCCATCGCTAGTAAAAATACAAAAATTAGCCAGGCATAGTGGCACACGCCTGTAATCCCAGCTATTTGGGAGGCTGAGGCAAGAAAATCACTTGAATCCGGGAGGCGGAGGTTGCAGTGAGCTGAGATCATGCCACTGCACTCCAGCCTGGGCAACAGAGCAAGATTCTCCATCTCAAAACAAACAAACAAACAAAAAAAAAAAAAACTGAGACCTGGTGAAAGGGGGCTGCAGAACTTTTTAAAATGGTGTTAACTGTATAGTGAAGGGGGAGATGGAGTCTGGCAGAACTGCACAGTGAAATCAGGGGAAAAAATATCTGTCCTCAATTCCTCTTCTAATGGCTCAGGGAGGTGGGAAAGAAACAGATCCAGTATGAATACCTTGTAATCACACCTTTAACCTTTTAAACTGCTAAATGACACACATCATTTTCTTTAAAAGCAATATGGACTGCTAGCCAAGCTGAGCTTGGTTCAAATCCCAGCTCTTCCACTTATTAGCTATGCGAATGTAGATGTCACCTCAAGTCTCTGAGCTTCAATATATCCTACAAATAAAGGATATTAAAACCTTCCTCAAAAGACTAATGAGAAAATTTAACATAATGCATGTAAAGTGCTTAACACAGGGCCTGACACAGGGAGACACTTAGCACTTATTCCATCCTTGGTCTGGTTCTTTCACCCAGGCTGGAGTGCAGTGGTGCAATCTCGGCTCACTGCAAGCTCCGCCTCCCGGGTTCAAGCGATTCTCCAGCTTCAGCCTCCCGAGTAGCTGTGATTACAGGCACCAGCCACCACGCCTGGCTAATTTTTGTATTTTTAGTAGAGACAGGGTTTCACCATGTTGGCCAGGCTGGTCTCAAGCTCCTGACCTCAAGTGATCCGCCTGCCTCAGCCTCCCAAAGTGCTGGGATTACAAGTGTGAGCCTCCATGCCCAGTTAGTTCTTTCCTTCCAGTGCCAGCCAAGAATGTGTTGTCCAAATGGTTCTTCCTAAATCCATCTAAATTGCACTAAATCTTATCATGATTTGTTTTTCAAATGGGGGGTGGGGATTGAGTGCTCAATATGATTGCAATAATCCTTTTACAGGATCTAGAGAAGACTATATGGGTACTTGCTAACTTTTGAACTATATTCTTCTTTCTCTCATCTGTTACCTGGTGGATGCAATCTGTGCCATTTTTCCCCTGTTCTTTCACCTTTGGGTGATGAGGCAATAATCGTTGCTGCAGGAACATTTACTCAGCCAAACTATTTCACCAACATTTTGTGTTCAAATACATTCTTTGTTTCCCATGTGAAAATTGGTCTGTCTTTCATGAACCGAGATGACAATGTGATACTCTTCATCTTCAATGGGCTTTGTTAGCTTTCTTAGAATAACAATAGGTGGTGGTGAGCTCTCCACAAACTGCTTCACTTGGGATCTCAACCTTATCAGTAAGAAACATGACTGGAAGGCTGAAGCAATAGACTAGAAATTTGTGCAATTACAATTCCTGCATTAGCTATAAAACTGTCCCATATCAAAGGATAGATGGGTGAACCTATAGACTGAAATTTCAAATAAGAAATCTGAAGGATGGTTCTCTTTGTATAATAACCATCTTACATAGGGAAAGAGGGAGTGATCTCCTATGTTATATCATTAATCTACTCTCAGCATATTGCCTGTCATTTATCACTCCTTTAGAGTAATAATGACATTGTGTAAGAACACTGGGGAATGTAAGGTGCACAAGGAATCAATTTTTTTCTTTTTCTTTTTAGAGACAAGGTCTCACTACCTTGCCCAGGCTTTTCTCACATACCTGGGCTCAAGTAGTCCCCATACATTAGCCTCCCAAGTGGCTGGGACTAAAGGCATACACTATTATGCCCAGCTAAAGAGTCAATTTTCAATATATGTCCAAAACTAAGAGCAGAACTCCTATTATATATGGTTTACCACTGAGATATTTGGGGATTCTCAATAGTAATAAATCTGATCATAGAAATATTATCCATATGGTGAAATGGTCAGAATATCCCAGTGAATTCAAGTCTACAGATGCTTCATTCCCAAATAGAGGTGAGCCACTTGTTAGATGTGTGAGCTCAGACAAGTCATTTAACCTTTCTGATTCTCAATTTTCTTATAAATTAGGAAAAACAATAACAATTGTAGAAAGAAAACAGTTTATGAAAAAAAGTGGATCTATAATACTAAACAACAAATACTTGGAAGAAAGAAAGTTGATTGCAGATAAAGCATTTTGCAGTCCTTATATTGTCTAGGATGAAGAGAAAGCCATTGATTAACTTGAAACTTTGTTAGGGTAGTTATACCCTTCATTGAATAATCAATATAAGAATTAAAATAGGATATGTAACTTTCAAATGAGTAGAAGAAAATACAGAAAACTCAGTAAACTCAATAGAAGACAGGAACTGAGTGAAAAGAAGTAACCAAAAATTAGTAACAAAAAAACCAAAATAAGGTGGTAGAAATAATCCAATACACATCAAAAGTAATGATAAATGTAAAAGGACTAAATTCACCAGTTGTGAGGCAGAGATTCTGAAATTACTTTTTTAAAAGAAGAAAAACATATTTGTGGCTTACAAGACATATCATTTTAAAAAGATGAAAACCACCTAGGTAAACTAACTAAAACTAATTCTTGAACCAAAACTAACTAAAAGAAATTTAACGTAACTACATTATTGTCACACAAAATAGACTTTAAAAAATAAAGCATCACTAGGGAGAGGGTGATTATGGAATTATAAGATGGGTAATTTACTAGACAGTTATTTATAAGCATTCTCAAACTTGTAAGTAACTATCAACATGGCCTCAAAACATTTATAGCAAAAATGGACATAATTACAAAAATAAATTAACAATTCTCAATCATAGCTGGGAAATATTAATATACTTCATTCAGAAGCTGCTAAAGAAGACAAAAGAAAAATAAGAATGCTTAAAATTTAAACAAGTGTAATCAAATAATTTATATAGAACTCTGTACTCAGTGATTCAGTATTATATATTCTTTTCAAGCACACACGGAACATTCATAAAAACTGACTCCAGCATAAGTAATAGAGATGTTTCAATAAACACAAAATAATTTATATCATTCAAACCACATTATCTGTCTAAAATACAATGAAATTAAAAATCCTTTAGCAGAAACATAACCAATCAACCTATCGTGCTATACTCCCAATAGAGTTAGAAAATTTAAAACTTTTCTAAATAAAGACATCAATTAAGAAATTATTGGGAAACTTATTAAATATTTATGACTAAATGACAACCAAAGCGCTATATATCAAAACAGATAAAGTAGTTTCGTTTGTTTGTTTGTTTGTTTGAGATGGAATCTTGTTCTGTGGCCAGGCTGGAGTGCAGTGGCACGATCTCAACTCACTGCAACCTCTGCCTCCTGGGTTCAAGTGATTCTCCTGCCTCAGCCTCCTGAGGAGCTGGGACTAAAGGTGCACAGCACCTCGCCTGGGTAATTTTTGAATTTTTAATAGAGATGGGGTTTCACCATGTTGCTCAGGATAGTCTTGATCTCTTGACATCGTAATCCGCCCACCTCAGCCTCCCAAAGTGCTGGGATTACAGGAATGAGCCACCGTGCCCAGCCTAAAGTAGTTTTTGAAGAGAAATTTATAACCTTAAATGCATATATTTGGGGAAAAATATTAAAATTAATTTATCATGCAATTAAAGATGTTGGAAAAAACCACAGTGTGTATGCCAAAAAAGAAAAGGAAAAGACTAAAGATAGGCACAGAAATTAACAAAATAGAACACAAATAAGAAAGAGTATCAAAAACAACACCAAAAGCTTGTTTATTTGAAAAGATTAATGTACTAGATAATCCTCTAGTGAGATATATCAAAAAGATATAAACAACATCAGGAATGAAAAAGGGGCCGAGTTCGGTGGCTGTCACCTGTAATCCCAGCACTTTGAGAGGCCAAGGCAGGTGGATCACTCGAGCTCAGGAGTTTGAAACCAGCCTGGGCAACATGGAGAAACTCTGCCTCTACTAAAAATACAAAAATTAGCTGGGTGTGGTGGTGCATGCCTATAATCCCAGCTACTCAGGAGGCTGAAGCAGGAGAATCATTCAAATCCAAGAGGTGGAGGTTGCAGTGAGCTGAGATCACACCACTGCACTCAAGCCTGGGTGACAGAGCGAGATTCTGTCTCAAAGAAAAAAAAAAGAAGAAGAAGAAATGTTCCTTTGTGGTCAGCGCAGTGGCTCACACCTGTAATCACAGCACTTTGGGAGGCCCAGGCAGGCAGATCATGTGAGTTTGAGTTTGAGTAGAGTTTGAGAGTAGAATTTGAGTTTGAGTAGAATTTGAGAGTAGAGTTTGAGTTTGAGTTTGAGTTTGAGTAGCGTTTGAGACCAGCCTGGCCAAACATGGTGAAACTCCATCTCTACTAAAAATACAAAAATTAGCCAGGCATGGTGGCAGGCTCCTGTAATCCCAGCTACTTGGGCGGCTGAGGCAGGAGAACTGCCTGAACCTGGGAGGTGGAGGTTGCAGTGAGCCGAGATTGTGCCACTGCACTCCAGAATGGGCAACAGAGTGAGACTCTGTCTCAAAACAAAACAAAACAAAACAAAAAGAAATGTTAGTTCGCCATTCTGTAGGGTCTGTTTCACTTGTTCTGGCAGCTTATTTGACGATGCCTTTTCCTCTTGAGTCTCAGACTGCATTTCTCACATATCTGTTACGTTTGGCTTTCTGTTGTGAAATAAAAATGGTTTACATTTGCCATTAGTTAAGAGCTTGGGCTCTAGGGTCAAACAGACCAGATTTCGAATCCTGACTCTAAAACACAGTAGCTAAGAAGTTCTTAGAAAAGTTGAGCCTTCATTTTTTTTTCATCTGTAAGATGAGGCTAATGAAGGGGCCTCCTCTGCTGGGATGGTAATAAATCAAGCTGGGTTCTCTGTGCACACAGAAGTCTATGTGGAAAAAAAGAAAAAGAAATCAAGGGCAAGGCGCAGTGGCTCACATCTGTAATCCCAGCACTTTGGGAGGCCAAGGCAGGTGGATTGCCTGAGCTCAGGAGTTCGAGACAAGCCTGGGCAACACGGTGAAATCCTGTCTCTACTAAAATACAAAAAAAATTAGCCGGGCGCAGTGGCATGTGCCTATAATCCCAGCTACTTTGAAGGCTGAGGAAGGAGAATCGCTTGAACCTGGAGGTGGAGGTTGTAATGAGCTGAGATCGTGCCATTGCACTCCAGCCTAGGTGACAGAGCGAGACAGACAAAAAAAAAATAATAAAAAAAGAAATCAAGCCGGGCTCAGTGGCACATGCCTGTGATCTCAGCTGTGGGGGAGGCTGGGGCGGGACGACAGCTTGAGTCCAGGAGTTCAAGACCAGCCTGGGCAAGACAGAAAGACCCCATATCAAAAGAAAGAAATCAGTTAGCAGCACGGTGCCCACCAGATGAGACGCTTAATGAATGTTGATTGTTTTCTGCAAACACTGCTAATAATTATAGCATGGTTCTACAAAGATTATCAGTCATCTGAAAACAACAATGTATTTTACCAAATATTGACTTTTTAAAAATTCCAGAGTAATGTCAGGAAAGATGATACGCATCACTCAATTAACCAAAGACAAAATTGGTGCTTTGTGGGCCAGTCCCTTTGCAAACAGGTGCTGCCATGTGGCGCTTCCAGGCAGCAGAGCCCTGTCCTCTGCTGGCAGTCATAACAGATGCCATCAGCCTTGTCAAACCAGTCCGATTAGGTCACATGGCTTCAAGTAATCTCTTTTAGTTCCTTCTCTGGCCAGTCTATAAACTGAGGTAACCAAGGAACTTGGTTCTAACACTTGGTAAAGAAGGAGAATTGGGTGGGGGGTGCGGGCAGAAGGATAATTAAGAGAAAATGTATTCTGAAACTAGATAGAGGTGATGGTTACACAACATGGTGAATATACTAGATGTTACTGATGGTAAATTATGTTATGTATATTTTACCACAATAAAAGAGATAGACAGAATGGTGCAAGGTTGACCCCTGAGATTCACAGAATAATCTGCTAGGTACAAACACAGAATTGGGCTATGATTCCAGTAAAGAACAAAAGAAACATGTAGTCACTTTACAAATTGACAGAGATGCATAAACGTGTCATGCATAAAAGATGAAAGTATTCCATGTCTGATATGGTTTGGCTCTGTGTGCCCATCCAAATCGCATCTCGATTTGTAATCCCCATGTGTCGAGGGAGGGAGGTGACTGGATCATGGAGGTGGTTTCTCCCATGCTGTTCTCATGATAATGAGTGAGTTCTCACAAGATATGATGTTTTATAAATGTTTGGAAGTCGCTCCTTGGCTCTTCTCTTTCCTGCCACCTTATGAAGGAGGTACTTTCATCCTCTTCACCTTCCGCCATGACTGTAAGTTTCCTGAGGCCTCCCCAGACATGTGGAATGGCATCGATTAAACCTCTTTCCTTTATAAATTATCCAGTCTCGGGTATTTCTTTTTAGCAGTGTGAAAATGGACTAATATAATGTCATACATTCATGATAAAGTAACAGTGACCTTTAGCTTATCAAGGAGACCTGAAACTTGGATCTGTATGACCTCTAAGGAGCAACTGTGTACAATTTGGACTCAGCTTTATGGGAATAAATGAAATGTAACAGGTGCATATGGTGCCACTTTCTTGCCTGTGGAAATGGAGCATTGTTCTTCAGTCTATCAAAGTTGCCTGGTGTAGAGCTTACATTTCCTAAGAATAGCATAAAATCTACTGACTGTTCTTTTCCCACGATTAAAGTCAGGCATTGGTTATTCTTGGCTTCATATATTTAAAGTAGAAATAAGAATGTGTTCCAGCCTGGGCAACATGATGAGACTCCATCTCTACAAAAAAATACAAAAAAAAAAAAATCAGCTAGGCATGGTGGTGTGTGCCTGTGGTCCCAGCTACTTGGGAGGCTGAGGTGGGAGGATCACTTGCACCCAGGACGTAGAGGTTGCAGTGAGCCAAGATCATGCCACTACACACTAGCCTGGGTGATAGAGTGAGACCCTGTCTTGAAAAGAAAAAAAAGAAAAAGAATGTGTTAACTGGTCCAGTGCAGTGGCTCACATCTGTAATCCCAACACTTCAGGAGGCCAAGGTGGGAGGATTGCTTGAGGCCAGGAGTTCAAGACCAGCCTTGGCAACATAACAAGACCCTGTCTCTACCAAAATTTTAAAACATTAAAACGTTTTTTAAAAAAGGAATATGTTAATTAGAAGACTTCTGGCATACAATATCTTCTGCTATATGTTAAAGGTTTTCCAAGTTTCTACTTGGATTGGGACCTTTGAGGTCCAGCACGGGAAGGAGAATGTCTGTGGGAAAGAGGTTCTAAGTTTATCTCAATATATGCAACAATCATTTACTGGAGCTTAGACTATGCGCAGCACTTTGCTAAGCTCATTACAAAAGTTATCACACTTAATCCTCACAACAATCCTATGGAGGCAGGTACTATTTTCATCCACAGTGTACAGATGATAGGTCTGAGGCTTGGAGATATTATATAACTTTCCCAAAGTCACATGGCTAATAATTAGCCAGGATGAGAGCTAAGGGCCATATTACTCCAAATCTTATACTCTTAATCACTAGCTATGCCGCCTCTCTGTTCCACCTGAGTGGAAAACTGAGTTTCACCATTTTTTCTCCACCTCTTGGCTCTGCTTTCCTCTGGAATGGCTTCATCCTCAAGCAGGCTTTGTCCACGTGCTGCAAAGATGGCCCTAGCAGCTCTGGGTGTGTGTGATTCCTAGCCTCTGTGATTCCCAGGAAAATGGGTGTTATAATTGTCCTGGAGAGGGCTCCGGGGTAGATTCCCGCGAACAGTTCTTCCCTTTGTTGTGTGAGCATGCCACTCCTCCCATCAAGAGGTGGAGTTTATTTCCTTTCCTCCTGAATCTGAGATGGTTTCTTTGACCAACACACATTCTGGGACTTCTGAACCCAGGCCTTTGAAAGACAAGCAGCCTTTGCTTTGCTGTCTAGGAACCCAACTGCCATGCTGTAAAGAAGTCTAGGCTATGTCACTGGATGGAGGCCCCACAGAGAGGCCCTGAAGGATGAGATGCCACATGGAAGGAGGCCCATGAAGGAAAATCGAGGCACCTCAGCAGACAGTCATTACCAGGGTCCTGGACCTTTCAGCTCAGCCCAGCTGACAGCTGAATGCAGCTGTGAGTAAATCCAGCCAACGCCACACAGGGCAGAAGAACACCCTGTCAACCCACAGAATCACAAGAAATAGTGCATCCTTGCTTAAAGATGCCAAGTTTGGGGGCAGACAGTTATTGCTATTGGCTTGGCATAAGTAATGTGCACATTTCTAGATATTTCATGCCCAGGAGCATGCAGGCCTCTGATTGGGAAGGTGTGCTTCACCTGCATCCTCCCTCGGCGCCTTGGTGGGTACCCACAGAAATGCTAGACAGATGGAAAAAATCTGTGTCCACCTTCCTTGTGTGGTTTTTGTTAATGTGGTAGGAAGAGCAAGGACTTTGGGGTCCAAATACCTGGATTCGAATATCTGGCCATCCCTCTTTCCAGTATGCCACCACAAACAGCACATATGGTTTCTCTACATCTTTCTTAAAACTAGAAATGATTTTTCACACAAGGTTCTTTTGTGGAGATGAAGAGAGATTTATTTCGCGAATATTCACTGAGTTCTTCCAATAGACCTGGCAATATCCAGTGCATTATAAGCGCTTTGAAGACAAGCTCTTTGTACTCTCACTTTTTCTGAAATTCCAAACATATTTATTGAATGAATGAATTGTGTCAGATCCTGGTGACACAAAGATGAGTGCAGAATTGGTCTCTGAAAAGTTCCCAGTTAATGGTAAAGAATGTGTACAAGACTACAAAGTGGCATACAAAATTTAGTTGTTATTATTTAACTTTTTCAATGCAGTGATTCATGCACTCATTCATTCATTTACTAACTCTTCCTACCTCATTCCCAACAGTATTTGCAGAAGCTTTAAAAAATCATTAAATATAAAAGGATAAAGTACAGATGAAGAATTAGGGCAAAGGGAAAATAAAGGTTAGAACAATGATTTATTAATCTATAATTTAATTGCAACATGCTTTGGCTTTAAAGCCAAGGTACACTGCATTGTTCTTATTGAAGCATTGACTGTTGTTTTTGTTGTTTGTTTTTTGCTTTTGAGATGGAGTCTTGCTCTGTCGCCCATGCTGGAGTGCAATGGCATGATCTCGGCTCACTGCAACCTCTGCCTCCCGGGTTTAAGCCATTCTCCTGCCTCAGCCTCCCAAGTAGTTGGGATTACAGGTACCCACCACCACACCCAGCTAATTTTTGTATTTTTGGTAGAGATGGGGTTTTGCCATGTTGGTCAGGCTGCTCTCAAACTCCTGACCTCAGGTGATCCACCTGCCTCAGCCTCCCAAAGTGCTGGGATTACAGGCATGAGCCACCACACCTGGCCTGTTTTTAAGCTGGTGTCTTCACTTAAGGTAATTAAGCTATCACTACTGCCAAGATTTCTAGAAGCAATAACTTCTAAGTTAGCCAACTGTAGTTTTGACATAAACACATCCTCTCAGATTTTATTGTACATTTCAATTAACTTCAATTGGTAGGAAAGATCTTGGAAAAACTGCTTCTACTCCAGTTGGGTTAAATTGGTTGGTTCAGTCTAAAGACCTAACCATTGTGTATATGGTGATCAAACAGGAAGCAGTGGAGACTAGTAGGTAAAAACTAGGAAGGAAGCAGCTAGAAGCTGAAAACCAAGCTTCAGACTCCTCCTCTATCACTTACTACGTATGTAACCTTGAGCAGGTCACCTCACTAAGGCTGTTTCCTCATCAGTAAAATGGGTGTAATACTAGTATTTACGACATAGGGTTGTTATGAGAATTAAATGACATAACCTGCATAGTACATAGTAAATGTTCATAAATGCTAGCTATTACCACCATTGTAGTGGAGAGAGGATCAATTATGGAGGTGCCTGGCTTTGGGGCAGCTATAGGTTTATTGCAAGTCTGAGTAGGTGGGTATTAATTAAGACATTCTGATGACAAGTGAAATGGAGGTAATACTGGTCATTTGAAAATTACTCATGTGCTTTTATATTTAGCTTGTCAGAACACATGACTTCCACCCTTGTCTTCCTGAGGCATCCTTTTGCCTGGGGAGATTAAAAGTGTTACAGAGGAATGCAAAGAGGAAATCCAGCTTCTGACACTCAAAAATAGGATTTTCATGCACTACTCTAGCAAGAGAGGACTGTGGATCTTCCTTTACCTCTATCTTTATTTATCAAGGTCCAGGCTAGTGAACTGTAGCGTTCCATATAGGAAGAAGAAGGAGGACAATGCTGCCCCTTATTGGCCTCAGAGGTATTATGGGAGGAAGAATAAAGAGAGGGGGATAAACCAAATGTTTAAATATGGATCCCAGTGTTTCCTCTCTAGGCTTCGGCAAGAATCTTTTGCTCTGTTGTCCATTTGGGTTTCTGTTTAGGAAAGAGACACCTTGAAGGCTGTTCTAAGGTAACTAGGAGAGCAGGCATATCCATTAAATTTGGTAGCTCAGCTGGGCTGGGCAAAGGCATTCTTTTTTTTTTTTTTTTTTTCTTTTTTTTGAGATGGCGTCTAGCTCTGTTGCCCAGGCTGGAGTGCAGTGGCACGATATTGGCTCACTGCAATATCCGCCTCCCGGGTTCAAGCGATTCTCCTGCCTTGGCCTCCTGAGTAGCTGGGATTACAGGCATGCGCTACGACACCCAGCTAATTTTTGTATTTTTAGTAGAGACACGGTTTCAACATGTTGGTCAGGCTAGTCTCAAGCTCCTGACCTCATGATCTAGCCGCCTCAGCCTCCCAAAGTTCTGGGATTACAGGCATGAGCCACTGCACCAGGCCTTTTTTTTTTTTTTTTTTTTTTTTTGAGACAAAGTCTCACTCCGTCAACCAGGCTGGGTGCAATGGCATGATCTCAGCTCACTGCAAACTCCACCACCTAGGTTCAAGCGATTCTCCTGCCTAGGCCTCCATAGTAGCTGGCATTACAGGCACATGCCACCACACCGGCTAATTTTTGTATTTTTAGTAGAGACAGGATTTCACCATGTTGGCCAGGCTGGTCTTGAGCTCTTGATCTCAAGTAATCCACCTGTCTTGGCCTCCTGAGGTGCTGGGATTACAGGCATGAGCCAACACACCTGGCTGGGCAGAATCATTCTTGAAGTTTCGGTTTCTGAGCTGCTCTCAAGCATCAGAAGGCTGCAATCAGCTTGCTATGGTGGAGCAAGGTCATCTACCTCATCACAGAAGCTGGTGGGACACTGGTGGGAGTGAACTGCTGGTAGCAGACAGAGGAAGATGAAGCAGAGGCTCAGAAGTCTGCAGCCAGGAATGATGCAGCTCAGGAGACATCTGACTGCATCCTCCACCTAGAGCCCCTGTCATTCTCTCTGTAATGTTGTTGAAAGAAACCAGTTCTGTGTGACCTTGGACAGACCCCTTAAACTCTCTGGGCTTCCAACTCCTCATCTGTAAAATGAAGAGGCAGGCAGGATAATCTCCAAAGCTCACACTAGTCCTGAAATTCTATGTGTCTGAGGCTGGGCGCAGTGGCTCACACCTGTAATCCCAGCACTTTGGGAGGCCTAGACAGGGGGATCACCTGAGGTCAGGAGTTCGAGACCAGCATGGCCAACCTGATGAAACCCCGTCTCTACTAAAAATACAAAAAATTAGCCAGGTATGGTGGTGCATGCCTATAATCCCAGCTACTCGGGAGGCTGAGGCAAGAGAATCACTTGAACCCAGGAGGCAGAGGTTGCAGTGAGCCAAGATCACACCACTGCACTCCAGCCTGGGCAACAGAGTGAGACTCCGTCTCAAAAAAACAGAAAAGAAAAGAAATTCTATGTTTCTACAATTCAAATCAATATCAAACCTTCTCCTAACACATGCAATTTGTAATATGAATATAACCTAATTGAACTGCTAAAGCAGGGGTGTCCAACCTTTTAGCTTCCCTGGGCCACGCTGGAACAAGAAGCACTGTCTTGGGCCACACATAAAATACACGAACACTAATGATAGCTGATGAGCTATTAAAAAAAAAAATCTCATTATGTTTTAAGAAAGTTTACGAATTTGTGTTGGGCCCCATTCAAAGCCATCTTGGGACACATGCTGCCCATGGGCTTCAAGTTGGACAACCTTGTGCTAGAGACTTAAGGTCATGGTGAAACCTGGTAGCCCCCAGAGGAGCAGCAGAATTATAAGACCTCATGTCTAGTGAATTTCAGACCTACCACTTCTGGCAAAAATCCCCTCTGTTATTATGTTCAAGTAAAAGATTAAATAGAGCCAGGCGCGGTGGCTGATGCCTGTAATCCCAGCACTTTGGGAGACTGAGGCGGGCAAATCATGAGGTCAGGAGTTCAAGACCAGCCTGGCCAACATGGTGAAACCCTGTCTGTACTAAAAATACAAAAATTAGCCGGGTGTGGTGGCATGCCTGTAATCCCAGTTACTCAGGAGGCTGAGGCAGGAAAAGCTCTTGAACCTGGGATGGGGAGGTTGCAGGGAGCCAAGATCACGCAGCTGCACTCCAGCCTAGGCAACAGAGCGAGACTCTGTCTCAAAAAAAAAAGATTAATAGAATTAGCAAACTTCTATTTTGTGAATTTTAAGATCAGCTATTAAAACTCTATATTCCTTTTACTCAGTAATAAAACTACTGATATGTGAAACAATATGGATAAATCTCAAAATAATTGTGCTGAGTGAATGAAGCCAGACATAAAAAAGTACACACTGTATGATTCCATTTGTATACAAAACTTTCTGTGTATAGTGGCAGGCAGATCATGGTTGCTTGGGAAGGGGGTAGGGGCCATGAGGGCACTTACAAAGGGGGCGTGAGGAAAGTTTTGAGGGCAATGCATATATTCACTATCTTGATTGTTGGTGATGGTTTCATGGGTGCATACATATGTCAAAACTTATGAATGGAACATTTTAAATATGTGCAGCTTACTATACATCCTTTATATGTCAATAAGTATTTTTTAAGAATCAAATTTTTAAAAGTTAAAGAAACTTTATGCATTTCTTCATTTGTCAGCTTTAGCCAAAATAAACATTTTAGCTGGGTACAATGGCTCACACCTGTAATCTCAGTGCTTTGGGAGGCCGAGGCAAGAGGATCGCTTGAGGCCGGGAGTTCAAGACCAGCCTGGGTAACATAGCAAGACCTCATCTCTACAAAAAATATTTTTAAAAAATTAGTCAAGCATGGTGGCACTCACCTGAGGTCTCGACTATGCAGGAGGCTGAGGCAGGAGGCTCACTTGAGCTCAGGAGTTGGGGGCTGCAGTGAGCTATGATCATGCTGCTGCACTCCAGCCTGGACGACAGAGAGACCCTGTCTCAAAAAAAAAAAAAAGAAAAGAAAAGAAAAAAGAAAAGGATTTCAAAAAATGTTAACTTCTAGTTGTTATATATGAGTGGGAAAAAAACAATAAAAGAGAGTGTATAAATATATGACGTATGTATATGTATCGTGTGTGTGTCTGTGTGTCTGCATACACACACAATTATGTGTCTTCTAATAAGAGCTTACCCTTTAATTATTGAAACACAGAAATCAGATAGGCTAGATTTAAAACATTCCACAAAGGAACAAAACATTAAAGCATAAGATGCCATGTATTTCTAATTCATATATGATTTGAGATACTTAAACTTCAAAAATTTAAGTAGTAATACTGTCCTTTGTTTAGGTTTTGTGCAACTAGTACTTGAGATGTTTTTAGTTTCCTTTGGATACTTTGCCTACAACTAAAGTATGCTGTCACCAGTGGGCAATTATGTAATTATGTCTCAGTTATAGCCACACAGTATAAATGGCAGATCTTCCACCTCAAGTGTGGTTAACTGAGAAAAAGCAGCAGAAATGAGCACTCAACTTTTCTTTTTCTTTTTTTCTTTCTTTCTTTTTTTTTTTTTTTGAGACGGAGTTTCACCTTTGTTGCCCAGGCTGGAGTGCAATGGTGCGATCTCGGCTCACTGCAACCTCCTGGGTTCAAGCGATTTTCTTGCCTCAGCCTCCTGAGTGGCTGGGATTACAGGCGCCTGCCACCATGCCCAGCTAATTTTTGTATTTTTAGTAGAGATGGGATTTTGCCATGTTGGCCAGGCTGGTCTCGAACCCCTGACTTCAGGTGATTTGCCCACCTTGGCCTCCCAAAGTGCTGAAATTACAGACGTGAGCCACCGCGCCTGGCCATAAGCACTCAACTTTTTTTTTTTTTGACACCGAGTCTTGCTCTGTCACCCAGGCTGGAATGCAGTGGCGCAAACTCCGCTCACTGCAAGCTCCGCCTCCTGGGCTCACACCATTCTCCTGCCTCAGCCTCCCGAGTAACTGGGACTACAGGCACCCACCACCAGGCCCGGCTAATTTTTTTTTTTTTTTTGTATTTTTTTTAGTAGGGATGGGGTTTCGCCGTGTTAGCCAGAATGGTCTCAATCTCCTGACCTCATGATCCGCCTGCCTCGGCCTCCCTAAGTGCTGGGATTACAGGCGTGAGCCACTGCACCCGGCCGAGCACTCAACTTTTTAAAAGACTAAATAAATGTTTGCAATGATGTTTATCAACACTGATTATGTCCATTTGTTTCCATTTTAAATGTGGTAAGAATTCTAGAAATCAATATAGACGTATTCTTTTCTTGCAAATGCCTAATTGTTACATCTTTTAGTTATCTGTTTTTAAGAAGCAAGCACCGCAGCTCAAACAGAGGGCATGAGAAAAGTGTGTCAGAGAAGCTAAAAACAAAAGTCCCTTGTTCTGGAGAAATCTGTGGATTTGAAATAATTAGTAGAAGATGAGCTTAATTTATGTAATAGCATATACACATTCTTAATTAAAAATTCAAAATGTTTTCTGTTTTCGGGACACTAAACTGGTGTGCAACAAGGTTAAGGCCAATATGCCATCAGGCTTTGCTTGTCTAACATCTGAAGTTGACTTTAAATTCTAAAGTTGACTTTTCTCGTTTTACAGGCAGACAGGCAGTGAGGTTTTTTGTTTTTTGTTTTTGTTTTTGTTTTTGTTTTTTTCTGGAGACCGAGTCTCACTCTATCACCCAGGCAGGAGTACAGTGGTGGATCTCGGCTCACCTCAACCTTCCTAGGTTCAAGCAATTCTCGTGCCTCAGCCTCCCAAGTAACTGGGATTATAGACATGTACCACCATGCCCAGCTAATTTTTGTATTTTTAGTAGAGATAGGGTTTTGCCATGTTGGCCAGGCTGGACTGAAACTCCTGGCCTCAAGTGATCCGCCTGCCTTGGCCTCCCAAAGTGCTGGGATTACAGGTGTGAGCCACCGTGCCCAGCCTCAGGCAGTGAGTTTTCAAAGTTGAGCTTCATGCGCATGGTGACTCAACTTTTGTGGGGAGGCATTGACAATTCCAGCTATATTCAAGTTCATTAAAGAGCCCCTTCATTCTGGAGTAGTTTGAAAACTTAAAACTCTGAGCATCAGTGACCATCCCTGTCTCATCTTCTTGTCATTATATGAATAGCAGTGGAGAATGAGATCAGAACACCAGCGAGGGAAAAAAAGTGTGCTAGAGTATGGCTAAGGATGAGAAAACATGAAATTATGCTATTTGGGATGGTGGGTGGGAACTCCTGGGCTGGGGACGAGGATAAAGTGTTTCTGGTGGGCATTTCCTCTCCTGGTAATAACCCCAGTTTTGTTTTGAGGGAAGCATCCTTCCCCTTTGTCAGCCATGTGGTTCAGTTGCAACTGGCCCCTACTCTAATCCTAGGATGGGCTGTAATTGGCTTAAACCAGTCACTATGCACTAGCCCCCTTGGTCACCATGGTCTTTCCAAAATAAGCAAACAATGCAATCTAAGACAACTCAATGGAAGGAGATATTGGGACCTCTGAGGGGGTAAGAGTTCCACAAGACATTCTCTTTCCTGAAGAGTGGCTATAAGGACTAGAGATATGACCTGGTTGGCAGCCATTTTATTACCAAGAGTGGGGTGCCTGGGGCTGCCAGGAATCCACTTTGTGGAGAATAAAACCAGTAAAGCAGAGAGCAGAGAAAAAATATGGAGAGAAACAAGTCCTTAGTTGAAATGACTTGAGCTGTTGGATCAAATTATACATAAAGTCAGATTTCACTGTACTTTCAGTTAAATAAACCCATTATTCCCCTCTTTTTAAAAATGAATTTTCTATATCTTGAAATACAAGGAGTCCTAACTAATCCGTGATCATTTTACAAGAGTTGTGGACAGTGCTAAATATGGCCCAAGATAAAAATAGTTAAAATGGTAAATTTCACCACAATTTGGAAAAACTCAGTAATCTCTGGCAGTAAAGAAAAAAAAGATGCCTAAGTTTATAAGTCTGGAGCTTCTGAGTATCTATAAGGTACCTAAAAAGGTCACACAGTTATTCAAAACCCACCTTTGCCATAGGCCTCCAGGAAGACATTTTCCTGCAGGTCTTTATAGGCATCCTACCATGATGGCAGTGTCTTCCATTTTTTAAATTATTTCTGGACCATTTGGGCTCCATTTTTAAAAAAAAGAGAGATCTAACTCTCAATTGGGTGCTTATTCTGTACCAGGTACTTTGCTGAGTAATTTCTGTGTATCATCTAATTTTCTTATTTATTTATTTATGAGATGGAGTTTCACTCTTGTTGCCCAGGATGGAGTGCAATGGCACGCTCTCCCCTCACCGCAACCTCACCTCCCAGGTTCAAGCGATTCTCCTGCCTCAGCCTCCTGAGTAGCTGGGATTATAGGCATGCACCACCACGCCCGTCTAATTTTTGAGTATTTTTAATAGAGATGGAGTTTCTCCACGTTGGTCAGGCTGGTCTCAAACTCCCGACCTCAGGTGATCCACCCGCCTCGGCCTCCCAAAGTGCTGGGATTACAGGTGTGAGCCACCGTGCCGGGCCTAATTTTCTTCTAGTAGCCACCACTCTTATGACCATCTTATTTTATAGATGGAAACATTGAGAATTAGAGGAGTTAAGAAACTTGCCCGTGCTCACACAGCAAGAGACAGGGCTAGGACTTAAACTCTTTCAGGGCCATGTTGAAAGTCAGTTATCAGTGAAGGAAGCCAGAGAGGCTGGTCCAAAGTCTCTGAGGCATAGAGAAGCTCTAGCCAATGTTTCCTCCTCTCCAGGCAACTAAAACAGAAAAACAGATACTGGTTAGCAGCACACTTACTTCCGCGTCAATTATATTGAAATCCCAGGATCATTTATTTCTGATTAGAAATTTCCCAGCAAGTTCTGCTTTGGGGAGGAAAAGATCTGAAATTTCTTCTGCTTTTGTTCCTTTCAAACTGTCATTGTATGTGCTGGACTGTGATCAGCTGTGGGGAGAGAATACAGGGTGGGACAGGCCAAGAGCTGGTAAAGGAGACAGAGAGAGACTTGAGGGATCCTGAATGACCTATAAAACCTGTGGGTTTACAGAGGTGAATCTGAGATGTGGCATGGGCTGGGCTCCAAGGAGATGAACTGGAGATGCCCAAATCATAAATTGGGCATTATGTAGCAGAGAATGGGTAAAGACTGCTGTCCAGATCTCCAAAGCTACCAGGAATGCACTATCAGAATGTCCAGGCTGGGATCCATCTCCAAACCGGGAAAAAGAACAAGGAGGATCTGTTGGAATTCTGGCAACCCTGGGCACAAGGGAATGTTATTAGCACCTAATATTTGAATTATCATTTGGTGTCAGGCACCATGCAAGCTTTATTTGCATTGTCTCATGTAATCATCCTCCATGAGTTAGGTATAGGTGAGAAAGGTGAAGTTTAAAAAGACAGTTAAGGCTGGGCATGGTGGCTCATGCTTGTAATCTCAGCACTTTGGGAGGCCGAGGCAGGTGGATCACCTGAGGTTGGGAGTTCAAAACCAGCCCGCGAAATATGGCAAAATCCCATCTCTACAAGTCATAGAAAAATTAGCCAGGCATGGTGGCTCGTGCCTGTAGTCCCAGCTACTTGGTGGGCTGAGGCAGGAGGATCACTTGAGCCTGGGAGTTTGAGGCTGCAGTGAGCCATGTTCGTGCCACTGCACTCCAACCTGGACAACAAAGTGAGGCCATGTCTCAAAAAAAAAAAAAAAGACAGTAGTTAACTCACCAAGATCTCCCTAGGCTTGCTAACTAAAGACACCTGGTTCTTGATATAGTCTCCCTAGGTAAGGAACTGAGATAAGACCTTGAGGCTGGGAATAGCATCTTGCCTTGTTGGTCCAGGGACAGAAACTTGAGACTATTCTGGTTTTAAGCTGATCAGAGTAAGTTAGACTCTGGAGGTCCTAATAATTGCAAGAGCAGAATTGATTCTCTGAGTTGCCATAACTTTCTTTCTTTTTTTTTTTTTTGAGACAGAGTCTCACTCTGTTGCCCAGGCTGGAGTGCAGTAATGCGATCTTAGCTCACCGCAACCTCCGCCTCCCTGGTTCAAATGATTCTCCTGCCTCAGCCTCCTGAGTAGCTGGAATTACAGGCACTCATCACCATACCTGGCTAATTTTTGTATTTTTCGTAGAGACGGGGTTTCATCATGTCGGTCAGGCTGGTCTCAAACTCCTAACCTCGTGATCTGCCCGCCTCGGCCTCCCAAAGTGTTGGGATTACAGGCGTGAGCCACCGCGCCCAGCCTGAGTTGCCATAACTTTCATAATATGGTCAGAAAGGAATTGCTGAGTTGTGTCATAGCAACTCAGCTATAGCAACTCAGATATTATTATCATAAATAATAATGGCTTTGAAAATTTTCCATCTCTTGCATCATATGTAGACACATTTATTCGACAAACATTTACTGATTTCCTACTTGTGTTGGGCACTATTCTAGGAGCTTGGAGTATAAAAATAAACAGGACACAGTCCTTGTCTTCAAGGAGCTTTTAGTCTACTGGAAAAAATAAAATACTGTGTGCTAACTGCTAAAATAGAGATCTGTGAAAAACTCTGCCAAAGAAGCTTCGCAAAGATAATACTGGAGTTGGATCTTGAAGGTAAGTGGGGATTCTTTAAGAACATTACAGGGGTCGGGCGAGGTGGCTCACGCCTGTAATCCCAGCACTTGGGAGGCTGAGGCGGGCAGATCACCTGAGGGTGGGAGTTCGAGACCAGCCATGACCAACATGGTGAAACCCCATCTCTACTAAAAATACAAAATTAGCCAGGAGTGGTGGCACATGCCTGTAATCCTAGCTACTTGGGAGGCTGAGGCAGGAGAATCACTTGAACCCCGGCAGCAGAGGTTGCAGTGAGCTGAGGTGGCGCCATTGCACTCTAGCCTGGGTAACAAGGACAAAACTCCATCTCAAGAAAAAAAAAAAAAGAACATTACAGGAAGGACAGATTCTGGGCAGAAGAACTGGGGTCTATGAGAATGGGCAAGAACACAGTCTGTTCTGTAGAATAGCACCATAGTCTCTGAAGCTAAAATATAGGGTATATCAAGAAGGATTTCGTGGGAGGGGGAGCAAAATGGAGGAGGTAAAACTCCAGGACAATTCAGATGTCAAAAGGAAATTAAAATGCATTGCATTTGTTTATCTTTTTTGAGTTGACTGAGAAGTAAGAGAGTAGGGTGTAAGTTGTGATTTTTACCAAGGTATATCAGTCTGGGTGTAATCAGGAGAGGGAAACCAAATAGGAATTACGGCAGAGAAAGCCTAATAGAAATATGGCCAGGTGCGGTGACTAACACTTATAATCCCAGCACTTTGGGAGGCTAAGGTGGGAGGATCACCTGAGGTTGGGGTTCAAGACCAGCCTGGCCAACGTGGCGAAACCCTGTCTCTACTAAAAATACTAAAAAAAAAAATTAGCTGGGCGTGGTGGCACGCATCTATAGTCCCAGCTACTCTGGAGGCTGAGGCAGGAGAATCACTTGAACCCAGGAGGGCAGAGGTTGCAGTAAGCTGAGATCGTGCTACTGCATTCCAGCTGGGGCAACAGAATGAGACTCCCCCTCAAAAGAAAAAAAAAGTCGGGTGCGGTGGCTCACACCTGTAATCCCAGCACTTTGGGAGGCCGAGGTGGGCAGATCACCTGAGGTCAGGAGTTCAAGACCAACCTGGCCAACATAGGGAGACCCTGTCTCTACTAAAAATACAAAATTAGCCAGGTGTGGTAGTACATGCCTGTAATCCCAGCTACTCAGGAGGCTGAGGCAGGGCAGGAGATTGGAGTAATGAGGGATTCATTAGTAAAAAGAGAAATCTAAAGAATATAGGAAATCACAGAGATATATATATGCATATATATATATATATATATATATATAAAAGCAGGTCTAATATATAACAGTACATCTAATAGCCATTCCCCATAGCCCCCAAAGTTGAGATCCAGATCTTATTGGAGAGGGCTTGGCCATGGCTTATTAGATGGCTTAGAAGTCCATCATGGTGCTTATATTAGTAAAGCGTGCTGGAAATCTGCTCCCTGGAGTGCATGCCACTGTAGAAGCACTGAGGAGGATACCAGGGGAAACTGGCTGCTGAGCTGCCATGTGCTTCAAGGGTAGGACACTAGAGAAGCACCTCATGCAATAGGAGCTGGCCACCAGGGAAGTCACGTGTGCTGCCCAAGGGGCCTGGTATTAGAGGAAGCTACACAGTAACTCAAGCATGCTGCAGGAACCAAGAAATAAAATCCTTCTTTCTGGCCGGGTGCGGTGGCTCACTCCTGTAATCCCAGCACTTTGGGAGCCCGAGGTGGATGGATCATGAGGTCAGGAGATCGAGACCATCCTGGCTAATATGGAGAAACCCCATCTCTACTAAAAATACAAAAAAAATTAGCTGGGCGTGGTGGCGGGCGCCTGTAGTTCCAGCTACTAGGGAGGCTGAGGCAGGAGAATGGCGTGACTCCGGGAGGCAGAGCTTCCAGCCTGGGTAACTCTGTCTCAAAAAAAAAAAAAAAAAAAAAATCCTTTTTTCCTGCAATGTCTCTCCAGCTCCCTCTATGACAAACTTTGGTGTCAGCTGGCAAAGGACAAATATTTAAAGGCCCAGGCCTATTTTCACAGAACAGGCAAAAAGGTTGAATTTGGAGCTGTGAGGCATTAAATCTGTAACTGGCACACAAGAACTGGTAAAAATATTTTTGACTGGTATTTCCTGGGAAAATTATGCCCAAACTAAATTCACATTTTTGAAGTGCTGTATTTAATAAAATCTGTGCAAATTCAGTGCCAGGTGGAGAAAAATAAAATAAAATAAATAATAAAATCATATACTGGATAAAAATCTGACAAATGGTTCATGATCCTGGAAAATTTGCACCAGGACATCCCATTTACTAATATTACCTTTCTGTTATTGATATTGGTGAAAGTTACATGATGTTATATTTGTCACTAAAAGTGGTATGATGTGCATTATTTTTAAATGGCAGTTAAGAGCAAATGCTTTATACTTTCTGTATATACAAAGAAAAAAATAGCAAGAGCTTTGGAGCTGACAAACCTCATTTGAATCTGGGCCTGGCCAACATGGTGACACCCTGTCTCTACTAAAAATACAAAAATTAGCCAGGCGTGGTGGCACGTGCCTGTAATCCAGCTACTCAGGAGGCTGAGGCAGGAGAATCACTTGAACCCAGGAGGCTGAGGTTGCAGTGAGTTGAGATCGTGCCACTGAACTCTAGCCTGGGCGACAGAGCGAGACTCTGTCTCAAAATAATAACAATAATAATAAATAACAAATAACAATTTGTCACATATTGAGTAAGGCACAATGCTGAGCTCTAGAGTTAAATTAAGCATATGCCTTTGCTTTCAAAGAGCTGATAATATATTTAGGAGGCAAATAAGGATAATCCAATGAATACAAAGCAATGTGATGAATGCATTACAGGAAAATATGGGCTGATATGAGCTGGTGCTCTCCAGCACAGCTGCATGATGGTCCAGATGCTGAAATATGTCCATACTATTGATCAAGAGCCACCTTCCCTACCTCCCTTTCCCAGATATCTTCATGATCTAGAGACTAAAGAGCTGAAGCATGAATGCCCAGGGCTCTGTTTTAGTTCTTGGGACCAGGCTGTATTCCGACTGGACATACTTAAAGCAGAACTAATTTTTCAATATCTTTAAATATTTTGAATATCACTCCTGGTGATACGCATAGAGAGTTAGATTAGATGAAGTATGTATAGAAAGGATAGAGACCTAATTCAGAACAAAAAGTTAAAACAAAAACCTTCAATAACTGGAAAGTTATTTTCTTTTTCTATTATAAAATCTTATAGAAAATTTGAAAAATACCAATATAGTTATGTAAGATGTTACCATGGGATAAACTGAGTAAAGGGTACATGGGAAACAAACAAACAATAAAGAATACAAGGGATCTCTCTGTACTATTTTTGCAATTTCCTGTGACTCTTTAATAATTTCAAAATAAATAATGTTTTAAAATGTGAAGGAAGCCTATCTATCTACTTGATATTGTTAATTACAAAGATATACACACTATACCATTGCAAATGGAATTCTATTGGTGCTTTATTGAAATAAAACAATTTTAGGCCAGGTGTGGTGGTTCACACCTGTAATCCCAGCATTTTGGGAGGCCGAAGTGGGTGGATCACCTGAGGTCAGGAGTTAGAGACAAGCTTGGCCAACATGGTGAAACCCCATCTCTATTAAAACTACAAAAATTAGCCGGGCATGGTGGCAGGTGCCTGTGATCCCAACTACTCAGGAAGCTGAGACAGGAGAATCACTTGAACCCGGGAGGCAGATGTTGCAGTGAGCCAAGATCGCACCATTGCACTTCAACCTGGGCAACAAGAGCAAGACTTAGTCTCAAAAAAAAAAAAAAATTAATAATAAAAAAGCATTAAGTCTTAAAAGGATGGAAATATTCCTTTTCACTAGTTTGGAGTATAACATAAGTCATATCTCTTCATAGTCAGATATAAAGGACTCGGACTTGCAGGAAGTCTTTTTGTCTTGAGGTTCTTAGAATCTCACAGGTGCCCATTCTCTGTGATGTCTGTTGGGCCTGTTGCACGTCATTACCCCTGAAACCCAGCTACCTAGTCAGTCCTAGGAACTAGTGATTCACTGCTGCCATCACCACGTCCCTCAGCAATGACCTGTGGGGGTAACTGGTCAGAAAAACATCTAGCATTCACCCCTTGCTCAACATAGAAGTGTTTGCCCCAAGCAGGAACAGTTATCACCGTTGAATTCTCATAGAGTTAAACACAGACCTCACCATGCAATCAGGCAATCATGATAGTTTACTGTGCTTCCCTATAGTTGCTAAACGGTCTAATCTAAATTACTAAAATTTTAGAAAGCCATTTCTTCACCTTCTTCAAAGGCATGCAGGCTAGCTAAGGAAAGCTCAATTTGCGTTACTGAGCAGAATACAAAAATCTCAGTGTGTAGCATCAGCATGCAAACTTAAGGTGAGCTGTACAGCTTTCTTCAAGATTAATGGGTGAATATTATTAGCTGTGTATATAAATGAATAAGATATCCATTGTGGTGAGCATCCCAAAACCAAGGAGTCAGCTTCAAAGGCAATTCCAGAAACTGAAACAAGTGAAGCTCCTTTGGGTGAAAAAATCTTTATACCAAACACGCAGATATACACCTATACATGTGTGCACACACATTTACATATCTTTTTTTTATTTTTTATTTTTTTGAGATGGAGTTTCATTCTTGTTGCCAAGGCTGGAGTGTAATGGTGCAACTGTGGCTCACTGCAACCTCCGCCTCCTGGGTTCAAGCAATTCTCCTGCCACAGCCTCCTGAGTAGCTGGGATTACAGGTGCCCACCATCATGCCTGGCTAATTTTTTGTATTTTTAGTAGAGATGGGGTTTCACCACGTTGGCCAGGCTGGTCTCAAACTCCTGACCTCAGGTGATCCACCTGCCTCGGCCTCCCAAAGTGCTGTGATTACAGGCGTAAGCCACAACACCCAGCCTACATATCTTATTCTTAAATCTTTTTTACTTTATATATTATTCTTAAAGCCCTTCCGGTACCCCACAAAATAGATCACTTGTAAATACAAAATCACATATAAATGAAATTAAATTTTATAGTATATCTTTCCACTCTGCTTTTGGCACATGTAAATACACAAATGCACAGATATATTTCACTCTAATCCTACTAAAAAAAAATGTGAAAATCATACACTATATATGTGAAATGCTTCATCTGCCAGAGTCGGGAAGGAGTATTGATAAGAGTAGAGATTAGATGGAAATTAAGTCATAGAATATTCACATTTGAAGGTTTGGTAGCCATTTTCCAAAGATGACTGAAATAAACTCCTCCTCTTAGTAGCCACACCCTTGTGCAGTCTCCTCCCACAATTAATCTGGGCTGACCCTGCTATTTGCTTTAACCAATAGAATGCAGTGAAAGTGTGAGGTTGTCTCAGTTCTGAGCCTAAGCCTTGAGAAAGTCTGGCAGTTTCTGCATTGCATTGCACATTGAGGATCCTTGAGTCACCATGAAAAGAAATCTGATTGCTCTGTTGGACAGACCACATGGGGAGAGAGAAGCTCTGAGACTGTAGAGAAAGAGGGCCAGTTCTCCCAACATTCTAGCTGAGCCCAATATCCCAACCATCCTTACTAGGGTGCCAAGCATGTGAGTGAGCCCTATCAGACATTCTAACCTGATTGAGCCTCCAAATGACTACAGTTCCAGATGACATCACAAGAGGCAGAAAAACCATCCAGCTGAGCCCAGTCAACCCACAGAATTGTCAGTTTTTTTTTGTTTTTTTTTTTTAAGATGGAGTCTCGCTTTGTCACCCAGGCTGGAGTGCAGTGGCGCAATCTCAGCTCACTGCAACCTCTGCCTCCCAGGTTCAAGCGATTCTCCTACCTCAGCCTCCTGAGTAGCTGGGATTACAGGAATGTGCCACCACATCTGGCTAATTTTTGTGAGATTTCTTAAAAAGTTGTTCTAAGCTGGCCAGGCGCGGTGGCTCACACCTGTAATCCCAGCACTTTGGGAGGTTGAGGCAGGCAGATCACAAGGTCTAGGAGTTTGAGACCAGCCTGGCCAATATGGTGACACCCTGTCTCTATCAAAATACAAAATTAGCTGGGTGTGGTGGCTTGCACCTGTAGTCCCAGCTACTCAGGAGGCTGAGGCAGAAGAATCGCTTGAACCCAGGAGACGGAGGTTGCAGTGAGCCAAGATGGTGCCACTACACTCCAGCCTGGGTGACAGAGCGAGACTCCATCTTAAAAAAAAAAAAAACAAAGAAAGTTGTTCTAAGCCATCAAGTTTTGTGATAATTTGTTATGCAACAGTAGATAACCAAAAGAGAAAGCATCATAAAAATTAAATCAGAGAGATTATCCAGCCAACATTCTTATTTGGCATGATTCTAAAAGTTTTTAAAACTTCTTCAAGGGCCTTAACTACTTGTTGGATAGATCAGAAATAAAATTCTGGTCTCAAGTTTTAGTTGAACATTCTTTTCACTATATCTTGAAATGTGAAAAATGGCCACTAAATGAGGTTTTTTTCGTTGTTGTTGTTGTTTTGTTTTGTTTTGTTTTTTTGAGACAGAGTCTCACTCTGTCACCCAAGCTGGAGTGCAGTGGTGCGATCATGGCTCACTGCAGCCTCAACCCCCCGGGTTAAGGTGATCCTCCCACCTCAGCCTCTCAAGTAACTGGGACTACAGATATGTGCCACCATGCCTGGCTAATTTTTTGTAAAGATGGAGTTTTGCCATGTTACCCAGGTTGGTCTTGAACTTCTGGACTCAAGTGATCCTCCTGCCTCGGCCTCCCAAAGTGCTGAGACTACAGGTATGAGTCACCATGCCCAGCCCATTAACTGAATTTTTAAAAATGATCAAAGAGAGTAGTTTTGCTTGAAAAGGACTACTCACAGTTATTTGGGCTCTAAATTAGTATTCAATTTATGAAACGTATAAATTAAAAAATATTTTTTCTTAAGTTTATGTTTAACTTATAAATCTTGTTTTAGCTATAAATCAAGTAATGTTCTTTGATATTTAGTGACCTAAAGTTTACCAGATGAAATTTTCCCAAATAACTAGTACCATTTACAAATGTAGTAATTAAATCCATTTAAATATTTTGAGATAACTTTGCATAATACCTCCCATCAGCAAGCACTTCAAGTAATTTACAGGACAGACTTACAACTCATAATTGTAAAATCTTTTTAAGAACTTAAGTAGTTCTTATACATGTAACAAATCAAATCCATTAATGTGGTAAATCAGCTTCTCTTGTAAAGAGTTTAATTCTGTTAAAAACTATTTTACATCCTGCAGCTTAAAATTAGTCTAAAATAAATTGCATATTTCAGGTAAAATAAGCTAATTTGTGAGATTCTCTAATATTCCAGTTCTCTTAACTGTTAGGTACCGTATCAGCCAGGATGCTTTGAGGTCATGCTGCAGTAACAAACAATTCCGGCCAGGCACGGTGGCTCACGCCTGTAATCCCAACACTTTGAGAGGCTGAGGCAGGCAGATCACCTGAGGTCAGGAGTTAGAGACCGGCCTGGCCAACATGGTGAAACCCCGTCTCTGCTAAAAATACAAAAATTAGCTGGGTGTGGTGGCAGGTGCCTGTAATCCCAGCTACTTGGGAGGCTGAGGCAGGAGAATCGCTTGAACCCAGGAGGTGGAGGTTGCAGTGAGCCGAGATTGTGCCATCGCACTCCAGCCTGGGGACAAGAGAGACTTCGTCTCAAAAAAAAAAAAAAAAAAAAAAAAAAAACCAATTCCAAAAATCTCAGTGACTGAAAACAATAATTTGATTTATCCCTCTTACTACCTATTCACTTTGGGTTAGCTGAGGGGATCTGCTTCAGGCCCTGCTCTCTCTGGGGCCCACACCAATGGAGAAGACGCTAAATGGAGCACTGCTGGCACTGTGGTAGAGGAAGAGAGAGAGTGCCAAAGCAAACCCTAGTTCTTCAGCTCTCACCCTAAAGTGACATATGCTATTTCTGCTCACATTTCCTTGGCTAAAACAAGGTTTCTTGGCCACCACTAACTCCAAAGAATCAGGAAAGTACAATGTTATCATATTTCTCCATTCATAAGGTGGAGAACTAGAAATACTTCATAGGAATAGCACTAATGGCCATCACAGATACTTGAAACAGGAAATATGTATATGATCCTGATGATTGAGAATAACACTAAACTGAACATTTTGCCTTTGGTTTGATTTACCCAGTGGTGTTGAAGAGGTCAATTTGTACTGGCTTGTTAGGATCAACTATTAAATTTTTAGGAAATTTGCAAGCCAATTGTTAAACAGAAGTTATTAAAAATTAAATTATGTAAACTTGCCATTAAATAAGTTATATTTAAAACAAAGATCACATATATTCAAAATGCATTGCTTTCTAATTATTTTACTATTAAATACATTCTGCTAGTACCTATGTTCTTGAGGTTACTTACACCTATTTTATCTGTAATAGTACAAAACTTCATAATAGTGTTCTATGGCACATTTCTTCCCAACTGTTCATTCAGTGACATCTCGTTGTTAGCTTACAATTGGCTGTGGTGGGAGTATATTTACACCAGGGAAATCGCAAAGACTACCAATCAGGGTTTGATTTATTGTCTATTCTTAAGAAAGTGATGTAGAAAATGTAAATAATGTACTTCAAACCTAAAAGAGTGTAGTGTCTATAACCATTACATTGTGAACAGCATATAAAATTGAAGAAATGTTCTTCCAATATTCAAAATATATTATCTCACTCAGTAAAGAAGTCATTCATGTATTGATAAACAAGTGAAGTTCTGACATCATTATTGCTTCATTTTCTTCTCACTGATTAGTGGTAAGGAACACATTAACCAACATTCACGCCAGAACTACTCTTGTTTGTCAGTTACAACCATGGGTTGGCCATGGACATAAGAGGCAAAAATCAATAAAAGCATTTTGTGACAATCAATTGGCTATATATATAATTCAAAATAAAAAATATTGGACAGGTGCAGTGGCTCACACCTGTAATCCCAGTACTTTGGGATGCCTAGGCGGGCGGATCACTTGAGGCCAGGAGTTTGAGACCAGCCTGGCCAACATGGCAAAACCCCATCTCTACTAAAAGTACAAAAAATTAACTGAGCATGGTGGTGTGCACCTATAATCCCAGCTACTTGGGAGCCTGAGGCATGAGAATCACTTGAACCTGGGAAGCAGAGGTTGCAGTGAGCCGAGATTGTGCCATTGCACTCCAGCTTGGGGGACAGAGTAAGACTCTGTCTCAAAAAAAAAAAAAACAAACAAGCAAAACAAACAAAAAACAAAATAAAAAGTATCATATATCATATTTGTAAGTTGTGTATTATTCATTACATTAAAACGCAAGCTAAATATACATGTGTATATATATATATATATATGCATGTAAAAACAAACTGTTTTTCCTACTCTCTACTTTCATACAGTCATTCAACATTTCTGACACCAGATGTGTGGGGTTTTTTTCCTCACACATCAAGCAATTCCCTGGCAGATCTTCCAACAGGCACTAGATGGGTGTCCTCTAATTCAATTCACTTCTGACACCGTCTACCTAGACTTAGCAACAGATCTCATAGGTTGAGGGCTCCCTCCCACAAGACTGCCCCCTACTTCAGCTGCCAGTCGCAATCACAGGTTGCGACTGTGCTTCTGACTGACCAGCTATACATCAGGGTTCCCACAGCCCCCTCCTCAGGTTCAATTAATTTGCTAGAGCCACTCACAGAACTCAGGGAAACACTTTACTTATGTTTATTAACAAATAATATAATAAAGGAGACAGGGGAACAGCCAGGTGAGAGACACATAGAGTGAGGTCTGGTGGGGTCCCAAGCTCAGGGGCTTCCGTCCCCATGGAGGGTCAGTGCACCACTCTCCTGGCACACAGATGTGTTTGCCAACCTGGTAGCTTTCCAAAACCAGTCCTTTTGGGTTTTTATGGAGGCTTCATTTCGTAAATACGACTGCTTAAAGCCTTGCTATTGGTGATCTGTTCAATCTTCAGCTCCTCTCCTCTCCTCTCCCCAGAGATCAGGGAGTGGGCCTGAAGATTTTAGTCCTCTAATCACATGATTGGATCCCCTGGCAACCAGCCCCCATCCCAAGGCTATCCAGGAGCCCCACTAAGAGTCACCTCATTTGAATGAAAGATGCTGCTATTATTCAGGAAATAGCAAATGTCTTAGGAGCTCTGTGTCAGGAACTGGGATCAAAGACCAAATAGCAGAACAAAAGACTCTCCTAGCACCCTTATTTACAAAGGTTTTGGGAGTTCTGTGCCAGAAAATAGGGATGACGACCAAATACATATTTCACAATATCACACACGTGCACACACCTTTCCCCCAGAGAGCTGGTTGTTAAACATTCACCAGTACCGTTGGCCTTACGTCATCTCAATATACCTTCCTGGAGTTGAAATCTTCTGGAAAAGGTCGAGTTTTTCACCTTTGTAGTCTGAAATTGAAAGTTAATGGAACCTGCCAGGGTGGACTCGGGTGACCCTTACAAAGCGTTTCTGACAGGAAAGCCCAAAAAAAAAAAAAACTCCCCATGACGATAGGAAGAGCCTGAAGATCCTGAACCAGTGGGCTCACTTCTGCCTCATGCAAAGGAAACTGCAGGTTCTGGGTCCTGCCTCAATGCCCTTGAAGGGAGGCTTCAAGAGTTGACACTGAGGAGCTATGCAGAGGGAATCCAGGGTGATCTTGGCTTAGAGCACCTTGAGGAAATGACCAACAGCCCTAGTCCAGACTGTAGCCTGCCAGAGTTTCAGCAGGCATAGAGGCCGAGTGCCAGGGTGACATTGTTGAGCAGAAACTTCTCTTCACAGAACTCAGGTTTCAACTGAGTGAGCTGGCAGCATCCAAGAGCAGATGTAGCAAACTCCAGGCTCAGGCACTTCAGTCTGGCTTCCAGCTCCAAAGCTTTGAAAGCCAAGCTGTGTTAAGGCCCCAAGTTCTAGAAGGCTTTTGGCTCTAAGTGAAGTTTCTATGTTAGATGAGATTTGTTTTCTATAAGTAGCAGAAGTTTAATTTTTAAAAAGGAGGGGGAAGAGGAAGAAAAGGAAGAGGAGGAAAAAATAGTTTCCTTGGTCTTTAAAGACCAACATTCAGGGCCGGGCGCGGTGGCTCATACTTGTAATCCCAGCACTTTGGGAGGCCGAGGCGGGCGGATCATGAGGTCAGGAGATCGAGACCAGCCTGGCCAACACAGTGAAACCCCATCTCTACTAAAAGTACAAAAATTAGCTGGGCGTGGTGGTGGGCACCTGTAATCCCAGCTACTTGGGAGGCTGAGACAGGAGAATCACTTGAACCCGGGAGGTGGAGGTTGCAGTGAACTGAGATCGTGCCACTGCACTCCAGCCTGGGTGACAGAGCTAGACTCCGTCTCAAAAAAGAAAAAAAAACAAAACAAAACATTCAGCTGGGCTCAAATCCAGCACCATGACAAAGAGCATAACATTTATCTTAAAGCAGAAATGGAAAGGCAGTGAGGGTTCTCACATAGTCAGATCTCGGTAGGTTGCCAAAGGGCGGTGTCCCAGTATACAGGAAAGCTTGCCACCAAAGCCAGAGGTAGGGATATAAAGGTGAAAACTGTTTCCTAAAGGAAGAAGCCACTTTAAAATGTAGTAGTTTTAAATAATTGTTTTCTTGTCCCTCTAAATTTTAGGCCCAACATCAGACAAAGCCTCAGTTCACTCTGATCTAAACTGTAGCTCTAGATCATGTAAACTAAGCTGAACATGTAAACTCTCCAAGTCTCCGTGTTCTCTTATTGGTAAAGTGGAGAGAGGAACCTGCCTCACTGGGTCATTGTACAGATTAAATAAAAACATATAAGCCGGGCATGGTGGCTTACGCCTGTAATCCCAGCACTTTGGGAGACCGAGGCAGGTGAATCACTTGAGTTCAGAAGTTCAAGCTCAGCCTAGGCAACATGGCAAGACCCCATCTCTACAAAAAACACAAAAAATTAGCCAGGCATGGTGGCATGCCTGTGGTCCCAGCTACTTAGGTGGCTGAGGTGGGAGGACTGCTTGGGCCCAGGAGGTCGAGGCTGCAGTGAGCCAAGATCACGTCACTGTACTCCAACCTGGGTGACAGAGTGAGACTCTGTCAAAAAAAAAAAAAAAAAGAATAGAATAGAAAAGAAAACATATAAGATGTGCTTGGCACAGAGTAGGTGGTCAGTAAATGGTAGCCATAATTATTATAAGAAAGTACTTGACCTTATTGGGTTTATTTCTTTTTTTCTCTAAAATTAGCAATTGCTTTATTAATGATTTCTGCAGAGAATCTATTGAGAACATTTTATCAGAGTAGTTACCTGAGACTTGAGAATAACAATCCATTTTGACATGTAATCCTACATGGGTACCATCATTCATCTTTTTTATATTACTTAAATTTCAGGCATAGTGTATGGGAAGAAATAAATAGCCTCTGAAGGACTGTGCAAAGCAAGCTTATAAAGACATGTGTATTTTGGGGGAAAAAAAGTGCTCCTGGTGATTCTGATTGTGCCCATAAATATTTATTTAAATGAATGGATGCCCAATCCCCTAAACTCCACAGTGGAGAACCTCTGGGAACATATTCAAATTCTGTTGCCAAGCTCTGCTTACTTGCCCTAATTTCCAGTTAACTTGAGCATGCCCAGAGGGCACATAGTACTATACTTTTAGACCTTCTAAGACTCACGAGACAGATATTTCATGTCCTGATAGGTCCCTGGCTCTGTAAGGGCTTGCCCCGCACTAGCCCCGAGCAAGGTTACACACAGGTATTTGTGAGTGGCCCCACTGTTTTTCCATAGCCAATTAAAGGGGAGGGCCCAATAAAAATCTAGTCTTATCTTGAGAAGTAACAGAAGTGAAGTTGGTTAAGTTGGTTTTGTTCTTTTCCCTTTTTTTTTTTTTTGACAGAGTCTTGCTCTGTCACCTAGGCTGGAGTGCAATGGCACCATCTTGGCTCACTGCAACCTCCACCCCCTGGGTTCAAGCAATTCTCCTGCCTCAGCCTCCCGACCAACTGAGATTACAGGCGCCTGCCAGCACGCTAGGCTAATTTTTTGTATTTTTAGTAGAGATGGGGTTTCACCATGTTGGCCAGGCTGGTCTCGAACTCCTGACCTCAGGTGATCCACCCACCTCAGCCTCCCAAAGTGCTGGGATTCCAGGCATGAGCTACTGCACCCAGCCCGTTCTTTTCTTTTTTTAAAAAAATTTAACATGCAGGCTGGGTACAGTGACTCATGCCTGTAATCCCAGTACTTTGGGAAGCCAAGGCAGGAGGACTGCCTGAGCCCAGGAGTTCAAGACCAGCCTGGGCAACATGGCAAGACCATGTATCTATTTTTTTTTTTTTAATTAATGTGCGCACAAAATGAGTGCAGGGAGAATTATCTCAAGTTTTACTCTCTTCATGAGGACTAACAGGTTAAGTTAGTATCAACTTTGGCTCATTAGCCTCCTCAGAAGACCTTGTAGAGTTCTTTGTACCCCTCTAGGACATTGGTGCCAGAGGAAGATTCCACCTGCAGTCCTCAGAGAGTTGGCTGCTCTCTGACTCCAAATGCCACCCCTTTCCCTACTGCAGTTCTAACATTCTGTTAGGATTGAACCTCCAGCATGATCCTGACTCCCATTTGTGTTTCTTCCTGAAAGGGCACACGACTTGTCCCTCTACTAGCAGGCTAGCAGCAAACGATGGCCATGAGTGATTCATGGGCATGTATAATTTTCCCTCGGAATTTCACAAATGTTAGGAAAGAGGGAAACCTGAGTGATACCATTATCACCTTCAAATCAAGTAAGTCAGGGTTTGGAGCTTTCCCAGAATTCAAGCCAAGTATCAATGAGATTATTCTTGTAACAGCATCCCAATTTTCAGTTCTACAACCCCTTTCCAAATACTTTCAGAGAAAACACTGGAAATGATTGGAATCCCTGCTAGCCAATCCAGTAAGGTCTTTGAGCATCAAGATGAGGTATACTGGCATAGTTGTGACTTCATTTTTATGATCCAGCATGTGAAGTCCGAGACTTAAGAGTTATTGGCAGCTCTGGGTTCTGATCAAGTTGTCTATTACCTGGCAGCCCTTGACTGCTTCAAGCACCACTGCTGCTTGTCGGCGGAGCCAGACATCTGATTATATCACTGCTGAGACTTCAAAATCCAAGCACCAACAATCCTACCAGGATGCAGCTTTAATCTGGTCTCTGATTCCACTGGACTCAGTATAAATATCCTCCAATTCACAAGATACCACTGCTTTGTGTTAGGCCCCTGAAGTGGATGTGTCATAGTTACTCCATAGCAGCAGATTTCTGGAGCCCATGGCATATTATCTGGGACTAAGCTGACACTATTGAAATTAAGACCAAACCCTCACTATTGCCTCAACTTAATGGACTGAGGCCACAGATGTCAAGTTGCTACCACCTGCAATGAATGGACCCAAGCCCTCTGTCCATTAGGCTAGAGGCTGACATCCTTCAGGAGATGGCTAAGAGTGATCCACTCTGGCCTTTCATCACTCTTTGTATTGCCACATTTGTCACTGGTCTTCCATTACATCAGTGGTCTGAAAGTGTGGCCCTTGGACCAGCAGCATCCATTTCACTTGAGAACCTGTAATGCATGTTCTCAGGCCAGCCCCAAATCTACTCAATCAGAAATTCTGGGGCTGGGGCCTAGTGCTCCATGTTTTCACAAGCCCTCTTTGTGATTCTGATACATATTAAAGTTTGAGAATGACTGCAACTACACCATCATCCCCATAGTACTCCATATTTCCTTGTTCCTGACTCAGTTCCCTACTGTTGGAATGTATCCGCCCACTCCCAGATCTCCAGTGTAGCCTCTGAAGCACCTGCTCTGTGATCAACAAATTTCTCTGTGTCTTACACATCTCTTCTGGGAACGTTCTCCATACTTCATTTTATTAATTAAAACCTGATCTCTCTCTCTCTCTTTTTAGATAGGGTCTCCCTTTATCACTCAGGCTGGAGTATAGTGGCTCGATCATGGCTCACTGCAGCCTCAATCTTCTAGGTTCAAGCAATCCTCCCACCTCAGCCTTCTAAGTAGCTGGGACTACAGGCATGCACCACCATGCTTGGCTAATTTTTAAAACTTTTTTAGTAGAGATGAGGACTTGCTATGTTTCCCAGGCTGGTCCCAAACTCCTAAACACAACTGATCTGCCCACCTTGGCCTCCCAAAGTGTTGGGATTACAGGCATTAGCTACAATGCCCAGACTTAAAGCCTGATCTCTTCTGTAGCAGCCTTCTGTGATACTAAATCTGTGCTCGCAACTATCCACTACCGGACAGGTTCTTGTCCTCCTTTCTCCTCATCACTCTTTCTAGATCATTACTTCTTCTCTACTCTCTTGTAAAAACTCCTACTCCTTTGAGGCTCATGCCCCGTGATGGTTAATTTTATATGTTAACTTGACTGGGCTAAGGGATGCCCAGATAGTTGATAAAACATTGTTTCTGGGTGTGTCTGTGAGGATGTTCCCAGAGGAGATTAGCATTTGAATCAGAGACTGAGTAAAGAAGATCAGCCCTCACCAATGTGGATGAGCAACAATCAATCTCTTGAGGGCCCAAATAGAAAAACAAGGTGGAGGAGGTGCTGGATGTAGTGGCTTACACCTGTAATCCCAGCACTTTGGGAGGCCAAGGTGGGAGGACTGCTTGAGGCCAGAAATTTGAGACCAGGCTGGGCAACATAGCAAGACCCCATTTCTATGTGAAAAAAAATTTTTAAAGGAGGAGGAAGAACAAATTATTCATTCTCTCTCTCTCTTTCTCTCTCTCTCTCTTTTTTTTTTTTTCCTTTGGGACAGAGTTTTGCTCTTGTTTCCCAGGCTGGAGTGCAACGGCATGATCTCGGCTCACCGCAACCTCTGCCTCCCAGGTTCAAGCCATTTTCCTGCCTCAGCCTCCCAAGTAGCTGGGATTACAAGCATGTGCCACCACGCCTGGCTAATTTTGTACTTTTAGTAGAGATAGGGTTTCGCCATGTTGGTCAGGCTGGTCTCGAACTCCCGACCTCCGGTGATCCGCCTGCCTTGGCCTCCCAAAGTGCTAGGATTACAGGCGTGAACCACCATGCTCGGCCCATTCTCTCTCATTTTGAGCTAGGACATCCATCTCTCCTGCCTTTGGACATCAGAGCTCCTGGTTCTTGGGCCTTCAAACTCGAGGACTTGTACTTTACACTTGGGACTTCTTTCCATGAGCTCTGGAAAGCCACTGAAGAGTTTTAATCAGCTGATTGAAATGGTCTGACTTTCCTTTGAAAAGAGCACTCTGGCTACTATGCAGGAAATAGCCTGTGGGGGAGGCATGGATGGAGCTGAGACACAGTGAACAGAACTTGGGTGTGGTCGAGCTGGAAGCTGAAGGTGTGGGCTAGGGAGGTAACCCTACACTTTTTTTTTTTGAGATGGAGTTTCGCCTGTCTCCCAGGCTGGAGTACAATGGTGCGATCTCGGCTCATTGTAAACTTCGCCTCCCGGGTTCAAGAGATTCTCCTGCCTCAGTCTCCCGAGTAGCTGGAACTATGGGCACACACCACCACACCTGGCTAATTTGTGTATTTTTAGTAGAGATGGGGTTTCACCATGTTGTCTAGGCTGGTCTCAAACTCCCGACCTCAGGTGATACGCCTGCCTCGGCCTCCCAAAGTGCTGGGATTACAGGCCTGAGCCACCACGCCCAGCCAACCCTACACTTTTAACTATATGCTGTCCTTGTACTTTTCTCTGAATGTGCAGTACCTGGACCAGCAGCATCCAACATTACCTGGGAATTTGTCATGTAAATTCTCAGGCCCCGACCCACTTACCTGCTTACTTTTATGGAACTTCTGATTCTTTACATAACCCTCTCATTCCCATGAAATAACTTTCACCTCTTAGTTCACAGTGGGCAAAAAAAAGAATCTATTGTGCAGGAATTCCTTCAATTTCCAACCACCATACCTATAAATGCCTGTAAATTATTTTCTTCAGGTCCATTCATACTAAAGAGGGTTCCCGCCTTCTAACTGTGGCTGAGCCCTCTGTCTGTGCTTACCATTTATGCATGCTCAAGTCTCCATCAACACACTAAAACAAATAAATAATTTCCCCTACCTCTGCCTCCAGCCATCACCCTGTCGGTCCCAAAGCCAAACATCTTGGAAGAGTTGTCTACATTCATTCTGTCTACTCTCTAATCACCTCCCCAGCCTACTTGAACCAGGCTTTGGTTCCTGCCGTTCCACTGAATGATCTCTCACCGGGGTTCCCAATGATCTCTTGCTGCTAAAAACGTGGAAAACATTCAGTCATGTCACAAGTATACCTGTACTTCCTGTTAAATTATTGAAATACTTTTGCGCCAGTTTTAAGAAGAGCTGCCACCCCAAGTCCCCTCAGTACCTCCTCTCCGGTCACTGCCTCAGACCTTCCTCCATAGCTTCCCATCATCTAGCAACTAAAGAGCTAATGCCACCCACCGCAGGCCCGCCTCATCCTGTCCCATATCAGGCTAATGTTCATTCTGATTGGTTGGTATTCAAGCCGTATCAGTTGTTAAATATTTTTAGTGTAGCCCCCCCTGGCAAAACGCAGCAAATTTTCCAGTCTCCATCTTGACTATTCAGAATCATTTAACGTAGTCAACTCTTTAAAATACTCTCTTCTTTGATTTCTGTGATGCCATACTCTCTTGATATTTTCCCCTCTACTTCTCAGTTTCCTAGACTGACTTTCCCCATCCATATAACCTTTAAAATGTTGGTACTGCCCTCAGTCCTCTTCGCTTTGATATCTCCATAGGTCTCACTATTCTCACATCATGGCTTCAATGACTATCAATATGTGAATGAATTCCACATTGAATCCAAGACGTCTCTGAACCTCAGGCTGGACTTAAATGTCTGCTTAGCACATTCATTTGGCTGTCTCATAACCCCTGCAAACTTAACATGTATAAAATTGAACTTCCTGGCCGGATGAGGTGGCTCACGCCTATAATCCCAGCACTTTGGGAGGCCAAGGCAGGTAGGATCACCTGAGGTCAGGAGTTCAAGACCAGCCTGGCATATATGGTGAAACCCCATCTCTACTAAAACTACAAAAAATTAGCCAGGCGTGGTGGCGCCTGCCTGTAATCCCAGCTACTCAGGAGGCTGAAGGAGGGAAAATCCCTTGAAACCCCGGAGGCAAAGGTTGCAGTGAGCCAAGATGGCGCCATTGCACTCCAGTCTGGGCAAAAAGAGCGAAACTCCTTCTCAAAATAAATAAATAAATAAATAAATAAATAAATAAATAAATAAAATTGAACTTCCCATCTCTTAGCTGCCCTTCTGGTCCTTCTACTGCGATGGTTCTAACCATCCACCCAGATGCATGAATCTAGAAAGCTAAGAGTCATCTGTGACTCCTCTCTCTCCCTTACTGCCCTCTCATATTCAATCAATTACCATGTTCTATTTATTCTACCTCTAAAATATATGTAATTGCATATTAAATCCATTAAAATCTCTCCATATGCCCTGCCAGTATTTTGCTCAAGCCACCATCGCCCCTATGATTATGGTGGCCTCTTGTATTCTTGCATCCATATTTGCCTCTCTCCAATCTATTTTTTGTAAAGCAGCCAGAGTTATCTTTTAAAAATGCAAATCTGATTAGACCAATATATCCTTTTTCATTCTCCTGGGGTTCAAAATGAAGTCACATTCCTTTCAATGTTCAAATCAGATGACTTGGAGCCTTCAATTTGTCTCCCTTGTGTGGTAACTTTAGATTCCAAAGGTACAGATTGTCTTGATAAGTGGAACTGGGAAATTTGCTCATATTCTTTTTGCCTGCTGTGACTGTCAGTAAAATACCCAATTCTATGTGTTCTTCCATCCTCTTGTAGTCCTTATCCATTGGGTTTATAATATGCTGTGACTAGGCACAGACATCTACCAAATAGCCCAGGGTAATCCTTATTCAATGAAAGAAACTATTTTGATTATCTAGGGGCCCAACAGTGTTTCAATTCTAGAACTAGGAAAATATATACATATATATCTTTCAAAGTGTTGCATTCAGCTACGGTGGCTCAATGCCATGGTGTTCAGTCTCTTCCCTTGCATAGCTCTTCTAGCTTATGCACAGGGATAAGAAGTGCTGGCAGGTGTCAGAATCAGCTTTTATTCCCCAAGGCAAAGCCTTAATGGCTTTGTGATTTAGTGCATGTAAATTGATTTTTCTGCCCAAGTCTACTTCAGCAATCTGCCAGGCTCAATGCATATAGTTCCACAGGAGGCCAGCAGTGTGGGCTGCAACACCAGTCAGAATGCACTTAAAACCTTTGGCGTTAGGGTGTGGTCTACTTCTTTCCAAGAAGCATCTTGCCTCAGTTCTTTTTTTTTTTTTGAGACCGAGTCTTGCTCTGTAGCCCAGGCTGGAGTGCAATGGCACGATCTCGGCTCATTGCAACCTCCGCCTCCCGGGTTCAAGTGATTCTTCTGCCTCAGCCTCCCGAGCAGCTGGGACTACAGGCGCCAGCCACCACACCTGGCTAATTTTTTGTATTTTTAGTAGAGATGGTGTTTCACCGTGTTAGCCAGGATGGTCTCGATCTCCTGACCTTGTGATCTGCGCACCTCGGCCTCCCAAAGTGCTGGAATTACAGACGCGATCCACTGCGCCTGACCCACCTCAGTTCATTTTTAACCAAAATGTCGCTAACACTCTAGTTCCTATCTTTGGTAGATGGCCTGACCACTATCTCAAGTTGGAAACAGGAGAATCCCAGAAGCCACCTTCTTCTCACATCTAATCAGCCACCAATCCTTGGTGACTCAATCTATTAATATCCTTAGAATTAAGCTGGGACACTGTCTTAGCTAAATGTCTTATCCGTTCTTTTACCATTTTAATCAGTTCCTACAGGTTACCTTGACTCAGCTTCCAATCTAACCTCCATATTGAATCCATTATTATTTCTAAAATGTAAATCTGATCCTGCCTCTGTTCTTCTTAAATCTCTTTTAATTAATTCCAATTGTCTACTGAAAAGATAGGATTCTAGGCTGGGCGCGGTGGCTCACGCCTGTAATTCCAGCACTTTGGGAGGCCGAGGTGGGCGGATCACGAGGTCAGGAGTTCAAGACCATCCTGGCTAACACGGTGAAACCCCATCTCTACTAAAAATATGAAAAACTAGCCAGGCGTGGTGGCACACGCCTGTAGTCCCGGCTACTTTGGAGGCTGAGGCAGGAGAATCTCATGAACCTGGAAGGCAAAGGTTGCAGTGAGCCAAGATCACACCACTGCACTCCAGCCTGAGCAACAGAGCATGACTGTCTCAAAAAAAAAAAAAAGAAAGAAAAGAAAAGATAGGATTCTAAATCTGACATCTATGAACCAGGAATCAACAGATGGGAATCAGAAGAATTGAATTATATGTAGGAATTTACATGTGCATTTTTCCAATGAGATGGTCCATAATTTTAATCAGAACTTCAGGGGAATGTATTTCCATAAGAAGGCTAAGACCTATAGTTCAAGTTCAAGCGGTGTAACCAGGATAAAAGGAGTTTTCATGACCTGGTCATAGCTTACCTGGCTAGTCTTATTATCTGCAGCTCTCTCCCTGCCATCCCTCCCCAATTAATACTCCCATAATATAGAAACACTTGTGATCCCTAAACCACACGATATGATTTTATGCTTTCATGTGCTATTGAGCATGCTGTTCCCTCTGCCTGCAATGCCTTTCCTCTTTCCTTTACCCACTTTTGTTTCTTGTAAAAATTATCTTGTATCTTTGTATCTTGTAAAAATTACAGGCGCAGTGGCTCATGCCTGTAATCCCAGCACTTTGGGAGTCCGAGGTGGGCGGATCTCCTGAGTTTGGGAGTTTGAGACCAGCCTGGCCAACATGGAGAAACCCCGTCTCTATTAAAAACACAAAAATTAGCTGGGCATGGTGGCACATGCCTGTAATCCCAGCTACTTGGGAGGCTGAGGCAGGAGAATCGCTTGAACCCGGGAGGCACGCCATTGAACTCCAGCCTGGGCAACAAGAGTGAAACTTCGTCTCAAAAAAAAAAAAATTATCTTTCAAAATTCAGCTCTGGCAACATTTCCAGAGAGTCTTTTCTGATTCCCACCCATAAAGAGTTATCCACTCCACTTATGTGTCTCCTCTGTTCTTGTACAGCCTTCTGGTTTGCCCATATTTTTGCCATAAAAAAGAAAATATCTTAAGTAGACATTTATATTGAAGTATAACATACCTACAGGAGGATGCAAACTGTAGGCATATGGCTCAATGAACTTTACGAAGTGAACACAGCTATGTAACTATCACTCTGAACAAGAGATAGAATATTGGCCAGGCACAATATCTCATACCCATAATCCTGGCACTTTGGGAGGCTGAGGTGGGTGGATAGCTTGAGTCCAGGAGTTCGAGACCAGCCTGGGTAATGTGGGGAAACGCCACCTGTACCAAAAAAAAAACCATCTATATATATATATACACAAAAATTAGGCTGGGCAGAGTGGCTCACATCTGCAATCCCAGAGCTTTGGGAGGCCGAGGCAGGTGGATAACCTGAAGTCAGGAGTTCGAGACCAGTCTGGCCAACATGGTGAAACCCTGTCTCTACTAAAAATACAAAAAATTAGCCTGGCGTGGTGGCGGCTGTAATCCCAGCTACTTGGGAGGCTGAGGCAGGAGAATCGCTTGAACCCGGGAGGCAGAGGTTGCAGTGAGCCGAGATTGCGCCATTGCACTCCAGCCTGGGCAACAAGAGTGAAACTCCATTTCAAAAAACAAACAAACAAATAAACAAACAAACAAAAATTAGCAGGGCATGGTGGCACACGCCTGTGGTCCCAGCTACTTGGGAAGCTGAGGTGGGAGGATCACCTGAGCCCGGAGAGGTCTAGGCTGCAGTGAGCCATGATCACACCTCTGCACTCCAGCTGGGTGACAGAGTGAGACCCTGTCTCAAAAATAAATAATTAAATAAAAAAATAAAAAGAGAATATTGCCAGGACCTCAAAAGCCTCTCTTGTGCTACATCCCAGTCGTTACCTAATGACAAAGGTAATTACTGTTCTGATTTCTTTTTACCATAGATTAGTTTGTTTTTATTGTTCCATACTTTTGTGTCTAGTTTCTTTGATTCAACATTATGTGTGTTGAATTTATCCACGTTGTTGCTAGTAGCAGTGGTTTGTTCATTTTCACTGCTATATGTATTAAATAAATATACCATATATTTATCTTTTTCTACTATTGATAGAAATTTGGGTTGTTTCCATTTTTGGTTACTAAGAACAATGCTGCCATGAACATGCTTGTATATGTCTCTCAATGACCATATCTATGCTTTTCTATTAGTATATGCCTAAACAGAATTTCTGAGTTATATGGTACGTGAATACTCAGCTTTAGGAGATACTGACAAACACTGTTCTAAAATGGCTGGGCCTATTTATTCATTTATATTTTTTTTATTTTTTTGAGACAGAGTCTCACTCTGTCACCCAGGCTGGAGTACAGTGGCACGATCTTGGCTTACTGCAACCTCCACCTCCCAGGTTCAAGTGACTCTCTTGTCTCAGGCTCCCAAGTAGCTGGGATTACAGATGCACGCCGCCATGCCCGGCTAATTTTTTGTATTTCAGTAGAGACGGGTTATGCCGTGTTGCCCAGGCTGGTCTCAAACTCCTGAGCTCAGGCAATCCACCCGCCTCAGCCTCCCAAAGTTCTAGGATTACAGGCGTGAGCCACCACTCACGGCTGTCTGGGCCAATTTATACTCCCATCAACAGTGCCTGGAAATTCCAGTTGCGCTACATTCTTGCCATTTCTTGTTTATTTCAGGTTTTGCTTTGTTTTTGTTTTGTTTTCTTTTGTTTTTAAGACAGGGTCTTGCTTTGTCACCCTGGCTGGAGTGCAGTGGCATGAACATGGCTCACTGCAGCCTTAACCTCTCAGGCTCAAGAGATCCTCTCTCCTCAGCCCCCCAAGAAGCTGAGACTACAGGCACGTGCCACCACGCCCAGGTAATTTTTGTAGTTTTTGTAGAGATGGGGTTTTGCCATGTTGCCCAAGCTGGTCTTTAACTCCTGAGCTCAGGCCATCTGCCCACATTGGCCTCTCAAAGTGCTGGGATTATAGGCATAAGCCAATGTGCCTGGCCCGTTTCAGTTTTTAAATTTTAGCCATTTTGGTTACTGTGTAGTGGTATCTCACTGAAGTATATCACATTAAATTGTATCTCTTTATATATTTGACTACCCTTCTTAATACTAATTTTCTGAAGGCCATAGGATTATGTCTTATTCAACATGTGAATAAACAGAGACAGTGCCCGGCATGCACAAGGTGCTGAGTTCTTGTTGCAGAAGTAATGAGGGGCTGAGATGTCTTCCAAATGCTAAAATCAAACATTTCCAGTACATAAAAATCGACCTTGCCTAAGTTTAATCATCATCAAATCCCAGTCAACAGACATGCCTGAGCGTCCACTCACTGCCAGTATTAGTCTTCCAATACTTTCTTCCCAAGGCCTTGTCAGCTGAGTGCTTCATAGCATTGCCTGGCAATGTCGACACTAGAGCTGTGACAGTCCTAATCATAAAGGTGAAAGAGCCCTTGAAATATGATTCCATTTCCCCCACTTTCTGGCAAAATCATATGTAAATCCCACAAAGAGTGGAATAATCTAATCCTTGTTTAAAGACAACCAGTTATGCAAATAAAGCCCCAATAAGGTACTGCTTCTCACTGAGACACATTCACTAGCACAGCTATAATCAAAAACATGGCTAAGGGTGGGGTGCGGTGGCTCACACCTGTAATCCCAGCACTTTGGAAGGCTGAGGTGGGCAGATCACCTGAGGTCAGGAGTTCAAGACTACCCTGGCCAACATGGTGAAACCCTGTCTCTACAAAAAATGCAAAAATTAGCTGGGCATGATGGCAGGTGCCTGTAATCCCAGCTACTTGGGAGCCTGGGGCGGAAGAATAGCTTGAACCTGGGAGGCGGAGGTTGCAGTGAGCTGAGATTGTGCCACTGAACTCCAGCCTGGGTGATAGAGTGAGACTCTGTCTCAAAAAAACAAAAACAAAAAACAAAAAACAAACAAACAAGCATGGCTAATAACAAGTGTTTGATGAGGATGTAAAGAAATTGAAACCTCATACAAAGCTGAATATGGTGCAGCCACTTTGGAAAACACTTAGGCAGTTGCTCAAAACATTACGTGTAGGCCAGGCACAGTGGCTCATGCCTGTAATCCCAGCACTTTCGGAGGCTGAAGCAGGCGGATCACGAGGTCAGGAGATTGAGGCCAGTGTGGTCAACATGATGAAACCCCATCTCTACTAAAAATACAAAAAAAATAGCTGGGTATTGTGGTGCGCACCTACAGTCCCAGCTACTTTGGAGCCTGAGGCAGGAGAATCGCCTGAACTCGGGAGGTGGAGGCTGCAGTGAGCCGAGATCACGCCACTGCACTCCAGCCTGGGCAACAGAGCAAGACTCCATCCCAAAACAAAAACAAAAACATTACACATAAAGTTACCATATAACCTAGCAATCTACTGTAGGTATATACCAGTGAATTGAAAACATGTGTTCATACAAAAAATTTGTACATGAATGTTGCATTAGTCTGTTCTCTCATTGTTACAGAGAACTACCTGAGGCCAGGTGAGGTGGCTTACACCTGTAACCCCAACACTTTGGGAGGCCAAGGCAGGTGGATCATGAGGTCAAGAGATCAAGATCATCCTGGCCAACATGGTGAAACCCCATGTCTACTAAAAATACAAAAAAAAAAAAATAAGCCGGGCATGGTGGCGCATGCCTGTAGTCCCAGCTACTCGGGAGGCTGAGGCAGGAGAATCACTTGAACCTAGGAGGCAGAGGTTGCAGTGAGCCGAGATCGCGCCACTGCATTACAGGCTGGTGACAGAGTGAGACTCCGTTAAAAAAAAAAAAAAAAAAAAAAAAGAACTACCTGAGACTGGGTAATTTATAAAGAAAAGAGGTTTAATTCGCTTACTGTTCCACAGGCTGGGGGAGTCCTCAGGAAACTTATCATCATGGCAGACGGCAAAGGGGAAGCAGGCACAATCTTCACATGGTGAAGCAGGAGAGACAGAGTGAACGCGGAAGTGCTACACACTTTTAAACAACCAGATCTTGTGGAAACTCACTCACTATCACAACAACAGCAAGAGGGAAGTCTGCCCTTATGATCCAATCACCTCCCACCCACCAGGCCCCTTCTCCAACATTGGGGATCACAATTTGACATGAGATTTGGGTGGGGACACAAATCCAAACCATATCAAATATTCATAACAGCATTATTCACAACAACCAAGAAGTGGAAGACAACCCAAGTGTCTATCAATGGATGAATAGACAAACAAACTCTAGTATATCTATTCAATGGAATATTATTCAGCCATAAAAAGGAATGAAATTCATGCCAAAACAAGGATGTATCTTAAAAATACTATGATAAGTGAAAGAAGCCAGGCACAAAAGGCCATATATTGTAGGGTTCCAGCTATCTAAAATGTCCAGAATAGGCAATTTTGGAGAGAAAGTAGATTAGCAGTAGCCAGGGGCTAGAAGGAGGGGTAAATGGGGAATGACTGCTAATGAGGTACATGTTACTTCCTGGGGTGATAAAAATGTCCTAAAGTTAGGTAATGGCAAAGGTTGCATTACTCTCAAATATCAAATATACTGAAAACCAGTTAATTGTACACTTTAAATGGGTTAATTTTATGATAGGTAAATTAGAGCCCAATAAAAGTTATACAACACACTGAGCTGTTGTTTTACTTTTGCATAATTTACTTATCTAAATTATTTGCAATAAACTTGTATTACTCTTGCAATTTTTTAAAAATGAAGGTTTAAAAATATTTAATTATAATTTATACTTTTTTTCTGTGAAAAGGCTGCATAAACGCATTCCTCGTCACACCATCATTTCTTTTTCTCACATCAAATCAGCCCTAGCTATCCTAAAGAACTGTCTTCTTTCCGCTTTAGGTGGATGTTAGCACAGCATTCACGAGAAGAAGCACCACCAGCTCTAGCTCCAAAGAACGCCAAGGAATATGATGTTGCAGTACTACAGGGCTGCCAGATCTGCATTTGGTTTAGACAAGGAGGGCCTAGAGAAAAGGTTGCTGCCTTCTTTCATTGTCCTCTGTAGGCAAAGTCTAAATGGGGTATGACTAGCCTGTCCAATATCTCCTTCTAATTTTTCTCTTCTGCCCTCTTTTTGGTTTTTTTTTTTTTGGAGATGAAGTCTCACTCTTGTCCCCCAGGCTGGAGTGTGATGGTGTGATCTCGGCTTACTGCAACCTCGGCCTCCCGGGTTCAAACCGTTCTCCTGCCTCAGCCTCCCGAGTAGCTGGGATTACAGACGCCTGCCACCACGCCCGGCTAATTTTTGTATTTTTAGTAGAGACAGGGTTTCACCATATTGGCCAGGCTGGTCTCAAACTCCTGACCTCAGGTGATCCACCCGCCTTGGCCTCCCAAAGTGCTGGGATTACAGGCATGAGCCACTGAGCCCAGCCATCTTCTGATCTCTTTAAGAGGAAAATACAAAACAAAAAGTAGCAGCAGAAAACATACATATTACAGTATACTACTGTCATTTTTTATTACTTTTTTTTTTTTTTGAGATGGAGTCTTTGTTGCCCAGGCTGGAGTGCAGTGGCGCGATCTCGGCTCACTGCAACCTCCCCCTCCTGGGTTCAAGCGACTCTCCTGCCTCAGCCTCCTGACTAGTTAGGATTACAGGCATGAGCCACCACGCCTGGCTAGTTTTCGTATTTCTAGTAGAGACGTGGTTTCTCCATGTTGGTCTTCAAACTCCTGACCTCAGATGATCTGCCCGCCTCGGCCTCCCAAAGTGCTAGGATCGCAGGCGTGAGCCACCGCACCTGGCCGCCTTTGATTACTTTTTAAAATTTCTTCTTAGTGTTTTCCTTGTTCCAATGTTTTCCCTAGATCTGCCGTACCAGCATCGAAACAGGGCTTGTTAGAAACTCAAATTATCAGCAGGCCCTCAGTCTCCATTAGTCATTCAGCGGGCGGGGCCCAGCCAGCAGCGCTTCAGCAAGCCCTCCAGGCCATTCTGACTCTCCCCGAGAAAAGCCTTCAGCTTTTCAAGTATAACGTACTATACAAGAGCTGAAACTACAGACTTGCTGAGTCACCCTTCCTTTCTCTTGGTCACCCTAACCTTCCATTCACCATTCTGCCTGGAATCTTCTCTCGGCATATTTCTCTTGACATTTTCTCTTCCATCTTGGAATCTGCTTCTTCCTGAATCAGCACCTTGAGTTTGCTGTCCTTTTCCATCTATCAACATGCCCTACTTAAGACACTGTCACAGCACTACCTGGGAAGAAAGATAGGAAGATACCATGAAAAGATTTTTTTTGAACATTTTTGGCACTTATTTTTGTGAAAATGAGTAGCATGTACACTCTATGTCTATAGAGCAGAGATTCACAAGCTTGAATGTGCAAAGGGGAGTTTGGTTTTTTAAATGGATGTTCCTAGGTTTCAGATTCTCGGATGTAGAGGCAATGTCTGGGGTGGAGTCTAGGAATTTTCATTTTGACAAGTACCCCAGGTCATTCGGAAATTGGTGGTCCTTGCCTACTTTGGGAAGCACTGCATCAAAGACGAGAATTGGGGTGGGGGGTAGGGCTCTCTCCTTTGCAAATTCTACATCCACTGAAAATCTATGCAAGAAAAAAACAAACACAGGACCTACATCTTCTCATGACATTTTTCATGTCTAGTGATTTGGTGCTTAGGAGACCTTTAAATCAAGTTCTCAGGCTCTCAAGATAAACAAGTTATCAACACACAAAGAGTAAACCATTAATATAGGGGGAGTTGTGCTGTTAGGTGTGAAAATTATTCTTGAAATAATACTATCCTGACCAGCTATAGGAACAATCTCGAATAAGCTGATTACTTTTATACTTATATTCCCCTAGTATGTATTAACTGAGATACATAAAGTTTTATTCCTTCCAAAATTCATGGAGCAGTTAGTTGTTACCTTGAAGGAAGTTATTTTTCTCAAATTATTGTTAACAGTGGTTCTATGTATTAGTAGGGGAATTGATACACAGAATACTTTATTGCCTAAAATGACCATGATTATTCATATTGCCAAGATGCAAGATCACCCTACGAACAGATCAGCTTGCATCTTGGCAACATGCATAATGCAGTTAGTTCTTTCTCTTTTTTCTTTTCCTTCCTTCCTTCCTTCCTTCCTCTCTCTCTGTCTCTCTCCCCCGCCCACTCCCCCTTCTTTCAGACTCTCTCTCTCTCTCTCTCTCCCCCACCCGCGCCCCCCCCCCCTTCTTTCTTTCTTCCTTTTTTTTTGAGACAGAGTCTTGCTTTGTTGCCCAGGCTGGAGTGCACCGCCGTGATCTCAGCTCACTGCAACCTCCGCTTCCTGGGTTCAAGTGATTCTCCTGCCTCAGCCTCCTGAGTAGCTAGGATTACAGGCATGCACCACCACACCCGCCTAATTTTTACATTTTTTTTAGTAGAGACGGAGTTTCGCCACGTTAGCCAGACTGGTCTCAAACTCCTGACCTCAGGTGATCCACCCTCCTTAGCCTCCCAAAGTGCTGGGATTACAGATGTGAGCCACCTCACCACACTGCATAATATATTTCTAAAAGCATTTTTAATTTGGGGGGCCAGTGTCATTAGAGTAGTTTTACTTGTAAAGTACTAGAACAAGTGACTACTTTTTTGTTTTGTTTTTTGAGATAGAGTCTTGCCCTGTCACCCAGGCTGGAGTGCAGTGGTGCAATCTTGGCTCACCGCAACCTCTGCCTCCCAGGTTCAAGTGATTCTCCTTCCTCAGCCTCCTGAGTAGCTGGGATTACAGGCACCCGCCACCATGCCTGACTAATTTTTGTATTTTTAGTAGAAACAGGGTTTCACCATATTGGCCAGGCTGGTCTCGAACTCCTGACCTTGGGTGATCCGTCCTTGGCCTCCCAAAGTGCTGGAATTACAAGCATGAGCCACCGTGCCTGGCCAGTGACTACATTTTTTATCTCATAAAATAGAACAGCATTTCCCAAACTCGGCATTATTGATGTTTTGGTCTGAATAATTGTGTGTTGTTTTGTGCATTGTAAGATGTTTAGAAGCATCTTTGGCCTCTACATACTGGATGCAATTAACATCTTCCCCTCAAGTTGTGACAACTAAATACTTCTAGACATTGCTAGTGATTTGGTGCTTAGGAGACCTTTAAATCAAGTGTCCCTGAGGGACAAAATCACCACAGGTTGGGAACCACTGAAATAGAAACATGATGTTAAGACAACATACAATTCATGTAAGTAACTATATGAAAGATTTTAGTACCTGTGGCCAAGGTGTTTTTGCTTTTAAAACATTTTTATTTTTAGGCTGGGCGCAGTGGCTCAGGCCTGTAATCCCAGCACTTTGGAAGGCCAAGGCAGGTGGATTGCCTGAACTCAGGAGTTTGAGGCCAGCCTGGCCAACATGGTGAAATCCTGTCTCTATCAAAAATACAAAAATTAGTCGGGCATGATGGCACGCACCTGTAAACCCAGCTACTCGGGAGGCTGAGGCAGGAGAACCACTTGAACCAGGAGGTGGAGATTGCAGTGAGCTGAGATCTTGCCACTGCACTCCAGCCTGGGCGATAGAATGAAACTCCATCTCAAAAAAATAAATAAGTAAAATAAAATAAAAATAAAATTTTTATTTTTATTTTTTAGATGCTGGGTTTTACTCTGTTGTCCAGGCTGGAGTGTAGTGACATGATATTGCATCCTCGAACTCCTGGGCTCAACTAATGCTCTCATTTCAGCCTCCTGAGTAGCTGGGATTTCAAGCACATACCACTGTGTTTACTTTTACATTGAGTAAAGCGTGTAGCTTCTCAGAGTGTTCAATAACAAACAACAGTATTTCGTGAAATCTGAAATAACTATTCTGAACATATTGTACCTCTAAAAAACATGAAGTCCTGTTTCTAAGCATAATATTACATGTAAGAAAAGGTGGACATAGGAAAATATAAGCGGAAAATGATGTTATCTCAGCTGATGACCAAAATGTAAGAATTCAGAGACAGTATGGACCAATAGTAATAATAATATTAAAACCGTACTGATATGTTAATACAGTAGGCAATACTTAGTGACAAAATAGTTGTGCCAGGCATGCTATTGCTTATGAGGATCCAGAGATGGAAAAACAAAACGACTGCTCTTTCTCTTTGAAAAGCTTAGAGTTTAGTGGTGGTTCATGGACACATAGACAATCATTGATTGAATTATAATAAAAAAGACTGTGCTGGAAAAATTATGAAAGAAATGTCTACTGCTGACTTGTAGTAAAATGACTGAAAAACAAATTTAAGAGACTTCAAGAGCCTTAGCTATGTGAACAGTGTAGTTCACACTTTGGTCAGGTTTCTGTCAACCTGAAACAAAGAGGCAGTTCATGTAATTCAGATGAAGATTCCTCTCTTTTGCTACAAATAAGCTTAGCATTAGCTTATTGGGTGACTCAAGTTCAAGCAGTTGAATTATTTTGGTAAAATGATCAGGATAAATAGTTTAATTATTCACTTTGTGGAAACTTCAAAGTGCTGTGGTCTAATGAATTGAACAAGCAAATGTCAGCTGGAAAGATTTGTTATTGAAATATATTATTTTGCATATTGTTGTATTTGTTTTATGTTAATATATTTAATATTGGCATATATTAAAGTATACCAAGGTTTTTAAATTTATAAACCATTTATAAACATATTCTGCTCCTCCGGTGTGTTTTCTGGGAACCCTTTATTTCTTCAATGATGCAATGACCGCAAGCTACTGCATAGCTCTGTACTAGAAAAAAGGGTTTAAAAAATGAGTATTTAAAATTCACATAAGCATAGCTTCAGTCAAGTAGGAAACAGATAAATTTGAATGACTGAGACCTTGGCATTGAGCTGGGCAGGAAGTCAGCTTTAGGACACAGCTTTGCCTTAAATTTATTGGTCTTTGTGGACTTGCTGACCTGAATAGACAATCGCAGAATGTCAGAACACCAATGAAACGGGATTGGGATGATATAGGAAGTGAAAGCGTGACAGCTTCATATATTCACCAAATATTTCTGGCTCACCTGCTTCCTACCTGGCATCTGATAGAATACCATCTCTTGACTCTCTTATGGTTGGATAGGGTCATGTGACTCTTTCTGGCCAATGAATTTAAGCAGATGTGATGCATATCTACTTGTCTAAAGCATTTAATTGACTGAGATATTCTTGAGTTCTCTTGTGGTACAGTGATCAGCAACACTTGAGATATAGCATCAGCATGAATCTACTGAGTGACTACTATGAACAGGGCACTCTGTTGAACTGTAATGGATGTGTACCATTTGTAGTTGTTTTTTGTTTTTTGAGACAGTCTCGCTCTATTGCTCAGGCTGGAATGCAGTGGCACGATCTTGGCTCACTGCAGCCTCTGTCTCCCGGGTTCTCGTGCCTCAACCTCCTGAGTAGCTGTAATTACAGGCATGCACCACCACACCCAGAAAATTTTTTTTATTTTTAGTAGAGACAGGATTTGCCATGTTGGCCAGGCTGGTCTCGAACTCCTGACCTCAAGTGATCTGCCAGCCTTGGCTTCCCAAAGTGTTGGAATTACAGGCGTGAGCCCCTTCACCTGGCCCCTTTGTAGTTTTAAACCAGGGATTGGCAAACACTTTTTTTGTAAAAGAAGAGATAGTATTCTAGGTTTTGCACACCCTACTGTCTGTTGCACACCCAACTACTCAACTCTGCTGTGCTATGGCAGAGAGGCAGTCATAGAATGGATGTGCATAGATGGATGTGGATGTGTCCCAATAAAACTTTAGACATTGGTCACTTCTGAGGAATAAAACAGTGATTTTTGAAACTTTAATGTACACACAAATCTCCTGAAGATCTTGTTAAAATGCAGATTCAGTTAAGTCTGCTATGGAGTCCAAGATAGTAGTGATAGTGGTAGTGAGAGAGGTTGGGCTGAATAAACTTTGAGTTGCAAGGAGCTAAAGGATTATCATCTCCGTTTCTAGCCTCTAGGCCTGGCATAATTGCTCAGCGTAGTGCTAAGGACAGTTTAGGTGACTAAATTTTGAAACTATGACTCCCCATCTAATGCAGCAAAAGCCAAAGTCCTTACCGTGGTCTTTCAGGTCCTAAAGACCAGCCCCCTTTAATATGTTTGACCTCATTTCCTACTCTCTGCTCTTGCCACTATGGTTTCCGTGCTGTTCCTTGAACCCAAAAAGCACACTCCGTCTCAGATCTTAGCACTTGGTGTTTCCTCTACCTGAAAAATTCTTCCTCCAAGGTAGCTGCTTAGCCTTCTTCCTCACTTCCTTCAGTACTAGCTCAAACGTCAGTAAGGCTTTCCCTGACCACCGTTTTTTCTTTTCTCTACCATTTCACTATCTGACATGTATTTACTTGTCTTCCCCTTACTTAGAATGTAAGCTCCATATAAATGTTTTGTCCATAATCCCTAGCACTTAAGACTTCCCAGCACACAGTAAGGTGCTCAATAAATATTTGAATGAATATATAACAGACTTTGCAGCTAACCAGGATATCTTGAGGTCGGAGGCTGCTGTTGTTTCTCCAGGCTCCCTCAGGATGCACTGTTGCCAGCCAGCGGTTCTCATTTTATTCCCTAGGGAACAGTGGGTTTGGTAGAACTCTCTTCTAAATCTCTTTTTCATAGAATTTAAATTATAAATTGGTCATTTACTGTTGTCACACAATATTGCGTTGCTGAATTTTCCACTGATTATATTCATTTTATTTCCTCCCAGAACTTGGTTTTTTGTTTTTCTGCTCACTGTCCACGCCCACTCCACCCCAAGGCTGGAATAATTCTCTTGGAGCAAAAAAATCATCTTTTTCTTTGTATTTCATTGAACGTTCTCTTTACAGTGGTAGGTAAACCTAAAACAAAAGGAAACAAAAGTCTAATAATTCGTAATACTCAGGCCTACTGGATATATAACATCATAGGGTAGCTGAAGACCCTTTGTGAGGCCAGAGCTTTAGGATTTAAAAAGCCACCAACCATGACCGTGTCCGACACGTTCTACAGAGAACTCCTAGGTTACTGGGTGATTGTTTGGTGGGGAAGCGGCGAGTTGTCTTTTTTTCAAAAGACGTTTTGGGGTATGGAGTTTGCTCGCTCTGCATACAGAAGGAATTCTAGAAGCTGGGATTGCACCACCCACCACACGCACCCCTTACTAGCAGAAACCTTTCCCCCCAACCCCCACCACCACCCCAAATAAGGGCTCTTCAAGGGGCAGTTGCCAGCTCCAGAGCCAGCTGCTTGACACCTATTGTCCCCGTTTGGGCGTCAAACGATTTCGCCTGAAGGACCCTAGCGTCAATTGCTCTCAAAACTCAAGGGGCCTTTCCTTCGGCCTTGCCGCGGCCATCCCCACCTCCGTCCAGGAGGCGCCCCACAGCGCAGGGGCCGGGGGGACGGCGAAGAGGCTAGCGGGCGGCCTCTTCCGGGCAGGCGTTCGCGCCGGGCAGCCCGAGCAGCCGCGAAGGCCCCCGCTCACCGCTTCTCCCGCCCCCCGCGCCCTAGAGGGCTACTGGCTGGCTAAGTCCCTCCCGCTCCCGGCTCTCGCCTCACTAGGAGCGGCTCTCGGTGCAGCGGGACAGGGCGAAGCGGCCTGCGCCCACGGAGCGCGTGACACTGCCCGGAAGGCACCGCCACCCTTGCCCCCTCAGCTGCCCACTCGTGATCTTCAGCGGCCTCCGCGCGCGCACGGTGAGCGCCACCCGGGACCGAGCCGCTGCAGGGGAAGAGGGCCGCTGCGCCCGGGTGTCCTTTATCTCCGGACCCGCTGGAGCTTCCGAGGGGCTTGCCCCCAAGTCCCCCCACCCCACCCCGGTCATTTCCCATGCCCTTCTCTGCCCCCAAGCCCCGACCTCTCTCTTTCCTCTCTTCTCCGGAAGCCGGCAAAAGCCGGCCCTCCCCAGTAGGGACCGTTGCACTGGTCGTTGGCAGCCGGCGCGGCGATGCCCCGCCTCCGGCGCGAGCCTCGGAGCCCCCGGGCTGGTAGGCCGAGCCGGCGGCTCCGCGGGGGAGGGGCGGGTCGGGGGGCGGCGCGAGGCCCAGCCGGGCGCCCCGCTGGCGGGTCGCGCGCGCGCCCGCGCACTCTTCCTGCCCTCGAGGCGCGCCGCGCCCCCTCCCCCACCCGCTCGCGTAGGCTCCCGCCCGCTGCGCGTTTTGTCCCGCGTCTCGCCCCGTCCGTCTCCTGACTCGCCGCTCTTCTCCTTCCTCCCGCTTTTTCTTCTCTGTCCTCGCGGTCTGAAGATGCCCTCGGCCACCAGCCACAGCGGGAGCGGCAGCAAGTCGTCCGGACCGCCACCGCCGTCGGGTTCCTCCGGGAGTGAGGCGGCCGCGGGAGCCGGGGCCGCCGCGCCGGCTTCTCAGCACCCCGCAACCGGCACCGGCGCTGTCCAGACCGAGGCCATGAAGCAGATTCTCGGGGTGATCGACAAGAAACTTCGGAACCTGGAGAAGAAAAAGGTGCCAGGAGTTGGCGGGGAAGGGAGGGGTGGCTGCGGCCGGGCTCTGCGCCCCCTCCGACCCTGGTCGCTGGAGCCTTCGCTTCTTTTCGTCTCGGGAGCGTTACTAGGTCCCCTCCTCCCACCCCCTGGCCCACACGCCCGGTCTCCACGTTCAGCGGGAGCTTCGTGCCCAGAAAACGGGCTCTTGGAGGAGGCACTTGTCACCTGACTCGGACGCGGCACTGTCCCCCAGGCTTCTTTATTACTCTTCCGCTGTGGGTCCGGCTTTTTGGCCTTTGGGAGTGGGACATGTGAGGGTGGGGGCCTGTCGTCAGGACTTCACTGTATGGTGCCCTTCTTTCCGTCTGAGGCCCGATTTCTCTGACGAGGGCCCAAAATGAAGAGGTCCCTGCGCGGGGGGCTCCTGGTTCAACCGACCGCCTCGTGGAGTTGGGGCGGCCTGCGTCCTGTGGCCTTGGGGTCTGTCCGGTCGGTTACCATGCACTCGAGACCTGTCGAGCCTCCCCTCTTCTTCCGTGGGAGAGAAGTGTGTTTAGAATCTTAAGGTAGAACTGCCTTTCCGGCAGGCCCATTTTGAATGGGTCTTCGATTTGCTACCCCCGCCCCCATGCGATGGGCTCCCCTGCGTTTCCCTCTTTGTTTCAATTGTTTAGGTGTCCCCACGAGCCTCAGGCTCAGCTCAATCGCGAGATGATTTTGTGCAGCGACTTTTTGTTCCTAGGGGACTGCGAAGGGGCGGGGGACTGCCACGATTTAGATTCGTTGGGGGCTGGGTCCTGGGGAGACTGGAGAGGATGGCTGGGACTCGGGGCACATGGAGAGAGCGTCTAACATGGCGGCGGCTGCGGGGAGAGGGAAGCGCTTTACTGGAGCTGCATTGTGAGCACAAAGCGAAAGCAGAGGGGGAGGGCAGAGACCAGGCAGCCGCCCCGACTGGCCTCCTTAGGCCCCCCTCTAAAAAAAAAAAATCGAGCCACACCCACGATTTTTTGGATTCAATATTTAGTCCTTGTAGATCAAACTACTGAGGTATATCTTCATCTGCAAGCCAGCCTTTTGTTTTATGCTTTCATCGCAGGACAGTGTAAACTCTTGTTTAGAGGGGCGTGTATGTAGAGAAAAGGTCTGGGCAGAGTGAATAATTAAAATGAGTAAAATCAGAGGTGGAAGGGGAGAAACAAATTAGTCGTTTGTAAAAACGAGGTAATTACGTCTGTGACTATCATGTTAACTTGAATTTTACCTTATAAAGTAAAATGAAACTTTGATAACTTCTACTTGTCTGCCTCTGGGAAAACATATTTATAACATCTTGAATTTCCAGGAAATCATTTTGCAGTGTTTATGTAGCCAGACACCTAATAGTGTTACTTGAGGTGTTGATATAGTAACTGGCTAAAACTTGGGCTGTGGGAAATAAGTTGAAGAAAACTGGTGATGTTTAGGTCTTATTAATTTTATTTATTTACTGATATATTTTACATTTTGAGAGAGTTTTAAAACATTTAGATTTGATACTTCCCTGTCTCATCTTCGGTATTGAAGGTTGGAAGTTTTACTTGAATTTCATGGACTTGGGATTTCTTTTTTTCCCCAATCCTTTATTTTGATAAATAAGTGTGTTTTATTATAGGTAATTGGAATAGTAAATGTAGTTACATCAAGAAAGTAACAAAAGTATTTTAAGTGTAAGGTAGCTACATTCAAATGTTGAATGGAATAAGCATGCGCAAGGCCAGTATCTTCTGAGTCTGGCACATGATTTAGTTTACCCTGTTGGGTATCTTCTTAAATTTTTTTTTTTTTTTTTTTGAGACGGAGTTTTGATCTTGCCCAGGCTGGAGTACAATGGCGCGATCTCAGCTCACTGCAACCTCCATCTCCCGGGTTCAAGCGATTCTCCTCCCTCAGCCTCCCAAGTAGCTGGGAGTACAGATGCCTGCCACCACGCCCAGCTGATTTTTTGTATTTTTAGTAGAGACAGGGTTTCACCATGTTGGCCAGGATTGTCTCGATCTCTTGACCTCGTGATCCGCCCGCCTTGGTCTCCCAAAGTGCTGTTACAGGAGTGAGCCCCTGTACCCGGCCTCTTTTTAAAATTTTAATGCAGTAAGCAAGCCTGCTGATCTGGCTGCTACTTGAGTTTTTGATTCTTTAGAATTTCTTGGAAATGTTTTCTTCTAGGACAGTAATCTGAATGTAAATATTAATGATTATGAACATTAATAATGTGTTAATACTAATTATGAACATTAATGATTAGTGATATAAAGTGTAGAGACATTAATGACTGAAAGATAACTCCTCAAAGAAGTTAATATAAAGGTAGGTGCTGATTGGCAGCCAATTTAGTTGTGAGGTGGCTGTTAGAATCTAGTGTTCAGGTACTTCTGAAAAAAAATAATAAATCTAGTTTATAAGACCCTCCTGAGGACTTGAACCATGACTGGTCATTAAATGTGTATAGGTGTATGTGAATTACTATACTCTGTCATACCCTATCTTCAAGTTATTTTGTTATTTTTATTTTTTGAGATGAATCTCTGTTACCCAGGCTGGAGTGCCTAGGCTGGAGTGCAGTAGGATGATCTTGGCTTCCTGCAACCTCCACCTCCCGGGTTCAAGTGATCCTCCTGCCTCAGCCTCCTAAGTAGCTGTGATTACAAGTGTGCGCCACCACCCCAGGCAATTTTTTTTTTCTTTGAGAAGTCTCGCTCTTGTACCCCAGGCTGGAGTGCGACGATGTGATCTGATGTGATCTCGGTTCACTGCAACCTCCGCCTCGTGGGTTCAAGCGATTCTCCTGCCTCGGCCCCCTGCCCGGAGTAGCTGGGGTTACAGGCGCCTGCCATCACGCCCAGCTAATTTTTGTATTTTTAGTAGAGACAGGTTTTACCTTGTTGGTGAGGTTGGTCTAGAACTCCTGACCTCAGGTGATCCACCCGCCTCGGCCTCCCAAAGTGCTGAGATTACAGGCGTGAGCCACCGTGTGCGGCCAGATTTTTTGTATTTTTAGTAGAGATGGGGTTTCACCACATTGGCTAGGCTGATCTTGAACTCCTGACCTCAAGTGATCCACCCGCGTCCGCCTCCCAAAGTGCTGGGATTACAGGTGTGAGCCACCATGCCCGGCTTCCCCTAAAGTTATAAAGGAGAAAATAATGTAATTATTACATAGATTATTAACTAGGCTAATACATACTGAAAGATTGCCTTGTTAATAATGGAGATTCAATAAACTGCACAAAGTAACTTTTTTTTCTGTCTTCTCAGTGTTTTAAGTGGTAGATAGCAGCAAAAAGGTCAAGTTACAGTTAAGTCTTGAGACTTTTCGATAAGCCGCAGACTGAACTTTACCTACTTGTTAAGTAGTTAAGTTGGCAGTATTGATGTTGACTTAATTGCTATTAAAACTATATATTTTGCCTTTTGAAAAACCCAGGGCATTTGGATTTGCCCTGAATTTAAGCACATCTGGTTTTTAGTTTAAATCCTTTTTATATTTAGATGATTTACTTGTGAGAAGACTTAACTGTTTTTAAGTATAGGTGAGTATTTCTAATGCACTAAAATAGGATTGCTTTACAAATCAGTTTTGAATTCCTCTTTAGGAACCCTTGTGGAGTGAAGTGAGGTACTATTTACAATTAGATTTGTTTTGACTTCAATCCATTTAGCAACTTACATTTGAGCTATATTTCAATCTTGACCTATTCTTATCAGAGCCTTCCGGACCAAAATGCTTTTTTTATGGATTTTAAAATCAAATATCCTGGCAAAAATGACTATGGATATGTAGTATTGCTTAAATTAAAACAGAGAATTGAAATAATTTTATCGTATTTTAAAAAACAAAGTTGTTTATTTTCTAATAATTTGAGCCATTAAAGAAAAAGCTAAGCATATGCTCATTGAGAATGCATGCTCTTAATGTTGATGAAATATGATCGTATTATGTAATGCAACTAAAAGGCTTGGTGGGTTTTTAAATTCAGGCTTATAAAGAGTACATGAATGTTTAGCAAAGGGAAGAAATACAGCTGTGATAAGGAGAATCAAGTGTAAAATCCATTTGCAAATCTTACAGGTAATATTGAATTGAGTGATTAACTGCCTGGTTTTCTTTATCAGTTCATTGGTGCTGAACTGGGCCCTAGGCTATGCAAGATATTTCGAAACCAAGTCATAATTTTAACCGAAGAGAGACCTCATTTGATATTATTAGATGTAATCAGTTGTGATATAGAATAAAAGATGTTTTAATAGATGACATTTAAAATTGTTATATTCTTTGTGAATATAATAGGTTTAGACTCTAGTGACTTTGGTAGGTGAAAGATTAACTAATGATCACTTGCGTAAAATGCAAAAATAGTCTGACAGCTTTTTAACCAATAAGTGACCAAAACTGATAGCCAGAAGTGTAGTGTTTTTTATACTTTTTCCTGAAGGCTTTCTGCACTTCATCTTTGCAGTTAGTAGTATTCTTTAAAAAGAATGCTGTTGTTGTGAGGGTAACATTTCTTTCTAGAATGTTGCAGTGTGTCTGTGCTTAGAATTTTCATTGCAGCTGTTGTGCAGAACTTACGTGTTCAGTGTTTTAAAATAAAAACATTTTTAACTGTTTTATAAGTAAAATCTTTCCTTGAGGCTATTACCTGAAGCCTTCTTTGACATTTAAGATCTCTTGATGTGTTTGCTTTTCCATGGGTTGCAAGAACTATTCTTCTGCAATGCAGAGGGCAAGATTATTTTGCATTCACCTTGTCACAGAAAAAAGCTGTAATGCTTAATTTGTTTCCCTTTGCTTGACTGTGTGTGTTTGTATGTGTAGCACTGGGAAGTATTTAAAAAGGTAAAGCTGTGAATTCCCCCAGGTGATAATGGGTACCTTTTTCTAGGGTGAGAGTCGAAGCCTAAGTATTACATTGAGAATGTATTGTTTTAACCTGGCCAAATTAGTGTACGCTGGGATACTACCCATGTGGCAAATATTTGAATGAGAATACATTTTGTGTGACTTACAGATTAAGCATACAATTTGCCAAAATTTTATGTAATTAATTTCATAGTTTACATTTAGGGCTAGATGAAGACTAGTACTGTTTCATCTTTTAGAAAAACTAACACTTTTCCTTTAAGTAAAAGTGTTAATTTTTGCAATACTTTTGCAAAAGGTTAAACTTATAGCAACTTTGTCATAGCTGTAATCTTAACACTGTTATAAAATTTAGAGGATTTTAAATTTTTATTTATTATCATTATTTGAGACGGTTTTGCTCTCGTTGCCCAGGCTGGAGTGTAATGGCGCGACTTCGGCTCACTACAACTTCCCCCTCCCAGGTTCAAGCTATTCTCCTGCCTTAGCCTCCTGAGTAGCTGGGATTACAGGCACCTGCCACCACGCCCGGCTAATTTTTTATATTTTTGGTAGAGATGGGGTTTCACCATGTTGGCCAGGCTGGTCTCAAAACGCCTAACCTGAAGTGATCCACCCGCTTCAGCCTCCAAAGTGTTGGGATTACAGGCATGAGCCACCACGTCCGGCCTAAGAGTGTTTTTTTAGAGCTTAAACCACCTTAGAATTTAGTCCAATTCATTTTATAGAAGACAAAACTGAGATGTTTATATGGAATGACTTAGGTTGGAATGGGTGATTTCCAAAGTTTCTCACAGTTTTTTTTGAAACAGAATCTTGCTGTGTCGCCCAGGGCTGGAGTGCAGTGGTGGAATCTCAGCTCACTGCAACCTCTGCCTCCTGGGTTCAGGTGATTCTCATGCCTCAGCCTCCTGAGTAGCTGGGATTACAGGTGCATGCCATCACCCCCAGCTAATTTTTGTATTTTTAGTAGAGACGGGGTTTTGCCATGTTGGCCAGGCTGGTCTCAAACTCCTGACCTCAAGTGATCTGCATGCCTTGGCCTCCCAAAGTGCTGGGATTACAGGCATGAGCCATCACACCCGGCCTCTTAAATAATGTTTTATGGGAGTAATTAGAATTTGTAATGTTCCACGGCCTAAGTGTAGTTTTCATGTTTAATTATGTAGAACCAAGTAAAGCCTTTTGCTTCAAATCCTTAGAGTTTTTCTGTTTTAAAAAACTGAATGCAAAAGAAAAATGCTTTCCATTTCTTTATTATTAGACCTTTATTAATGTCTCATTGTTAAACTTTGTGTTTGCATTGTCCGGGTAATGGGGTTCTGAGAATATCGGTAAGGTAAAATCCCAGTGTGTCAGGTATCGTTGGGACATCCATATTGTAATGAAATAAACTTTTATAAAGTTTAAACTCTTAAGTTTTTCTTTATGTTTAGCTCCCTATGTACATTTGTCAGACTCTACTCCAGCTTGGTATGTTGTAGACCGGAAAAATCTGGAAAAAGCATTACCAGTAGAGAGAAATAAGAAGTGTGACAACCTTTTCATCCAAATTACTGTATTCCAAGCTTCTGGGTATTTTTTGGTAATTGGTTCCTTTTTGTGGGGGAAATGAATGGTGTGTGTGTATACAGTATAGAAGAGTGAGAGGAGTAGCAGAAGAGAAATTCAGCCAAAGTTGGAACTGTAAATTGCTTTGTTTTAGCTCATTTATTTATTTCTTTCACTAGCTCTACTACAGTGCTTTTGTTAGATAGACTATGAGTACAAAAACGTGGGTGAAAGATAATTTACTGGGTAGAGTTCAAAATTCAAACTTCCTGAGGAAAGGGGAGGGTGTGCTTCTTGACCATGCTCAGCTAAAGTAGTTTGTTTCCTTTAACTTCCCCTGTTACCTATTGTCTGTACACTTCTTGACTTTTTTTTTTTTTTTTTTGAGACGGAGTCTTGCTCTGTCGCCCAGGCTGGAGTGCAATGGTGCGGCCTTGGCTCACTGCAACCTCCGCCTCCTGGGTTCAAGTGATTCTCTTGCCTCAGCCTCCTGAGTAGCTGGGACTACAGGTGCGTGCCACCACACCTGGCTAATTTTTTGTATTTTTAGTAGAGACGGGGTTTTGCCATTTTGGCCAGGCTGGTCTTGAACTCCTGACCTTTTGATCTGCCTGCCTTGGCCTCCAAAACTTCTTGACATTTTTATATTGCCTTGTGTTGTTAACCTTACATGTTTTTCTAAATTGGTAATAAGCTCTTTGTGGACAGAGACTATTAACATCACTCTGCTGTGCTTTCTCACACATGGTATATGCTGAATAAGTACTTGCTAGTTTGGCCAAATCATTGCATAGGAATATCTGTAGCTTCATTAACAACCCTGTTAAAATGGATTAATCCATGGGGTTAGGGAGGAAATGCTTTTTGCACAGAACTATTTACTTGCAGTGTTTTTTATTGAAATTGATTTTTTTCCTGAAGGGTTTTTACTTTTTACAGGTGCGTAGAGTTCAAGAGTAGGCAAGTAGAAGAATACTTTTTTTTTTTTTTTTAAAGCTGGGTAGCAGGCTGGGCATGGTGGCTCACGCCTGTAATCTCAGCATTTTGGGAGGCCGAGGCAGGTGGATCACCTGAGGTCAGGAGTTTGAGACCAGCCTGGCCAACCTGTGAAACCCCGCCTCTATTAAAAATATGTAAAATTAGTCGGGCATGGTGGCATGCAACTGTAGTTCCAGCTACTTGGGAGGCCGAGACAGGAGAATTGCTTGAACCTGGGAGGCAGACGTTGCAGTGAGCCGAGATCGTGCCACTGTACTTTAGCCTGGGCGACAGAGTGATACTCCATCTCAAAAAAAAAAAAAAACAAAAAAAAAACTGGGTAGCATTAGCAAGATATGTGAATGGTCTTAAGAGAACACAGATAATTCTTATTATTAGAACCATTGTACATTATTGGAAATTTCATTGCATTCTCCTCAATACTGTTCTAAAAATATTTTAATTTTAATTTTTTAGAGACAGGGTCTCACTATCACCCAAGCTGGAGTTCAGCAGGGCAATCATATGTCACTCCAACCTTGAACTCTTAGCCTTAAGCGATCCTCTTGCCTCAGCCTCTCAAAGTGTTGGGATTACAGGGTTGACCCACTGTGCCTGGCCCACCTCAATACTGTTATCTAAACATAGAAATAACTGAAATATACTTCAGTCATTAAAAAACCCTTAGGGCCTACACTCTGAGTTACATTGAACTTCTTTTTACATTGTGGACAGGAAAGATAGTAAGCAAAAGTTTCCTCAGTTTTTAAAAGGACGGTAGAAAGAACACACTGCAATCTATAGATGATCCATGGCAGCTATCTTCAAATGCTGAAAGCTTGCTCATGTAGCAGGAGTCTGTGCTGTTTTAGAAAACGAAAAAGTATTAAACAGTGATGGTGGGGATGTAATTTTTTTACATTTAACTCCCAAGGAATGTATTCATATAAATAAGTTGTACAGACTTATGCTAAGGAATAGCTTGGTTAAAACAACTAATATTTTGAAAGATGCCCTTTAAGATTATTTGTGATAATTTGCTTTTCAAATCCAGAAGCTTTAGACTTTTTAAGAATATAGTTCAAAGTAGGTGATGCTGGAACTTGTTAACATTTCTTTTTCCTACTAGAGTCAGCTGCTTCAATTCACTCAGACCTACCTGCGTAATTATAACCTTGGACAAGGGATAAGGGTTTTTACAGGATTGGCTTTTATCTTTTTTAAAAAATTGGACAAATGGCTTGTGAAACTAAACTCCTGGATACTTAACCTGCTTGAAAAATTATCTTACAATAGAACCTTAGGTAACATCCTTTTTTTTTTTTTGAGATGGAGTTTTGCTTTTGTTGCCCAGGCTGGAGTACAATGGCACGATCTCAGCTCATTGCAACCTCTGCCTCTTGGGTTCAAGTGATTCTCCTGCCTCAGCCTCCCAAGTAGCTGGTATTACAGGCAACCACCACCTCACCCGGCTAATTTTTTGTATTTTTAGCAGAGACCAGGTTTCGTCATGTTGCCCAGGCTGGTCTCGAACTCCTGACTTCAGGTGATTTGTCCACTTTGGCCTCCCAAAGTGTTGAGATTACAGGCATGAGCCACTGCACCTGGCCTAGGTTAGCATTCTTATGCCATTCTTAGCGTTCAGAAATCCAGCATTCCCGACAGGTGTTCATTCAGCTTCTGCTTTAACCAGTCTTCTAGGGCCTGGTAGAGTGCTCGTTTCTCAATGAAAGTTTGTTTCATTGGTGTGCCACTCTTTAAGTTCTTGGTGGTAGAAGTATATCCTTACCGGCTGGGCACAGTGGCTCATGCCTGTAATCCTAACACTTTTGGGAGGCTGAGGCGGGCAGATCACCTGATGTCAGGAGTTCGAGATCAGCCTGGCCAACATGGTGAAACCCCGTCTCTACTAAAAATACAAAAATTAGCTGTGCGTAGTGGCTCATGCCTGTAATCCTAGTTACCTGGGAGGCTGAGGCAGGAGAATCACTGGAACCTGGGAGGCAGAGGCTGCAGTGAGCCAAGATCGCGCCACTACACTCCAGCATGGGTGACACAGCGAGAGTCTGTCTCAAAAAAAAAAAAAAAGAGAAAAGTATATCCTTACCACCACTGTTTAATAGTCTTTGTTTTGTGGAACAGCATAGACTTCCGCTACGTGAGCATACTTTCAACATTTGAAGAAAGCTGCCATGGATCAGCTATGGATTGTAGTGTATGTTCTTTCTACCCTGCTTTTAAAAATTGAGGAAACTTTTGCTTACTATCTTTTTTGTCTTCTGGGGGATTTCACTAGCTAACAATACTCAGTTGAATTTGTGGAGGGCAAATAGGAGACAGTCAGCTGCCTACCATTGTGGGCAAAGTCAAAACTCGTAATTTTCTAAGTGAAGAACAAAGAATGTGGGGATTGGGGACTTGAAATAATACCTAGAAAAACTGATAAAGATTGGACCGGGCGCGGTGGCTCACGCCTGTAATCCCAGCACTTTGAGAGGCCAAGGCGGGCGGTTCATGAGGTCAGGAGATCGAGACCATCTTGGCTAACACAGTGAAACCCCGTCTCTACTAAAAATACAAAAAATTAGCCGGGCATGGTGGTGGGCGCCTGTAGTCCCAGCTACTCGGGAGGCTGAGGCAGGAGAATGGCGTGAACCTAGGAGGCGGAGCTTGCAGTGAGCCGAGATCACGCCACTGCACTCCAGCCTGGGTGACAGAGCAAGACTCTGTCTCGGAAAAAAAAAAAAAAGGAAAACTGCTAAAGATGATGGAAAGTTGAGAGGAAAAGAAATATTTTGTCTTTGCAAAAGTTGGTACAGTACTCTAGAAGTGATTTATTTGGCCTGGATACATAAAGTATAGCTAGGTGCTCTTAACTACTTTGGTTATTTTAGGCTTCATTTTTAAGTATTCCCTCTCAGTTTAGAGATCTCCTTATTTGAGAATAGGAGTTACGAAGTTTTCCTGGATAGCCAAGTTAGTTTTTTTCAGATGTTTCCTCCTAATCTTTCTTCTGACTATTTATAATTGTCTAGTTGTAGAATTTTTAGGGTTTTTTGGAGTTTATCATCTCTTTGCTATTTATTTTTAATTGCATAATTAAAAATTTCTTCTTAAATTTTTTATTTATGGAATTTGTTGGCTATAACAATAAAGAAGCAAAGCCCAGGAGGACATCTATCATGGATATCCCTCTTCTGGCACCCTAATGGCACCTACTGAACTTAATTTAAAAAATCCATTTCAAGAAAGTAACTTTGGTGATGAGAAACTCCTTGGGAAGAATGGAAGATCTAGATGTATTGCAGTTCAGCACAACATAATAATCTGATTGGAGAAAGGAAGAAAACAGCAGCAGCAGAGGCAGAGCTGGAATGTCGCAACAGCTGGAATCCAGAATGACATTCTAAGGGGGAGGGTTGTTAAGGCACAAATGATTTTTCTGGGATTTAAGACCTTACTTAGGTAAGTTATTTAACTGTGTCTTTCAATTTACAGTTAGGTGAAATATGATTGATAGTAGTGCCTCCCTGATAGGGTTAGCTACCTTTTAAATTTGAATGTCTGTTACATAGTGAATACTGTCAACTATTAAAAGCAGTAAAGAAACAGGATATAGAGTGAGACTGGATAGCACTTGTTGGGATAATTATTTCCCAGTACCACATGACTCTGACATCTACTGGGTGTGGTCACACCTCTCCCATGATTCCCCCTTAAAGACTGGGTAATCTGGGAAATGGCCTGATTTTTATCTTGCTCATATGTGTGCTATAAATGGCTTTTTAATACACTTAGGATACTCAGTAGCTGAAAAGGAACTCTAAATTGAATTTCAAGTTAGAAAGGATCTAAGAGGGCAGGTGTGTGTTATCAACATTGTAACGTAGTAGGCTTTCTGATGAAGATAGTTTTTTTTTTTGAGATGGAGTTTCGCTCTTGTTGCCCAGGCCGGCGTGCAATGGTGTGATCTCAGCTCACCGCTACCTCCACCTCCCGGGTTCAAGCAATTCTCCTGCCTCAGCCTCCCTAGTAGCTGTGTTTACAGGCATGTGCCACCATGCCTGGCTAATTTTGTATTTTTAGTAGAGACGGGGTTTCTCCATGTTGGTCAGGCTGGTCTTGAACTCCTGACCTCAGGTGATCCACCTGTCTTGGCCTCCCAAAGTGCAGGGATTACAGGTGTGAGCCACCGCGCCCGGCCTGAAGATACATTTTTATGCTAGGAAAATGGTTTCATTCTCTAGGAAAAATGCTTAATATCTTATTTTATGTATTTCATGAGTAGCTGACCAATTTATTGTTACCTCTGCTGCTGCTGTTAGCCATGTTCCAGCCTAGGAAAGAATAAAGCTGTGTCTGTCTGGAGCCCTTTATTACTCCTATCTTTACCATTCTGTTCTTAGTATAATGTTGGATCTGTCAATGTGACAAGCTATTCCTTGTATATTGGCTTAGTTCATGCTGTAAATTTTAACACCAGTGGACAGATTTTCTAGTTGGACTTTAATGTAAGCCATTTGAATAGGAAGTGACAATAGGAATGAAGCCACTTAAGATGGCATCGTTTTTCTCTTGAGTAGTCTGTGCTTTCAAAGATTAGGCAAATTGTATTTGGAGAAGTACAGATACCATATCCTTTTCCTTATCATGGAAGGCCACTTAAGGAGTGAGCTGAGATTGCAAGCTATAGTAATCTTTATAGCTATAGTAATAGCTATTTCATTTTGAAAAGTAAAAAATTAGACCAATTGTCGTAAGAGGCTTTCTGTTTATAGTGTACATTTTGGTATTTACCACTTAGTTTAACTTCTGAGGTGTCAGCTAAGAATGCAAGATTTAACAAAAGTACTACTTATAAATGGCAGATGATAAGCCTTTGTTTTTTCTCTCTCACCTCTCCTTCTCAAAGGTGGTAACCTCTAAGTGTTCAGATCATAAACGAGTGTTCTCTTCATGGAATAGTTACTAGGTTAGATTTGTAAGCTGGTCTAGAAACCCAGCCATAGTTCAAGTTTTCTGAGTTGTTTAAAGTTTCAACTTTAAAGTTTATTAAACAACTTACTTCCAAATTAAAGCTGCCATATAATGGTTTTTTTTTTTTTTTTTTTTTTTTTGAGACGGAGTCTCGCTCTGTTGCCCAGGCTGGAGTGCAGGGGCGCTATCTTGGCTCACTGCAAGCTCTGCCTCCTGGTTTCTCACCTTTCTCCTGCCTCAGCCTCCTGAGTAGCTGGGACTACAGGTACCCGCAACCACGCCCGACTAATTTTTTTTTTTGTATTTTTGGTAGAGACAGGGTTTCACCTTGTTAGCCAGGATGGTCTCGATCTCCTGACCTCTTTATCCGCCCGCCTCGGCCTCCCAAAGTGCTGGGATTACAGGCGTGAGCCACTGCACCTGGCCCCGTATAATGGTTTTTAAGGTCACTAATCATATCATATGTTTGATTCAGAATAATTTATTTCCGGGTTCTACTGGGCTATTACAAGTTAATTACAATGTATTTGAACAAGATGAGTGTTTCTCAAACTTAAGCATGCATCAGAATCACCCAGAAGACTCAATACCAACTACAAATTGCTGGGTTCCACCAACCACCACTGAGTTTCTGATTCAGTAGGTCTGGGGTAGTGCCTGAGAATTGGTGTTTCTAACAAGTCGCCAGTTGATGCTGATGTTGCTGGTTTGGGGCCCACAGTTTTAAAAATCACTGACATAAACCAACATAGGGTCTCTGCTCTGCAGAGATCTGATTATATATAACAGTGAAACAAAGTCCTTCCCAGCTCAGATTCCATGGTGATAAAGTTCTTTGTATACCTCAATAGCTGAGAGATCAGGAAATGCTATATTTTACTGATAAGGGAAAAACTAGTGCCTTTTAATTAAGTTTTTCTTGTCATCCTGCAGTTTTCTTAATAAATTCGTATTTCCTCATATGAGTGCTGTTTCTTAGAAACTTTGATCAGACTTAGGATCCTGCTTTCCTTGAAGCTTAGGCAAGGACAGGGGATAGGATATTTATAATAGTAGTGTAGAAAGTGTTAACAGCCGTGGAAGAGCATGTGTAATGCTATGATGAAACTTTCTTTTTTTATTGTGGTTAGAAAAATGTTATATGGATGACCTGTAGTTTCTTTTGATCTCACTCTTGGTCAGGCTGGAGTGTGATATCGTGATCACACGTTGAGGCTACTCACTGCAGCCTCAACCTCCCCAGACTCAGTGATCCTCCTACCTGCACCTCCTGGGACTGCAGGTGTGCGCCACCAGGCCTGGTTAATTTTTGTTTTTTTTTGCAGAGACAGGGTTTTGCCATGTTGCCCGGGCTGGTCTTGAACTCCTACTCTTGAGCTCAGATAGTTTCCTCACCTTGGCCTCTCGAAGTGCTAAAGTGCTAGGATTACAGGCGTGAGCCACTGTGCTCAGCCAAGACCTGTAGTTTCTGTACCTTTTACATTTATTTTTATTTATTTATTATTTATTTTTTTTTGAGACAGATTCTCACTCTGTCACCCAGGCTGGAGTGCAGTGGCACGATCTTGGCTCTCTGCAACCTCTGCCTCCTGGGTTCAAGCAGTTCTCCTGCCTCAGCCTCCCAAGTAGCTGGGATTACAGGTGTCCGCCACCACACCCGGCTCATTTTTGTATTTTTAGTAGAGACGGGGTTTCACCATATTGGCCAGGCTGGTCTCGAACTCCTGACCTTGTGATCCGCCTGCCTCGGCCTCCCAAAGTGCTGGAATTACAGGCGTGAGCCACCGCGCCTGGCCACCTTTTTTATTTATTTATTTTTTTGAGACAGAGTCTCACTCTGTTGTCCAGGCTGGAATGCAGTGGCATGATCTTGGCTCACTGCAACCTCCACCTGCTGCCTCAGCCTCCCGAGTAGCTGGGACTACAAGCATGTGCCACCATGCCTGGCTAATTTTTGTATTTTTTTTTTTTTTTTTTTGGTAGAGATAGGGTTTCACCATGTTGGCCAGGCTGGTTTCCAACTCTTGACCTCATGATCCACCCGCCTCGGCCTCCCGAAGTGCTGGCATTACAGGCGTGAGCCATCACACCCAGCATTTTTTTTTTTTTTTAAAGACAGTCTTACTCTGTTTCCCAGGCTGGAATGCAGTGACACAATCTTGACTCAGTGTAGTCTCCACCTCCCGGGTTCAAGTGATTCTCGTGCTTCAGCCTCCTGAGTAGCTGGGATTACAGGTTCATGCCACCATGCCCAGCTAATTTTTGTATATTTAGTAGATATGAGATTTTGTCATGTTGGCCAGGATGGTCTTGAACTCCTGACCTCAAGTGATCTGCCTGCCTTGGCCTCCCAAAGTGTTGGGATTACAGGTGTGAGCCATGGCGTCAGGACCTGTACCTTTGATTTACTACATTTTTTTGATTGAGCAATTCAGTTCGCTGGGTATAAGGAACTGTGGTCTGCTCTTTGAAAATTCTGTAAAAGATTCTTGAGATTGTTGAGTTATGATCTATATACTTCTTTCTTTACAGTAAATTCATCAGTTCTTCACCTTTTAAAAATCTCAGTTATTGGATTGAAACATGAGAAATATGTTAATAGTAATACTAAATCAGAATAAATAGGCATATGAGCTTTAATAAAATGCACAGTTTTTTTTTTTTTAAATTTTTATTTTATTGGCCAAGATACTGTGCTGTCACCCAGGCTGGAGGGCAGTCGTGCACATCACAACTTCCAATTTGTGGTCTCGTGATCATCCTGTCTCAGCCTCCCAAGTAGCTAGGACCATAGGCACTAAGTTAAAAAATTTCCACGCCTCAGTAATTTTTAAATTTTTTGTAGAGACAGGTTCTCACTATGTTGTCCAGGCTGGTCTTGAACTCCTAGCCTCAAGTGATCCTTCTGCCTTGGCCTCCCAAAGTGCTGGGATTGCAGGCCTGAGCAACCATGCCTGGCCATAATGTATAGATCTTTATTTTGGCTATGCAGCGTTCTTTTTGCATACTTTCTTTTGTCATAATGTTCCATGAAGATGTGTACCATGAAGCTGAGTTTCACATACTGGCTGTTTCCCTTTTCATTTCCCCTTTAACCTTGTTCCAGTTATTGCCGTGTAACAGATTAATCCAAAATTTAAGGGATTAAAACCATGATTTTCTTATGCACAAAGATTCTGCCTGTCAGGGATTCAGACAGGGCACACCCGAGTTTTGATGTTTCTGTTCGATGACACTGGGGGCCTCATGTGGGAAGACTAAGACTTGTTCATTCATATGTTTGTTGCTTGGACTAAAATGAGTAGAACCACAGGGATTGCTGATCAGAAGCAAGAGGCCTTTCCTCATGGCATGGCTTCCTCGTGATGTGGCAGTCGCAGAGTTACTGTATTTGTGTGATGGCTGAAGGCTCCAAATACAAGTGTTTGGATCACCAGCAAACAAGGCAGAGATGGATTGCTTTTATGACTCAGCCTTGGAAATCATACAGCATCACTTACACAGTACTCTTGGTTGAAGCTCACTCAAGTACAATGGCAGGGGAAGTAGACTAGTTGTTAATGGAGTAGTGCCAAGGTCACATTGTAGAACAGTATGTGAGAATGCATGCAGATTTTGTAGCTATCTTTGGAAAATGTAATCTGCAATAGCTCTCGGTTTGGATGCATTCTAAATTTGTTATTGTGTAGAAAATTGGAGGTTTTCTACTCTAGGATAGGTTGTCCTACTATAGGATAGTATAGGTTCATAATTAAGGATTGTTATTGGTGAGAGTCCTGACAATGTACTGAAGTCTGTCAATTTTAATATCTTTTCTATTGCGTGGAATTCTTATTGTTTTCATTATACAAACTATATGTTCATTGCACAGTAGTTAAGTGTATAAAACAAAGCAAAAGGAACACAGCTCCAGCTATAATTTTACCACTCAGGTACCATTCTTACCTTTTTCATTGTTTATCTTTTTATGTTTATTTTCATCGCTACACAGGCATTTTTTAGGAGTTTGATTCTACATCCATTTTGGTTAGATATACAAACTCCACCCCATGAGGGATGTATGGTGTATTTCTAGATTTAGCAACAATTTTCTTGAAAAATGTACAATACTATAGAAAAATGAAGGAAGATAATAAATACCAGGTATAAGTTAATAACAGTGTTTCTTTTGTTCAGTAATAATGAACTGTGTACTAGCACTGAACTTTAGGTCCTCCTATTTGCATATTTTCTGTTTGTATATTTTTAAATAGAGGAATTGTGATTATAATATTATTTTGGAATATCCTAAATCATAAATTCAAAACTTATTCAGTTTTTTCTTTTTTTTTTTAAGATGGAGTCTCGCTTTGTCCCAGGCTGGAGTGCAGTGGCATGATCTCAGCTCACTGCAACCTCTGCCTCCCAGGTTCAAGCGATTCTCCTGCCTCAGCCTTCTGAGTAGCTGGGATTACAGGTGTGCACCACCATGCCCGGCTAATTTTTGTATTTTTGGTAGAGACAGGGTTTCACAATGTTGGCCAGGCTGGTCTTGAACTCCGGACCTTGTTATCTGCCGACGTTGGCCTCCCAAAATGCTGGGATTACAGGTGTGAGCCACTGGGCCTGGTCTAGTTTTTTATTTCTTAAAAATAGCCTACCCTTTAAACAAATAAAATTTTTTATTTTAAAACTTTTTAGCTTCCCAAGCTTATGAGTCTTCCCTTCCCTTTTAAAAAAGAGAATGAACTATCTGTTGATCCTCAGAGTATTGTGAGGTAATTAGACACATCATCTGCACCTGGGGTCAGGTCTGTCCTATCAGTGTAAAAAAACCTTTTTTTTTTTTTTTCCCCTCAAATCAGTAGACTGAAATTTTATACCTGTTTATTTGGAGGCTTATAGATGGTGTGAAATAGTTCATCTAATAATAAAATTGGATACTATTAAAAGCCTTTAATGCCTTAGTGATTATCTTGGTTTTATTTACCTCCAGTGTTATGAAGGAATTGTGGTAGGGTTTTCAATTTGGGGTAGAATGGCTAGGCAAGTTGACATTTGTTTATGGTACAAAGAAAATAGATCATTTGACCTAGAAAAAAAGAAAAAACAAAACTTATTACCATTGCTTTTAAACTGGCATCTGTGGTTTCTGAATGCCCTTTATTAGAATTTAACTTTGTACTTTGTTTCACAATTTTATTATTGGTAAGGGGGTAAGGAACTATGTATGTTCATAATTTATTGGGATTAAGTGTTGTCCTGTTAATTTAGATTTATCCTCATTCCCTGTCCTCTGACCTTTACAATAATAACAGTTTGTGACTCTGTTGCATTACCTGAATATCTGTGGGGTTTTACCTAATAGTAGCCTGGGAAACCTGCAAAGTTTTAATCTTAGCAAGAAAATGTGATCTTAAACCAGATGTTAGTTTTCTGTCCTCACCCTTGAACTAACAAAGCAAAGCTGTTGACTTGTGTACTAGTGAGGTGGTAGCTATCTTGTTCAAGATAAATGGATGAAGTACATTAAAGACAATATGCCCATGAGTTTATTCAGAAAAAAAAATACTTTTTTCCCCCCGGGGTGGGGAGCAGCGTCTCACTCTGTCGCCCAGGCTGGAGTTTTGGCATTATTTCTGCTAACTGCAGCCTTCACCTCCAGGGTTCAAATGATTCTCCCACCTCAGCCTTCCAAGTACCTGAGACTACAGGCTCGTACCACCATACCCAGCTAATTTTTGTGTTTTTTGGTAGAGATGGGGTTTCATCATGTTGGCCAGGCTGGTGTTAAACTCCTGACCTCAAGTGATCCACCCACCTTGGCCTTCCAGAGTGCTGGGATTACAGGCGGGAGCCACCGTGCCTGGCCCGAAAAAATAACTCTTTTTTTTTTTTTTTGGATGCAAAATTTCACCCTTGTTGCCCAGGCTGGAGTGCAATGGTGCGATCTCGGCTCACTGCAGCCTCTGCCTCCTGGGTTCAAGTGATTCTCCTGCCTCAGCCTCCTGAGTAGCTGGGATTACAGGCATGCACCACCATGCCCAGCTAATTTTGTATTTTTAGTAGAGACGAGGTTTCTCTATGTTGGTCAGGCTGGTCTCGAACTCCTGACCTCAGGTGATCCGCCCACCTCGGCCTCCCAAAGTGCTAGGATTACAGGTGTGAGCCACCGCATTCAGCCTAAAAATACTCTTATATCACCTAGTCACATGAATTCTTACTATGGGGAGAGGGAGAGGCAAAAATTTAACTTGATAAATGTCTGATATGCTCACTTGAGTATAAGCAGGATCCTAACCAAATTGTGGCCCCTACCCATGTGGGTAGGAGCCATATGCCTAGTCCATCTAATACTCTTTCTTGATTAAGCTAAAGAATGAATAATGTTGTGCCATTGGTTTACAATACAGCCTTTGATATCATTCAGCAATGGTTGGAGTATATCTAAAAAGTTTTATGTACTTAGGCTGGGCGCGGTGGCTCATGCCTGTAATCCTAGCACTTGGGGAGGCCGAGGCAGGTGGATCACCTGAGGTCAGGAGTTTGAGACCAGCCTGGCCACATGGTGAAACCCTGTCTCTACAAAAAATACAAAAAAATTAGCTGGACGTGGTGGTGAGTGCCTGTAATCCCAGCTACTTTAGGGGCTGATGCAGTAGAATAGCTTGAACGTGGGAGGCAGAGGTTGCATTGAGACAAGATCGTGCCATTGCACGCTAGCCTGGGCGACAAGAGCGAAACTCTGTCTCAAAAAAAAAAATTTTTATGTACTTAAACTGGAATATATCTTAAAAGTTTATTTAAGGCAAAATTTCAGACAAACTTAGAGGATTGTGAGGGTTTTGTCAAGCATGCTTAAGCTGGTATGTACCTTCAAAACGGAATGTAATTCTTTTTTTTCTTTTAACATAGGGTAAGCTTGATGATTACCAGGAACGAATGAACAAAGGGGAAAGGCTTAATCAAGATCAGCTGGTAAAGATGTTATATTTTTATTTTAGACCTAATGCTCACTATTTTAAATAGAAAAATTAATTTTGTGGTTTTTTGTCTTTCCAGTAAAGTTTGGGTTCTTTGTCCTTTTAGGATGCCGTTTCTAAGTACCAGGAAGTCACAAATAATTTGGAGTTTGCAAAAGAATTACAGAGGAGTTTCATGGCACTAAGTCAAGATGTAAGTAAAAGAAAGTATACATATTTATGAAATACTTTTGTTGTTTCTTTGGGTTTTAGTCCTTCCATTACTATTGATAAGCTCTCTGCAAGGTGAGACAGTTGTATCCAATTATATCTAAGATGCCTTCACATTCTGTAAAGTTTAGTGTAACACCTGAAAGATGTCTTTTAAAAATACTAAGTTTGAAACTGGGGGCGGTGGCATGTGCTTGTAGCTCTGGCTCCTCAATAGGTTGAGGCCAAGAGTTCATGGCTGCGGTGCATATGATCGTTCCTGTGAATAGCCACTGCACTTCAGCCTGGGCAACGTGATAAAACCCCATCTCTAAAAAAAACATTAAATTTAAAAAATTTTTTAAAACGACCAAGTTTGAGATTTGACAAACATGTGTAGTAGCTATGCTAAAGGTCTCATTGGTTTAAAATGTTAGCTCTGCAAATACATAAAAAATCAGATAGTCATTAGAAATACATAAATAAATGTTTTTATTTATCATGTTCCTTATGTCTAATGACTCACAATTTAAACTGTCAGAAAATAAAGAGGCTCGTTTATATAATTGGTAATTATTCTCTGCTTTAGGAACCTTAAGGGGTATGGCAAACTGATGTGCTCCTATATCAGCACTCGATCCAACTTAATAGTGGGTTTTTGATGTGACAAAAACCTTTGGGAATAAGGACAAAAGTTAAATGCAAGCAAAGTCAGATAATTTGTTGAGGCCAGAAAATTAAGCCATCTGAATAAGTGTCATCTTCTTTGGAGAAGACTAATAACATTGAAATACAGGCATGTACTCCATAATGATGTTTCAGTCAACTGTGGACCACATATATGATGATGGTCCCATAACATTGTAATACTGTATTTTTACTGTACCTATTCTGTGTTTAGATATATAAATACCTCTGTGTTACAGTTGCCTACAGTAGTCAGTACAGTAACATGCTGTACACATTTGTAGTCTAGGAGCTAATATGCTATACCACATAGCCTAGGTGTGTAGTAGATTGTACTATCTAGGTTGTGTAAGTACATTCCATGTTTGCACAACGATGAAATTCCATACTGACATATTTCTCAGAATGTATCCTTGTTAAGTAATGTGTGACTATGTAAAGTTGCCTCTAATTTGCTGAAACAAAAAACAGTTTATTATATGAGACAATGCAGTGTAGGGATTAAGAGATCAGATTCTAGAAGCAGACTGCCCAGTTGAATCCTAA